>NC_059387.1:30726615-31082865 GCF_019703515.2 Myxocyprinus asiaticus
TGTCCATGTACTGTAGGAACTGGACATAAGGCCTTTAACATCAACGACAAAAGATATGGCAAGCATTTTTCATAAGCCTATGTATTTTGTCCTAATTGTGTATGATTATATGGTCAGTTTTCTTTTATTTGCATTTCACACTGTTATTTCAGAACAGATCACATTATTACAAACATCACACTATAGTCAAGGTATGTTGACTAATATGCTATACTGATTCACCATTACAAATACATTTTACAAATGCTAAATCACTCCTGGAGTGGGCCTGTTTGTTATGCACATGTTTTCTCTTTCAAGTAGCTTGAAACCATTTGATTAAAGGTCTTAGATGTTCTACTCAATGTCAATTTATGGTAAATGTATTCTCCTCCCACAGGGAGATAATGAGGTCCCAGCTGTAGCTGCCCCTAAAAGCTCTCCAAAGGGAGCAACCGGTGGAGATGCCTCCATAGACCCTGATGCACAGGAGGCCCCACTCCCTGACTCCGATGAGGAATACATGGTTGTCGAGGAGGCAGACTCCTCTACTGCAGCCAGGCTGAAAAAAACCGGCCTGAAACGTATCGAGAGCCTGAAGCAAACCTTTTCAAGAGAGAACATGACCAAGACCAAGGAGAACCTGGGCACCAAGGTCAACAAGCTGGGTGAGCGCATAGTAACGACTGAGCGACGTGAGAAAATCCGCCAGTCTGGGGAACGCCTAAAACAATCTGGTGAACGTTTCAAGGAAACCATCACCAAAACCGTGCCAGCCAAGCTGAACCTTAAGAAGGAGAGGACGGTGGCTGAAGGTCAAGAAGGAGCAGAAGGGACCACAGAGGGTACGGCACCTGTCCCACCACCAAAAGGTCGCAGGACCAGCCCTGACGTGGCCTACACAGAGCCAACAGAGAAACAAGAAGGTGCAGATGAAGGCAAAGGCGAGGAATCGGAAGTGCCAATGTATGATATGAAGCAGCTTTCTTAAGCAGAAAGTCTGACTAAGGGAACCTTGGCAGATTTGAGTCACGTTTGGGAAAGACTACTGTACAAATATGGAATTGAAGAACTTGAAGGTGATAAGATTGGGCCAGTCTAAGATCTTGATTTTGAGTGGATTGTGCTTACGATAACTGAATGAACAAATTAAGGAAGATACACACAATATCCGTTAAGATAATTTTGTTGTTGTTTTTAGGATTTTCTTGTTTACATTTACCATGGACTCTGAGAGATGCAAGGGTTTGTGAATGTTATACAGAGATGAGACTGAGATGAGCAGGGTATGGGATTATTTATAAATACAGCTTATTTCAATGTATGATTTGTAAAGCCTACATTGATCAATTTAGAAAGCAAAAAAATTTCCCAAAATAGCGGAATTTTCATTTGATCTATCCCACCATGTGCTTTGGGGAAAACAAGTATGGACTTTTTCTTTTTCTTCTAATATATTCTGAATGGTTTTGAAATGACATACAACATTGAATGATTTTAGAATTTAATTTTAAATTTAGATATTGTAGCTGTCTTCTTAAGTTTAACTAATTAATTAATTAAGATCCATTAACTGTGCAAGCAAACCATTTGTAAAAAATGTTCTGTGTTATAAAACATGCAAACTTTAGAAAACATACATTTTTGCAATCTAACCTTGGCGACATCACTATTCAGTTGTAGGATTTTTAAATAAACATTAACTCAATCAGCGGGTTTCTGAAGAGTCTCTGAAAATGAAAAAAAAAAAAAAATGCATATAGAGTATTAGATGAATTTGTAATTCATAAATATTCAACATCATAATTCTCCTGAAGCAATTATTCTAGCGAATTATTCTAATGGTACTGGACATTTGGTGTGTGTGTGTTTTTTTTAATTGATTATAAGTAAAGAGCTTTGCAATAAAGCTGTGCTTTAAGGATCTCAATAGTTCAAAATGAGATGCTGCTGTACAGCACTTCATTTCCAATAAGAAGCAATAAAACAATGCACTGCAAAGTAATTATGCAAAATGTATGACCACCATGAGGCACAATCCTGAAATAGTTCTTGCATGTTTGTGCATTACTTTTACTAATAAAAAAGATTTTATTCCAAGCATTTATGTATTTAATGACAAAGAAAAATGTAATATAAGACTAAGTTCATAAAAGACATTTGTTAGATACTTAAGATTCATGACTATGGAGGTTGTATATTTTATTCAGTTTATCATTTCTAACATCAGTTATCTTAGGTCATTTTACACAGCAAAACTTTTGTATAACCTTGGCAATTTCTGTTTTCTTTGTTGAAAATTAATAAATAAAACTGGTTTGGTACTGTTATAAACTACTATGCTATAAACATTGAACATTGAAATATATAATGTTTGCAAATGCAAAGATGACAGTCATACATAATTGATTAGTTGGCTTTAGGTTCAGAAGATTAATCCATTTTAGACTGATTGGGATATTGTTGTTACATACTCCCAAACACAAATGTACTCAATTCCAATTTAGCCTTTAGTATATCAAAATGAAAGAAATGTGTATATTCCGAATTTAGCTTAGAACTGGTTTTAGAATAATACCAAATTTGCAGTGAAACACCAGATATAATTTGGTCTTAAACAGTACCATACATGGCCAAAAGTATGTGGACACCTTAACACCATAGCCTTATGTGCTTGTTGAACATTTCATTTCAAATTCATGGCCATTAAAAAATTAAATAAGCTAGGGAAGGCTGTTTCCACTTCTTGCTGTGCCTATGAACTCCCATTACCGATGGTAAAATCACTGTAATGCACATCTCGAGTGGCTTATTGCTGATAAAAGACACCTATGTTCAATAAACAGTTATACTGATCATGAATAATAATCAGAATAAACAATTCTTCCAGCAAGTAATATAGGTCATTATCCTAACCTAACACTTTGCTGTAGGAATTTGCAGTTACCAAGCAAAGTAGAACTTAATATATTATATGCAAGCATTAATACAAAATGTGCATTTATATTCAGTTTACAACGGCTTCTAACGCGGCTTTTTCAATCAGAATTGAATGTTAATTAGAAGTAGGTGTCCTTGTACTTTTGTCTGTGTAATGTATTTCCTTTGCTATATATTATATACTCCCCCTTTATACCTTTGAAGGTGCTCCTGATAGTTTTGCATTTCGCTTGTCCCACCCTGCACCGCCCAGATAGAGGCCGTAGATGTAGACTCCACTTACATCTGCTGGCGGGGGGCCTGTGACATCTTCTTTCATCATTTGTGTGACATCATTGATGAGGACCACAGTGTCTAATGCCCAGCCTTTAGACAGAATCATTTGGGTGGTCTCCTGACACATTGCTGTAAGGAATCCCTTTAATCAAAGATAGAAACTGAATCAGTATGCTATGCGAGATAATTTCAGGTGATGGAAGTGTAAAATGAGGTATAATCAAAGCTAAAGTCTTGAAAACCATAAGGCAAAACAGTTCAACAAAAGATTAAGAATCTGAAATGTTTCTCTAAACTGTGAATTGTTGTAATTTCTTCTTTTGAGTTGACTGTCATGTTGACCCACCAGTGGATTGAAAAACACTGCGAGCCAAAACAGATGAGGCCGACCATTAAACACCCAGTTGTAGAATTGCTGGTTCCTCTCAAGCAGTTCAGTTAACCCCAAAGAATCAGAATCCCAGAAGATTTGTTTCCAGGACTTTGGTACTCACGCATCGTACGTGCTGTCTAGAGCATCGCGGAGATCCTCGGACATGATGATAGTCCCTTAGGAATATGAAATGTTTGTGAAACAATACAAATACTAGTGTTAGAGAAATAAGTACCAGCTTTTTGAGGCTTTTCCTTTTTCTAGATACTTTTGATGGTGCTGTTGATGTTCCTCTTCATATTAATAGAAACCTGAGGAAGTTTCTGAAAAGTGGGTGAACATTTCTAACACACCATCAATTGCGAGTTTAAGGTCATCAAGAGTTGCACGCACACGATCAATGACATGCTGCATCCTGTCAATCTCTTGATGTAGAAATGTAGTCATGGGCTAGAATGCACCCATTTTATGAAGATTACTCTTCACCTACACAGAGTGATTTTAAAGGTTAAGATCATTCATTCAGATGGTCTACAAATTATACCAAGATGCTGCTGCTATGAAACCATGGGTCTGTTCCAAATCCTAGCGAGTTGACTCGCTGTCTACTACTTACTGTACAAAGAAAGCTGCCTTCTAAGGCAGTGTCCTAACCAAGATGGAACTTCATAAGTGACTGATTTGTTTTACACATGCCTGGCTCTTGGCGAGCAACATGAAGATGCAGTACTCAAATTAGCATAAAGAAATCCATTTATTTAAAGGAAGAAAAATAAGCTTTTCAAAACGTCCAAATAATTGTCAAACAAGCCCCCCAAAAGTACTGGAAGCAAGGGGAGAAATCTAGCACTGGAAGGAACAGATCCTTTATCCTTTTGCCCATCAGCAGAGCAATCAGGAAAGCACCCACACCTGCTGCCACTCTGTGGAGGAGAAATGGAACACAGAGAAAACACCAGACAGGGCCATCACACACCCTCCCTTAAGACAGAGGCCTATTTTAAAAGGACTCTGTAAACACATTTCCTGCTCAAAAAAAAAAATAAAATAAAAATAAATAATAAATAAATAAATAAATAAATTATACAAACATTTTTTTTACATCCCCCTAAGGCCATTTATACAGCCACTCCCCAAATGAAATTCCAAAATAAATCAAAAAATGTCTAAGTTATTGTATCCATTGCTGCCTCATCCATCCAGCTCCACATCTAAGTTCCAGAAATTCCTGGTGCCTGGAAAAGCAACATTTAAGGAATATAGGGACATGGAGAATGGAGAAGATGAGAGCAAGCATAGACACATTACTCAACTCAATAGGAGAGCATGACAAATTGTCCACCAACACATAATCCGCACACCGAATATGGTGAATAAGTTGTACGGCTGCAAAAAAACAGCTCAGCGCATAAGACGTTGATTGGGGTTCTGTAACGAGAGCAAAAAGGTGAGGGGGTTGTGATCTAAATAGACCACCACTGAAAACAACCCTCCACCCACATACAATTTGAAATTCTGTAATGCCCAGATAAGAGCTAAAGCCTCTTTTTCAGTAGTTGAATAATTCAACTGATGTTTGTTAAACTTTCTGAAAAGTAACATACAGGCCTCTCCACACCATTCTTTTTTTTCCTCCCTTTTTCTCCCCAATTTGGCATGCCCAATTCCCAATGCACTCTAAGTCCTCAGGGTGGCATAGTGACTCGCCTCAATCTGGGTTGCGGAGGACAAATCTCAGTTGCCTCTGCGTCTGAGACTGTCAGTCCACACATCTTATCACGTGGCTTGTTGAGCGTGTTACAGCGGAAACATAGCATGTGTGGAGGTTTCACACTATTCTCCATGGCATCCATGCACAACGTGCCCCACTGAGAGCGAGAACCACATTATAGCGACCACAAGGAGGTTACCCCATGTGACTCTACCCTCCCTAGCAACCGGGTCAATTTGGTTGCTTAGGAGGCCTGGTTGGAGTCACTCAGCACACCCTGGATTTGAACTCATGACTCCAGGGGTGATAGTCAGCATCTTTACTCACTGAGCTACCCAGGCCCCCCTCTCCACGCCATTCTTATCTGTCTGCAAAAGTACAGCCCAAGCTCCTACGTGACTTGCATCAACTTGAACTTGAAAAGGCTGGTCCAGCCTAAGCGTGGCCAAAACCGGCACAGTACTCAGCAGCATTTTAACATTCTCAAAAGCCTGCTGACAAAGCATAGACCAATCGAACTTCATGCCCTTCTTTAAAAGGTCAGTAAGAGGAGCCACAACAGTTGAAAAAATCGGAATTATCCAATCCATATTTTAAGATGGACAACGGCCCTCTGACTTTGTCCAAAAATTAAATCATTTGGACTAAAGCTGGTACTTTCTTGAGTAACCTTCCAAGCAGCCAACATCAGCCACAGAAGGCCCTCCTCCCAATCTTTTTCAAGTTCAACACAATATGCACACAATAGCAATTATAAAGTTTGATGGAAATGCTCCAGAGCTCCTTGGTTCTGGGTGTGATAAGCGCTACTCTGATTATGTTTAACACATAGTTGTTTCAACACCTCCGCAAACATTTTCGATGGAATATTGGTACCCCGATCACTCTGAATGACCTTTGGGATGCCAAAGATTGAAATGAACTGTGACAGTGCCTTAACAATCAACTTGGTTGTAAATGATCTCAATGAATAAGCAGCAGGATAACGAGTAGTTTTACACATTACCATTAGAATATACTTGCAGACAGAATTCAATGGAGGCAGTGGGCCAACACAATCGACAATCAATTCGAATTAGAATTAGAAAACTTTATTGTCCATTAAATTTACATAGAATGGAAATTTGCCTTCGGCATTCTGGCAACATAACACAGGACAACAATAAAAAAATACTGAAAATACATACAAAATACATTTCCAATAGCAACAATGCTCATGGGCTGAAGGGGAAGGTTTTTTTTTTAGTATATCATTGTTCAGAATAGCCACCGCAGAGGGCACAAATGATTTTTTGTACCCATTCTTCCGGGCTAATGGGACCTTGAGTCTCCTGCCAGATGGTAACAGCTGAAATGATGAATGAAGGGGATGAGTAGGGTCATTGTAGACCTGGGTTGCCTTCTTAGTAAGGGACCGAGTGTAGAGGTTCTGGAGTTGCAGTTGTTTGTCTCCAATGATCTTACTGGCCTGGCTGACCACCTGGGTCAGCTTATTCCTGTGTCTAACTGAGAGGTTCCTATACCAGGAAACAATGTTAAAGATGAGAACACTTTCAATGAGTGACCTGTAGACCATGGTTAGAGTGTGTTTGCTGGCATTTTCCTGAGGAGAGAAAGCCACTGCTGTGCCTTTTTCTAAATATAATCTGCATTAGACTGAAAGGAACGTTTATTGTCAATTATTGTTCCCAAATATTTAAAATATATGACCTGCTCCACTTCCTGCCCCTTCATAGTGACTGGCTTAAACACAGGAACCATGCTGTCTGCTCCTATCCTACTTCCCAAACACAGTTCCCTGGTCTTACTGACATTAAGGTCAAGGAAGCTGCCGTCAAACCAGGTGATTGATGTACTGGAGGTAGGAAGGGCTGGTGACATCCTGCAGGCAGGCAACCAGGGCCATGTCATCAGCATACTTTATAAGTGTGAGGTCCTTACTATTGTATTTGACATCATTTATGTATATAAAGAATAAAAGGGGAGATAAAACACACCCCTGAGGAACGCCAGTATTCAGGACAATGAAGTCGGAGAAGGTGTTATTAATACAGACTTTTTGAGGCCTCTCTCTTAGGAACTCCCTGATCCACAGGACAAGGCTGCTACTGACGTTCATATCACACAGGCATCTCAGGAGAAGATGGGGCTGGACCATATAAAAAGCAGAGGACAAATCCATAAAAAGTACACGGACATATGTATTCGCCTTGTCTAGGTGACCATGTACTTTATCCAGAAGTGTAAGAATAGTGTCCTCCACACATCAGCTGGCTCGGTAGGCAAACTGCATGGGATCCATGAGCTTAGCTGTTTGTGATGTGAGTTCCTTACTCACTATGCGCTCCATGCGATGGGTCTGAAATCGTTAAGCGATTTTATATGTGGTGTTTTAGGCACAGGGAGAATAATTGCCATTTTCCAGGCCCGGGGTACAAAACTGGTGTTGAGGAACATCTGGAATTTCTGGGTAAAGATGGGTCCCAGTTGGGTAGCACACTCCCTTAAGACCCTTCCCTTGAGCCCATCTGGCCCTGGAGCTTTGCGAGGGTTGACTCCCTGGAGGATCAGAATGACTTCCTTTTCCTTTAATGTCACAGAGGCAGGTGTCATTCCTGCACAGACTGAGTAACATTCATCACTGAAGTCATGTTTATCAAATCTAGAGTAGAACATGTTCAGATCATTTGAAAGGCTAAAAGGGTTGTTGCATTGGAGGGCTGCTTTCTGTTCCCTTCCCATCATTATGTTCAGTCTCCTCCTCAACATTGTCTTTATAGTCTGTTTTTGCTTTCTTAACCATGCTTCTTATATCCTTCTCCAAATCTCTCACTTTTTGCAGGTCTCCCTCCAGAAAACCTATTTTCTTCTGGTTTAAATGGTGTTTTAGTCATTTATTGACCCATGGTTTATAATTGGGGTAGATTCTGAAATTTTTTGTTTTAATAATAGAATCAACATAAAAGTTGAGATAACTGGTAATAGTGTAAGTCAACAGTTCATGGTCATTACAGGAGACCTGATCACTGAAGAATAAGTCCCATTCAGTAGCATCAAAACAACCCCTCAGCTCTTCAACTGAGTCATTTGTCCATGCCTGAATGTATTTAACAGCGGGTTTCCCCCTTTTTAGTTTCCGATGGTACTTTGGCAAGAGATGAATGACATTATGATCAGACAGGCCTAGTGGAGGGCGGCATCTGGGCACATAAGCACCCTCCACATTTCCAAAGCACTGGTCCAGAGTCTTATTCATTCTCGTTGGACAGGTCACATATTGCTCCAAATTTGGCAGATGGGTGGAGATGACACAGCTATTAAAATCACCCAGTAGAAAGATCGGATCATCAGCAGATTTACGTTGTACTTTATTGTAACTGGCAACTATACGCTCAGCTGCTAGTGTGTAATCTGGGCCAGGCACGTATACCAGAATGACTGTAATTTGCCCAAACTCGCGAGGCAAATATTGCGGTCGGAAAGAAACAGTTGCCCAGCTGGTGTTTATAAACATGCATAATCCACCTCCGATGCTTTTCGGTGTTCGTCTAGCGTCTCTATCAAATCGAACGAGTGAATATCCCTCCAGATTGATGTTGCTTACATCCCCCGAAAGCCAAGTCTCCGTGAAACGATCAGGTTGTGGGTAAGTACGAACTTGTCCTCTACTTGTCTTTATTTTATGTTCATTTATATATGTAGCAATACGATCTGGAACTATGTTTTTAAATTGTTCCAATACAATTAAATCACACAAATCCTCAAACGTTTTCACCTCAACAACACTACACCAATGGTTAAAAAAAAACTTTAATCTCCCTGGTCACCTCTACATGCATTTGCTTGTCTCACTTCTTCCAGCTCCTGAACCACTGTCTATAAGCTTCAGGATCTAATTCGTACACTTTTAAAACTGCCTATTTTACCACTTTGTAATTTTTCCTATCAGTTGTGGATAACAAAATAAACGCTTCCTGGGCTTTCCCAGTAAACACACTCTGTAGTAACAAAGTGTGCTCAGAGTCACCCCAGTGCCGATTATCTGCAATGTTTTCAAATAATGGAAAAAACAAAACACATCTGGATCCCGCTCTTTAATCTCCAAATGCTGTTGCTGCATTTGCATTTCAAGTAGTTATTTTTGTTGTTCAAAAGTTAAGCCGACATTAGTTGTTAGAGACATAACAGTGAGCCCACAAGGCATAGACGCAACTAAAGGATTTTAAGAAATCACTTCCAATTCAGCGAGGTGCTCTTTAACCCTTTGTCTAAGCTGTGCTAACTTCAAAACTTTTAGGATCTCCAGGGTTGCTGCAGAGTTTTTAAAATAAAATTTAAGACTTTTTAAGACCTTTTTCAAGACCTGAACAAATCAAATTAATACCGTATCCCCATTCCAAAACAAACCCATACAATCTCAAAATAAATCATGTATTACAGAATCTTACTTAAATTGGCAGGGGCACACATTCAACATAGCCTTAACATAGCTTATGAGTAAAACAGGGTAGGCTATATGCAAGTTTAAAATACTCAAGACATGTTTTCCATGTGTGTGTGTGTGTATATATATAAATATATATATAAAAAGACGGTGTGGTTGTTTCAAGGAGCACAATACTTATTGACCCCTCTCCAAACACAGTGCTTATGGTTGTGACCATAAAGCTCTATTTTGGTCTTGTCACTCCAAATTACAGTGTGCCAGAAGCTGTGAGGCGTGTCAAGGTGTTGTCGGGCATATTGTAACTGGGCTCTTTTTGGCATTGGCTTCTTTCTGGCAACTCGATCATGCAGCTCATATTTGTTCAAGTATCATCGTATCATGCTCCTTGAAACAACCACACTGTCTTTTTCCAGAGCAGCCTATATTTCTCCTGAGGTTACCTGTGGGTTTTTCTTTGTATCCCAAACAATTCTTCTGGCAGTTGTGGCTGAAATCTTTCTTGGTCTACCTGACCTTGGCTTGGTATCAACAGATCCCCAAATTTTCCACTTCTTAATAAGCGATTGAACAGTACTGAATGGCATTTTCAAGGCTTTGGATATCTTTTTATATCCTTTTCCATCTTTATAAGGTTCCATTACCTTGTTACGCAGGTCTTTTGACAGTTCTTTTCTGCTCCCCATGGCTCAGTATCTAGCCTGCTCAGTGCATCCATGTGAGAGCTAACAAACTCATTGTCTATTTATACACAGACACTAACTGCAATTTAAAAAGCCACAGGTGTGGGAAATTAACCTTTAATTGCCATTTAAACCTGTGTGTGTCACCTTGTGTCTGTAACAAGGCCAAACATTCAAGGGTATGTAAACTTTTGATCAGGGCCATTTGGGTGATTTCTGTTACCATTATGATTTAAAAAGGAGCCAAAAAACTATGTGATAATAAATGTCTTCATATGATCACTATCCTTAAATAAAAGACTTGCATGATCAGTCATATTTTCAAAATCAATGCCAAAATTTCACAATTTCTGCCAGGTTATGCAATCTTCTGAGCACAACTGTATATATATATATATATATATATATATATATATATATATATATATATATATATATATACATAGATCTGATTCATAGTGGGGAACTTTTTTTCTTTTGTGATTTTCTCGCCTTTTCTCCCCAATTTGGAATGCACTCTAAGTCCTTGTGGTGGCGTAGTGACTCGCCTCAATCCGGGTGGTGGAGGATGAATCTCAGTTGCCTCCGCGTATGAGACCGTCAATCCGCGCATCTTATCACATGGCTTGTTGAGCGCGTTACCGCAGAGACGTAGCGTGTGTAGAGGCCCACGCTATTCTCCACGACAATTCACCACGCGCCCCACCGAGAGCGAGAACCACACATTATAGTGACCACGAGGGGATTACCCCATGTGACTCTACCTTCCCTAGTAACCGGGCTAGTTTGGTTGCTTAGGAGACCTGGCTGGAGTCAATCTTGGATTTTTTTCTGGGAAGGACAAGTTTTGACATTTAACAATAAGAAAAAAATCACCCAAAATGACTACATTACATTTATTATTATAATTTTAATATTTAATAAAATACTCAAAACTATTTTTTTTTATATTTTATAAATGCATAATATAATTGTATCTTTTTTGTTTTTTCAAATAAGGAACAATCTGAAAAAAATAGTGAAAGTTGCTACTGGGACGTCTCGTCTCTATTTAGCAAATATATTTTACCTAATGCCTTTCCCTGACTGTTCATGTGCAATTCATGCATGTTCAGTTATTTAAAAAGTAGCCCAATAATAGAATGAACATCAATCCGTTTACTTCTGACAAATGTTGCGATGTTGTAATTGGATTCTAATGCAATAATAAACAGTTCTATAGGCATATATCTAGAAAACATGGAAATGCTTTCGTACATGACTCTCTCAGAATGATCTAATGCTATGGGCATTTAAAGCATCTGTGACAGAGCAGTGATGTAGTGAAGCAGCTGTCCTGATCTGGACTGTGGTATGAAGGATAGCATAGAGCAGAGGCCTCGAATGAGGCATGTTGATGATCTCCAGCTGTTCTTGATTGACACTGTTGTACGTCCGCTTTACCCCTGCATCATGGGACACAGATCATTAACCCCACATTATCTGTCAACCTTTCATTTCCAATTTTTATTCCTCTATTTCTAATGAAACATTGATGTTGATCTTTCAGTAAGGTCCAGAAAGGTGTGATAGTGATAGATCTAGCAAAACAATTCTGTTTCAAACATATGATTAGATGAGCCGCACTCAAATCAATTCTAAAATGCTGATAAATGCAGACATGTGATGTTTTCTATAATAATTAGCCATGTTGCTTGACAACCGTAAACAAATAAGTGTAACTTTTATTAAATATTGGTGTATTTTATCATATTCCTGTTGCCATTATTTTATAAAAGCAAAAAGCCATGATAACATGTTAACATACTGCCTCTCGTAGCTTATTGCTTTAATTTACTTCTAGCACAATGGTAACAGCACAATCAAATCTAAAATATGCAAATCATCAAAGTAATATTTTGCCTTAATTCACCATTAAGGCCTGTTCACACCATGTCCAATGCGATTAAATAACACAAAATTATAAAATATTTGCAAACACTGAATCTGATGCTGAATTTTTGTTAACAAATCTCTGAAACAAGTTTGATACCAAAGTGAATTATTTTGCCATCTGAAAAATTAATAAATAAATCAATAAATAAATATATAAGAAGCAGATACATTATAGCAGTACAGTATTTGGACACTGTGTAAAGGAATTCATATAGATGCATTGTTTTATTTTTTTTAAAAACTTTGAGGATGTTTTTCTTTCTAAAAATAAAAATGTGGTGTGAATAGGACACCTTAATGTAGCCTAAAAATGTAGCAACATTTGTCATTGCCAAGGAACTGTTTTTGTAAATGAACAGCAGTTCATATTCGGCAAGCTTTATAAAGCTCTCTACCTTGTGGAGGCTCATTGGTGAATTTAATGGAAGACTGTAGGAAGTTAATGGAAAACTTGGGGTGGACTTCAGTGGTCACCCATAACCTGAAGTTGTCATGGACGTTCTCATCCGTGGTGACTGTCTCTAGAAGTTCATCCAGGAAGTCCAACCCCAGATGGCAGTTCTGTACCAGTAACCAGACATCACCGGACATGCTCTGGGCCAGAAGCTTTCGTGCATGCACTTCCTGTCCCTGCCCCATAGATATGGGTCTGCAAGGAACACCCTGCAAAAGAAACAAGAAAAGTGCTGAGAAATGTCTCAAAAGCCAAAATCCATGAAAACATTCTATGCAATAACCTTCTACAAAACTTAACATCAAACTACATTACAGTTTTGGCTAGAATCATAAAATTCACTGTGAAATAAGAATGCAACAACATAAGGAAAAAAAAAAATTATGTGCAGTTAGTCTGAAATTCAGGGACGTGCACAGTGAGGTGGCAAAAGTGGCCCAAGCCACTTCCCCTTTGCCCTCCTGGGCTGAGGTGCCCCTCTGGAAAAAATAATTTCATTTTTATAAATTTATTTTGCAGACGCTTTTAATCCACAGCATCAAAGCTATTGTTTTTATGATGAATAGTACAACACTGTCTGCGTGATTTTTTTTATTGGTGGTTAAAATAATCATGCACCATTCAGCTATCTTTGGCTGTTGCAACGCGTCTCTGTTTTACAGGGCAGCAAATCAGGAGCGACAGGGGGAGGGGGGTCCTGTGTATGAAAGTACAGTGCCTTGCAAAAGTATTCAGACCCCTGATCAATTCTCTCATATTACCGAATTACAAACAGTACACTGAAATTTCATTCTGATTGATATTTTATTTTAAAACACTGAAACTCAAAATCAATTATTGTAAGGTGACATTGTTTTTTTGTTGGGAAATATTTTTATGAAAAATAAAAACTGAAATATCTTGTTTGCATAAGTATTCAACCCCCACACATTAATATTTGGTCGAGCCACCTTTTGCTGCAATAACTGCTTTAAGTCTTTTGGGGTACATATGTACCAGCTTTGCACACAGTGACGAAGTGATTTTGGCCCATTCTTCTCGGCAGATTTGCTCCAGGTTGTTCTGGTTGGTTGGGTGATGCTTGTGGACTGCAATTTTAAAATAGTGCCACAGATTCTCAATAGGATTGAGATCAGGACTTTGACTGGGCAACTGTAGGACATTTATCTTTTTGTTCTTAAGCCACTCCAATGTTGCTTTGGCCTTGTTCTTGGGATCATTGTCATGCTGAAAGGTGAATTTTCTCCTAAGCTTCAGTTTTTTAGCAGACTGAAGCAGGTTCTCTTGCAGTATTTCCCTATATTTTGCTCCATCCATTCTTCCTTCAATTCTAACAAGATGCCCAGTCCCTGCTGATGAGAAGCATCCCCACAGCATGATGCACCATACTTCACTGTAGGGATGGTGTGTCTTGAGGCATAGGAAGTGTTAGGTTTGCACCACGCATAGCGCTTTGAGTTTTGGCCAAAAAGCTCTATCTTGGTCTCATCTGACCACAAAACCTTCTCCCTCATTGCAGCTGGGTCACTCGCATGCTTTCTGGCAAACTCCAGACGTGCTTACAGATGGTACTTTTTGAGTAATGACTTTCTCGACACCCTCCCATACAGGCCAGCGTTATGCAGTGCTCTTGATATGGTTGACTGGTGCACCATTACTCCACTCCCAGCCACTGAACTCTGTAGCTCCTTCAAAGTGATTGTTGGCCTCTCCGTGGCTTCTCTCACAAGTCTCCTTTTTGTTAGAGCGCTGAGTTTTGAGGGATGGCCTTTTCTTGGCAGTGCCTGGGTGGTGTGGTGCAGCTTCCACTTCCTGATTGTTGATCCAACTGTGCTCACTGGGATATCCAAACATTTGGATATTATTTTGTACCCTTTCTCTAATCTAGGCATTTTTATTACTTTAACTTCTGTGGAATGCTCTTTGGTCTTAATTTTCCTTCAGATTCACAGCCTGACCAATGATCCTTCAACAATGGGTTTTTTTATCCATAAAATGTGATTGCAACTTTAATGATTCACAGGTGGATGCCAATGGTAAAGTAATTGTGTCCTCTTTAGGGCAATTTCTTTCAACGGTGTAACCTGGCAGCTTCCACAGCACAGGGGTTGAATACTTATGCAAGCAAGATATTTCAGTTTTTTTTATTTTTTTATTTTTTTTATTTCCCAACAGAAAACCAATGTCACCTAACAATAATTGATTTTGAGTTCCAGTGTGTTAAAATAAAATATCAAACAGAATGAAATTACATTGCACAATTTGTTATTCAGTAATATGAGATAATTGGTCAGGGGTCTGAATACTTTTGCAAAGCACTGTATATATAACATAAGTACAGATACACAATATTTCATGAGTTATTGATTTAGCATAATAATAATATATACAGACAAGACTATTCTATATAACAATAAGGTGTCAGGTACTGGAGGATTTTTTTAATGTAAACAAAAAGGTTCTAACACAGGTTTCATTTTGTTTATGCAAAATATAATAAACTGATTTTGTGAGATTCACCCAGCAGCATGAAACATCATAAGAGGCAGGTTGATTTTGGAATGTTAACTGATAATCTGGACCTCAGTGCCCGATCAGCTGCTCAAATTCATTTCAGAGGATCTTATTATAGATTGGAGGGCTCATGGTAAATACACTTGTTGCCTCCAAGAGTTCACAAAAGACTTGAGTTGACACTCTCCTGTGCCTCAATGTTCTCATTTATCAGGATCGGATAACACATGCAAGGAGCTTTGTTTTATAGTTTTTTCCTTTCATAATGCTAACAGCCACTGATTATCCAACTATCTGAATACTAACTAATATGGTTTTAATTTCAGGGTCTGAAGAAAACTATTTGATCACAAAAGAAAACCCATCCTCCCACAAATCACTTCTGAATATCATTCCATGAAAATGTTTAATTGGTCAATATTTTCTTGTGTTTTGTTACTTGAGTCACTCATGAGTTAAGACACAACCTTTATGAGTATTATGACCCATGTTTTCTAAGTGTTTATGACTGGGGTTTAGAACATCCAGGGCTGATGCAAGAGTTTGACCTATCAGCTTCATCCACCTCAACTATTCCTTCCTTCCTTCCTTCCAATGTAAGTAAGATTATACTTGCACCTGTGCAATGGTGCGGTCAGGGCACCAGCTCCATATGAACAGTAGTTTGTGGAATGCATCCAGCTGACTCGCATAACCATCAGGCAGTGTGGCTTCCTCTGGGGCCACTTCATCAAACCAGCTCCTCCAGGCGTGGTCATTGCAGCCTACCTGGTTTAGGAGAGCAGTAAAGGGAGGCAGGCCGGAGAGCTGCACCAGGTTTAGCCATGTCATGTCCAGGATCCAGCGCCTTGGCTTAGGCTCAACAGATTTTAGGTCGAGAGATGCTCCACCTGAAAAGAGACAGGAAAAGATGACAGCTGATTTTACAGAACAAAATCAATTTGCCACAAACAACTTCATAAACAACTCCAGTAAACTTAAAACAAGAAAAACTATTTGCCAATATGGTTAGAAATAAAAACATACTTTAATATAAAGTATGTTGCGTCTGTGTGCTGTTGTTTAATCATATTAAATTGAACTGTTTTTAAAATTAAGTGAAATTATTGTACTTTAAATGTGTCCATCATTTGCAAAGCATTATGATTCAAACATTTGATGAGGGTCTGGAACTTGCTGTGGGAAATATTTCTGGTCTGTAGGTCTATCTTCAAAGTCAGTAGCAGCATGAAAAGGAACTTGTAACTTTCGTAGAAACCTCGAGCATTGTAGCAAAACACCTCATAAATGGGATGCTCAATTTTAGCTATAAACTGGGTCTTTGGAGACTTTTCCCTGGACATGTCAAAGATGACCAGGAACTGGCAGAGTGAGGTTTGGTACATGACATTGACCAGGCTCATCTCCACAATAAGGAAATAGAGGATGCTTCTCCTGGTGGCCACTGGTTGGTACTCCTCTCTTGTGAGGTTGATCTTAATTTCTGTGTCTGCAGCAATTGCGAGCTTGTCACTCACCTGGGGGAGGGTGCAAGATTTAAGCCATTAAACCAAATTCATTGGTTCATTGTTTTGTTGTGAGAACTGAATGAAAATATATGTTCCATTTCCCACTGTTTATAGACCTTATGCAAAATTTAACTAGGTTTAGAAAAGGGGTTATGAAGCAAAAAAGGGTGTATCCTATTTCATACTTTCGCTATGTATAATATGATGGCAGTTTAATAGCAGTTTGCCAAGGAAAATCCTAAACTAAGGTTACTCTCAGAATGTTATGCAACGAACATGTTATGCAATATTCTTAAAATGAGGGTGAGTAAATGATGACAGAATTTTCATTTTTCGATGAACTACTATATCACTTAAAGTAAATTAAGTACTTTCAAATTAGACATTTGTGTTCAATAGTGTAAGAATTATTGATTTCTAGAAACTACAGCCTGGACAATTGCTTTATGTTAATGTTATCAAAACTATTTAGCAACCTACTGAGAATAAAAGGAAGTGCCAACTATCAATAGGACAGAATAACAAATATAAGGACAGATGGTTTTTGTGAGTTGAGTCCCTTGAAAAAGCACTAAATCATTAAGTATCATACATCCTCTGCTGTTGTGGTCTTTGTGACTCAATAAGAGATCCATCTTCCACCAGAGAACCCTGAGTGCCGGTCAGCCTGAACAGAAGATTGTTCTCCAACACCTGCATCTTTCTCTTGTTCAATGTCACTTCCTCCAAGAGCTTCAAATGCTCTGCCTACATTTACTTTATTGAAAATTTTTTGATCAAATGTCTGATTCTGAAGACTACACTGTAAACATTAAAAGATTCTTAAAGTGCCATGTGGGGTTCCTAAGATGGCACAATGTTAGAACCCTCTGGAGAGCCTCTAGGCACCTTTCAGTTTTCTGAGAAACTTGCTCTGTGGTTCCCAAACTGGGTACATGGCACCTGGGGTGCGGACAGGACTGGCTAGGGGTGCCGCAAAATCCCTGCTCAGTTTAATATTTTAAATCACTTGATAATATTTTATCACAATATTTTTAATTGCTGCTGTTACTGAAAACTTAAAGCACTGTTTATTCTGTTCTCTATTTTATTACTCTATTTTATTACCAGCTTTTGAATAATTACTTCAAGTGTTTTTCCTAAACATGGCTTCAAGTTTTTGAAGGCTACATTATTTTAATTTAATTGGTTAATATTTACATCAATGTTAAACTTTTTCAATTGCATATTTGTTTATTTATTTTTCAGTGGTCAGGGTGCTGTGGGGAAAAATACTATAAGGGGGTGCTGTAGTTTAAAAAAAGTTTGGGAACCACTGCTCTTCCTTCAGTAACCCCTTCAAAGTTTTGAGGCACTTCAGATATATACTGAGGTTTGTGGAGGACATAAATGGGATATTTAAGACTCCTTCAAAGGGTGTCTAGAGGTTCTGCAGAGGGTTTCCACCAGTGTAGCATCTGAAGAATCGCAAATGGTGCTTTGAGAATCTATAAATAATAGCAGTGCATCGATCGGTCAAAGAAATTGATGCATCGATTACAGAAATTTAAGAATCGATCATCATTACTATATTAATAATGTGACCATCTCATATTACATAAGCCTTCTTGCAACAAACATGTATCAGAGCATGTGAGATTGAAGGGAAAGAAAGCGTTCTTTGAAATTAAGAAAGTTTATGCGGCCGAGTTCACCTCACAAACCTAAATAAAATACAATGGATGGATGCTGTCGATTTCGGCTCTGTGTCATTATTCAAAACTGTGTGCATCCATCTGACCAAAGTTCATCGTTGTTGCCTTCTCTGATTACGATATATTATGTTAATATTGCTTTTGTATCTCCATAAAATGTGTTATTTCTCCATAAAACAGTTTAAACACGAATATAACTTAAATGCGGTTGGTGGGCAGACATGTGGCTATGAATGAAAACACTCACTCGTTCATTCATTCTCTTTATAGTGAATGCTACAGAATATAGGGAATATGGAGCAAATTCAGATGGGAACCAACCAGTTGATTACAGTCACCTGTGATTGGTCAATGGCAATGACAAAAAGCATCTTTCGCGATGTGTGCCGCAAACAGTCCTGCAAGAAATGCAACTGAATCCTTGTAAACTTGTCAGAACGAGAGTGAGACAAAGGGACCCAAAGTAGAAGAACAGTTCAAAGGATTTATTAAGAGAAAATGTCAGTAAACTGAAATGGCAAAGGCTGGCGATCCCAGCACCGGCTGCAGTAGCAAGAGGCAAAGAACGAGTCTTAGTGTGCGTAGTGCACGCGCAGTGGGCAAATGAGAAGTGTGTTAACAGACAGGTGTATGCGTTGTTGGAGTTAGGAGCAGATCCATAGGAGGTGTCCGTTGAAGCGTGGTGTGGTGCAGAGAACAAAGCCTGAGCGAAGGAGGGCAGTCGTATTCCCGACACTCGGGCAGAGATGAGGAATCCTCCACTGGCGATTCATGGGCAGCGAGGACAGACGTACAGCAAACTGGAAGGTAACCACCCTTCCCGACACATGGGCAGAGACAGGCAACCAACAGATAGACGAGACAGCACCAACTAGACAAAGAGAGCAAGGTTAGACCCTTGACAGCACAAACAATAATCTAGCGAAGACAGTGAGGGCACACAAGGATTAAGTAGGGAGTGCAATCAGAGTGGAACAGATGTAGCTAGCACGTTAATCAATGGCATGATCAGCGCCTGCCCGGGAACGATTAATGTTCCCATAGAAACACTGATCATGCATGCCGGACCCGCCTGCGAGACATGAGGGAGAGAAAAAACAAAACAACAGAATAAACTGGCAAACTCACCGGAGCCATGACAAAACTAGCTTGACAAGCAGAGCCGCCTCCATTTAGCCGCCTTTTGCCTCTCTCCCTCTCCCAAATATGAATAGGGAACTCACGGTTACAACATCCTGTGTATAACCGCCTTTACACACTACAAATAGATAGTTTCCATTCTATGACCCTGCTCATTGTAAACATGGATCTTATTTGCCTGCACATGACATCTCATCTGTAATTATTGGTGCACAAAATGTTAACATAACATGATATGCAAATCGATTATGATTATTTCTCGGTTTACCATCTTTTTGTGTGCTTGCATCAATTCATTATGTTGCATTAGACATTATGTTATTCTTTATTCATAGCAGATATCTATTATGCATTTAACATGTCGATATGTACTGTATTATGTCTCTATGTAACATATTCATATCAATAATGCATATCATGTAATGCATTTTTTTGTTAATATATGCAGCCACACATATATAAACCAATCCACCTTGGTCCTAAATGCATCTGTGACTCTAGTGCTCAGGTTTGGTGCATTATTGTACTGTCTAAATTTAGAAATTTTCAGTTAAAAATGTGAATCTTTTTTGGCATATTTTTAAAACTAAATACACTGTGTAACAATTTTTTTTTTCTTTCTGGGTAGTAAGTGTTATTTCCAAATTGCTTATGCCTCAAAGGTATAGAAAATGGCTATTATTCCCCACAAACTTTGCTTTTGTGATCAGGACAGTGATATTTTGAAATGTACCTATTTCCAATGAGAAAACAGGTGAATTTGTGTCTTTTCGTTCACATAAAGTCAGAAAAAAACAACATATGAATCCAAATTAACATGTATTTATACTAAAGTATTATTCAAAGCCGTGCTGGTCCATAATGGTAACAAGTACCCATATCTTCCCCTGGCTCACGCAGTGCACCTTAAAGAGGATTACAACAGCATCAAAACCTTGCTGGATGCCTTGATGTATGATGAGTATGGCTGGGAGGTCATAGGAAACTTCAAAATGGTGGCATTCCTGATGGGACTCCAAGGCGGTTTTACCAAGTTTCCCTGCTATCTTTGCCTTTGGGACAGCAGGGACACCAAAGCGCACTACCACAGGCGGGACTGGCCACAGCAGACCGAGTTCTATGTAGGGAGGAACAACATCAAGTGGGAGCCACTGGTGGACCCCCGGAAGGTGCTGATGCCACCACTGCACATCAAATTGGGCTTATGAAACAATTTGTCAGACAAGTATTGTGCTCCTTGAAACAACCACACCATCTTTTTCCAGAGCAGCCTGTATTTCTCCTGAGGTTACCTGTGGGTTTTTCTTTGTATCCCGAACAATTCTTCTGGCAGTTGTGGCTGAAATCTTTCTTGGTCTACCTGACCTTGGCTTGGTATGAAGAGATCGCCGAATTTTCCACTTCTTAATAAGTGATTGAACAGTACTGACTGGCATTTTCAAGGCTTTGGATATATTTTTATATCCTTTCCCATCTTTATAAAGTTCCATTACCTTGTTACGCAGGTCTTTTGACAGTTCTTTTCTGCTCCCCATGGCTCAGTATCTAGCCTGCTCAGTGCATCCACGTGAAAGCTAACAAACTCATTGACTATTTATACACAGATACTAATTGCAATTTAAAAAGCCACAGGTGTGGGAAATTAACCTTTAATTGCCATTTAAACCTGTGTGTGTCACCTTGTGTCTGTAACAAGGCCAAACATTCAAGGGTATATAAACTTTTGATCAGGGCCATTTGGGTGATTTCTGTTACCATTATTATTTAAAAAGGAGCCAAACAACTATGTGATAATAAATGGCTTTATATGATCACTATCCTTAAATAAAATACATGATCTTTTTGCATGATCAGTCATATTTTCAAAATCAATGCCAAAATTTCACAATTTATGCCAGGGTATGCAAACTTTTGAGCACAACTGTATCTAAAATATCTGTAATCTAAAATATCTCTTAAAAACCTGATAAAAGTAATATCAGCATAATTCAATAGATAGTATATGATATTCCTTTATTTTCTCTATTATTTGTATGAAAAACAGTATACATTATATATTATACATACATCATTTATTCACCCTAATGATGTTCTCAACCAGTCTCTCTTTATTCTTCCATGGAGAACAAAAGGAGTTTTTAGGCAGAATGTCACCCTCAGTCATCAATTCACTGAAAGTGAATGGTGACTGAGATGGTCAATTCTTAACATTCTGCTTTTTATGTTCCATGATAGAATTAAATGCATACAGCTTGGAATGACAAACGAGTGAGGGTGAGTGATTTTATTTTTTGGTGAACTATTTCTTTAGGATTAAGTTGAGTCACCTTCTCCAAAATGGCACTGAATATGTCTCTGTCCTTCTGATCGATGTAGCGGACTGCGATGACCCTTGAGCACTCATGGCAGAACAGAGAGGCCAGCAGTTGAGGTGTTGAACACACTTCTGCTTCCACAGTTAGAATGCCCTGCCATATCCTGCTCAGGTCACGTAGGTTAAAAATATAGTGGAACTTTGCCGGGGAAGGCAGAATCTGAGGACAAAAATATTAACATAACATTGATATTTCATCATATTTTGCTGTTACTTTTTTCTTACACGACTCTCTGCTCTATTGAAATGTATGTAAGGGATAATGTACAGCAAAGCCAGTCATTATGGCAAAATAAACACATAAAGGGTGATAAGGAGTTTATCCAAAGCCAAGCGCTTTAAATAACAGCTCACTTTGTTGCACACTGACCACAAGAGGGAGGCATTCTCCAATCATTTGTACATACTGATTCTTTTTGCCAAATATGTACATGTCCTATATTAATAAAACTTAGCACTAATAATAGTGTAAAACAGTGTTAACAAAACTTTTGTAGTGTTATAAAGTTTAAACACAACGGCTATAATTCTGTTATGCACCCTAATGTACTTTTGATGGGGGGGCAGGGGGGATACAGATACAGATATGTGCCATATGGTGTTCAACCCTTAAACAAACAACAACAAAAAAAAAACTCACAGAGGATACATATAAAGCTGCACATAGGCTACAACAGGAAGCAGCTAGAGACAACATCTTTTAACTTTCTTCTAATTTGACAACATCTTTTAAAGATGCAGCACTCCTGCGTGAGATGCTGAAAAAAAAAATGATGAGATACATCACAACAGTCAAAGATGTCCGTCTAATGCTTGTATATATATATATACATATATAAAACATTTGAAAACAACGCAGACAGAGGCAAAAACGTGTTTGAGTTAAACAGCCCCTTACACTTCAATATTGACTTTTTTGATTATTTGGCTTTGACTGCCTGCCACACTCTTCTTGCCGTGGGCATCAGGGCAGCAGCCAGTGAGAACACCTCCTCTGAGAAGCCTCTTTCCGGGCAGAAATATCCACTGGCCAGTGTGTGCAAGATCTTATCTATGGAGGAGTTGGAGGGTAGAGTGCAGTTAAACACACTGAACTGACATTTGAGATGCTGTGGGATGTCACTGCGGCCACCACCGGGGTGGATCATAGCAACCACCAGTTGTAGGTCAACAATACTGGTGAATTCACCGGGCAGCTCTAGGCTGTAGAAGCCTCCCTGCTCCATCAGCTGATGAACAATCTTGTTGATGATCTGAGAGATGAATAAAAACAAAAGCAAGGAGACTCTGTTAAGGCGAACGAAAAAAGATAGCTTGTTTAGGGTTGATATTACCTCAGTCAGAAGAGGACATTTTTGCTCTCATCATTAAAGGTGCACTCATAGATAAAGAATCATGTAAAAACAGAAGTTCTGAATACCAAAGTCATTTAAAAATTGAGCCAATCTCAGTCAGGCATGAAACATTTATTTCACAAGTGAAAGCGCCCAATTACAAAGGATTAATGAGATCAAGCAAGTGATATTCGGCTATTCTTATGATCGCTACATGTTGATGCTCATAGCACCATATGTAGAATAAAGCAACTTTTTCTCTAAGACTGATATGACTAGAGTCTTCATTTCATATGTACATCATTTTCAACACATTATTCAAAATACTATTCTACTATTAATCATTTGTTCTGTTTAAAAGTTTAGCAATAGCAAACAAACTTCTTTTTGTGAAATATTCTACTTGAAAAGTGTGATTGTGCTTTAAAAGAAATGGCTCTTTGTTTGATATTGGTTGATATGGTAATGCAATGATATTCATACATTTTAAAGTGTGGCTTAAATGTCCAAATACTTTTAGGCCAAAATATGTTTATTTAGGGCTTTCAATAGAAACTGTTTGATCTTGACCAAAACAACAACATGTGACCCCTGACCTGATCGGCCCGCTTATTGATAACTGGCATGTTGATGTCATCAATGAAGATGGTCATCTTCTTCCCTGCAGGAGGTCCATAGGTGGTGCCTATGCATTTGTCTATGTAACTCTCAATGGTCTGCTGGAACATGCCAGGCAGGGTGGCAAGAAGTTCAGGCTTTTGCTTAAATGTGTTTCTTGCTGGTGTAGCCCTGCAGAGAGGTTCTGATACATGATTCACCCATCACCAAGATGGCTTTCTCTTTAATAAATATACACAATAAATACACAGAACATACACTCACAAAAACATACACAGCAACCTAAAAATATGTTTCATGTGATAACATAAATTAACTGGTTTTATATAAGTCAAAAATATGATTTAATATGACTGAAGCAAACTGACTGCATTATGTTACACCAATGAAAGTCATTTTTAACAGTTAAAGTAAAAAATAGAACCTCAAGGTAACAATTGCAGGTAACTCTACACTGAATATGTTTTTATTTTTCAATTGAGTACAGTTTAATTTCAAATTGACTTAAATTTACACTATCAGTCAAATGTTTGGACACCTTTTGATCTAAAGGCTTATGCTTTATTGCATGAGTTTTGTTTTGTCATATATACGTATACAGTATATATACAGTATATGCATTTTTATTTTTATGTTTGAGTTAGAGTGGATAGTGAAGGAAAAGCAGCCAAAGTGTCCAGCATACATGGGAACTTCTTCAGTATTATATAAATGGTTTAAAAATCATCCCAGGATGCACTTCATTAACCCTTAAATGCATACCTTGGGTCTTTAGTGACCCGGGACCATTCCACACCCTGTACCTCATCCATTTTTTGGAGTTGTGCCCACACCTCTTTAGTATTCCTCAATCTGTCTCTTATAAATAGTGTAACACACACACACACACACACACACACACACACACACACACACACACACACACACACACACAAACACCAAATGCCTTAATAATAATAATAATAATAATAATCATAATAGTTTAAGTATAAAAGTGTATTAGAGACCCTAGGTATGTAAGAGTATTTTTATTTTTATTTTTATTTATTTATTTTTTGCACTTCCAAAAATTATATTTTGATTATTTCATTAATATATAAGTTTACTATCACAGGATGTCTATTTATTTGTTTATTACAAGAGAAATTAGTACTTTATTCATACAAATAAATACTACATATCATATACAAAATATCATGTTGATTTTCTGTGCAACAATGGTGAATTATCAGTATCCCATATGAGTGAATCCAATACATGTTATTTCTTACTCAAGGTGGCGCTGTTGTTTCAGTGACTGACTTGATTTACATTTGACATTGCTATTTGATGAAGAAACAACATGGAAGTAAACTATAGCAAGTTCAGCACATCAACAGTATGATATGACTATTGTCATTTGGGTTTACTACTGAAATTATGTAAGTTGTGCATCTATTTAGACTCAATAAGTGCCTGAAAACATACTTAAAGGGATAGTTCACCCAAAAATGAAAATTCTCTCATGATTTACTCACCCTCCAGGCATCCCAGATTTGTATGACTTTCTTTCTTATGCAGAACACAAATTAAGATTTTTAAAAGAATATTTCAGCTTCCAGTACTTCCAATATTTCAATGAAAGTGAATGGGTGCCAACATTTTGAAGCTCAAAAATCCACATAAAGGGAGCATAAAAGCAATCCATATGACTCCAGTGGTTCAATCCATGTGTTCAGATACTATTGCTACGTTCACACAGTCATAGTTTGGGATTGACAACCATATTTACTTACAGGTGTGAGTCTTGAAATGTCCTGTTCATACAACAACATACAACTGCTAACTACAATAGCAGTTTGAATGCTGTCTGTATGAACGAACAACCAAAGTCACAACCATATTCTAACAGCTGTAACCATAGTGATAGTGACTAAAAGATGGCGACATCCATAACACCAGCATGTCTTACACAATTGCCGCCGCGTTATTAAATGAGCCCAATCGAGGCGCGAGTTCATCCATCAGATCATAATTAACCGACAGCGGCTTTGAAAGCTTTTTAACTGTGTGCAGAGCCCAGCTTTTGTGTTGCGTGTCGGCAAGCAGCTGGTGGAAAACAGCGGCTGAATCTTCGGATGACACACAGCTCATTTCTCCATCTCCTGTGAGTTAATGAAACCCCACATGAAACACATGAGACACACGCATGTACAGTGCTGCGTGTCTCTTACTGTACATGACATAGCTAACAACCAGTTGTCCATTACAGTTCCGTTCATACAGCATAGGTTTGCTAAGAATGCGGTTGTGAGACCTGAAAATTTGCGGGTCTCAGTTCAGTTATAGAATATGGTTGTCACACCCGTAAATAACCATCCTGTGTGTGAACGTAACCATATTAAGCACTCAAAACAGGTCTGACAACCATATTTTGCTGCTGTGTGAACGTGGCCTATATGATAGGTGTGGGTGAGAAACAGATCAGTATTTAGGTCATTTTTATCATAAATTCTCCTCTCTGCCCAGTAGGGGTTGATATGCATTAAGACTGTGAATCACCAAAAAACAGAAGAAGAAGAATGGGAAAGTGAAACTGAAGTGGAGATGGGCTGAGCAGGGAGGAGAATTTATAGTAAAAAAAAAAGACTTTAATATTGATCTGTTTCTCACCCACACCTAACACATTGCTTCAGAAGACATGGATTTAACCACTGGAGTCGTATGGATTATTTTTATGTTGCCCTTATGTGGATTTTGGAGCTTCAAAATTTTGGCACCCATTCACTTGCATTGTATGGACCTCCAGAGCTGAAATATTCTTCTAAAAATATTAATTTGTGTTCAGCAGATTAAAGAAAGTCGTACACATATGGGATGGCATGAGGGTAAGTAAATGATGAGAATTTTCATTTTTGGGTGAACTATTGCTTTAAGTGTAGCTTATGTGATATGTGTAGTTCAATATGTGTTTAACAGCCAGTTGCATCTCATAAAATTTTATTGTGAAAGCAAAGAATCCTGTTCTATATTTGTTGCATCGTCTCTCTGATATATAAAAAATAAAACATCAACATACTGTATACCAGATTATATTCTATTCTATTATTTTCTAATTGTCTTGAAAATGCTTTGAAAATGTTATACTACCTGGGCATTCTGTAGATCCATGTGTGATAGGTATACGTGCCGGGTCTCTAAACACCCAAATGTGTAAGAGTGTTTGGTGAAATTCCCATGCATTTAAGGATTTTGAGTAGAGAGATTTTGAGAGAATGACCAGAGTGTGTAGAACTGTAACCTAGACAAAGGGTGGCAACTTAGAAGAAGCTAAAGTATCAAATAGATTTGATTTGTTTAACATTTTTGGTCAATACTCAGAGCGAAGGGAATGAATCATAGAGGCAGATGAATAAAGGGGCCGGTCATACCAAACTCGTTATGCTAAAAAAGCTTGACGTAGCACAACAAACAGAAAATGCCTGTGTCTAAAAATTGTGGCGCTCATTCGCGAGATGCTGAAAAACAGCAAGATGTTTTTCTATGTTTACATAGAAAACAACTGAAACAGAGTGCAGATGAATGCAAAAAATGTGTTTGGTGTGACCGGCCTCTCACTCTGCTGATAAAAATAATAAAAATATGGATTATTTAGAAAAGAAACACACCTTGATCATGACAGTCTTGGCTGTTTCCTGTTCACCAATCAGCAGGACAGCTTTGTCTTGTTTCATTATGGTTTGCATCAGGAAGTCAGTTCGTATATTGTCGACATTCGGTACAAGATTGTAGGCATAATCAGGAACCATGTCTTTAGGATAGTGATACTCTGGCACCTGATGATGACATCACAATCAAAATATATAAAGCATGATCCATGCACAATACACAAAACACTAATTAATATTTGTCATCGACAATAACATGGTTTTACCCTTTTGGACCAGAGGTCCCATTCTTCAGTCTCATTGACCATAAACTCAAAAATAGTCTGTTCCCCCTGTGTGCTGGGCAGGTCCAGACTGGCAGAGTGCTTTTTAAGGAATACTTCCATCTTGGATCTATCATCCAGTTCCAGCAATGCACCAACAGACCACATGACAACAAACATGAAGAAATGGTTGATGTGAGCCACTTTTAGGTGTTTCTCCTCAATAGTTGGCAACAGGTCCTTTAATTTCAGCATGTAAAAGAAATAAAGAGCAGGGAGCTTTCTGTTGCACCTAAAGACATTATTACTGTTGAACAATTTCCATTTTGTCGAAGACTTAAAACTTCAAGGGATAGTTCACCTAAAAGGTCACTCTCATGATTACTCACTCTCATGTTGTTACCCATATTACTTTTTTTCTTGCATGGAAAACAAAAGGAAATGTTAGGCAAAATGTTAGGCACTGATAGGCTCAGTCACCATTCACTTTTGATAATGATAGCCTCAGTCACCATTGCATATTTCCCATACAATGAAAGTGAACATGAGGATGAGTAAATAATGACAGGATTTTAATCTTTCGGTGAACTATCCCTTTGAACTTATTAAATGAATAGTTCTGATGAGCAACAAATCTGTTGTAAAATGATATATGCACACCTGTGACCACAAATCAATTGAATTCCGTATTCATGTTTTAAGTCCACACAGTATGTGTACAACAGTGGCGATTTCTCAGGGCCAGCAAAGCCTTCTCTGCTGGCCTAACATGCCAAATAAATAAATAGTTTTCATCCTCATCATTCTCAATCACCTTGAAAGCGAAGAGCACGAGTTCTTGCTGACCAGTCGACTGTCATTCCTGCCACTATCGCCATTGAGAAAGAGATCCTTATGGATTTAAAAAACACGAGATGTTCTGCATGACAGTGTGATTGGTTATTAAACAGGAAAGGAGGACTGATTTTCACTTCAAGTAAATTGGTAAGTGCTTTTTGCATTGTTATAGCAACATCAAGTTTTCTAAGTGTAAATTAGGCTGCTTAAGAATTCAATGTCTGATCAAGTTTTGAAAAGTAGTGCTGCGTTCCATTCAACTCGAAAAGTCAGATTTTACAAATTCCTACAAGGAAAAGTGCAATGAAATGCATCTTAAAGTCAGAATTACAACTTGTAGGCTCGCGCAGAAATTCTCAACTCCGATTTCGCCGAGATGCAGGGGCACGATGTCACACAAACATGTCGACACTCAGAGAGATATACAAAGTAAGTGATAAAGATTCACTTTATTAAGTAATATCGATAAATGAGTTTGTTTCCACATTACATGATATTAAAGCTTGTTTAACAAACGCCTGCAGAAACAGGTGTATAAAACATTATAATCTCTTTTGATAATTGTACACCTGAAGCACAAATGCTAGCGCTGCAGCATTGTTTATCAGTTGGGTTGCTAAGAGACATCTGTAATGAGAGTCAAACCCCTGCTAAGCTAACGGGAGTGTTGCAGTTCCGAATATCGGGGAATGGAATGCATTTATAGTCGGAGATATCAAGTAGGAATATCCCACATCCAACTTGAATGGAACGCAGCATAACCGTGTACCCTGATGAAACAACATTTATTGCAAGCAACATTTAAATAGCATATATTATAGATAGATTTTTCCAGGTATTATAGACCTCCTTGGTAGATTCATATGAAAAATTATGATTTTTGAATGTCTGTTCAGGAGACATCACAAAACAGTCATGCTACAGTTAAAATTAGGCTTGCTTGAGCATTAAGTGTCGTTTCAAGTTCTGGCTTTCGTGCGTGGACGTGTTTTTAAAATGTCAATTAGTATTACTAGTTAGTTGCAACATAATGTATGATGCCCAAAGGCATAGGGTGCCTTATTCACTGTGAAACTGTGTTTTCTTAATGGGATGAATCACACTGAAGGCGTAGATTTTAAATGCATGGCCCACCACTGGTGTACAATATCCATCCAATATCTAGAGGTAAAAAGTTATGCTAATGAACTATAACTATAACTATACCTGTTAATTGGAATAAATGAAAATATTTACTGAATATTGGTGTTGCCTTACAGTGATTTTTATTTATTTATTTTTTACCATTGTTTATTGTAAAATCACTATAATGCACAGTCTCCTGTATATTACACGATGCCTGAAAATTATTATGACAGCATCACAGTTTACGTGTAGTAGACCAACAGTCTGCTTGATTTACATGCATTCCAGCAGCTGCATTTTGGGGGAAACCACAGTGTAGCTAAAATTCATCAAATCCCGTGGAAAACATAGATGTTTAGCATGTGCAAGAAGCACAAGTAAATAAGCATGTAAATAAAATGAAAAGGAAAATGTGATCATAAAATGTGTGTAAATTCAAAATGCAAAGTTAGTTTTAAATGTTTTTAGGTTAGATATGTTCCATTGGATCAAATCATATGTCAATAGTTAGTTAGAGCTTTGTACGGTGTACAAAAATCCTCTCTGACCTTCCCCTAGGCAATGTACTCTCTCAAAAAAAAAAAAAAAAAAAAAAAAAATCAATTGAGCTGTTCATATCCATAAACCACTTAACAGCACATGTGGCTTAAACAGTTATGCATTACTTTGATTTATTATTTTGTAATTACTTTTCAGAGAAGTTAAACTGTGCAATATTCGTGTTTACGGTCTGGGGGTCAGTTACAGGGATAGTTCACCCCAAAATGCAAATCTTGTCATCATTTACTCACTTTCATGTCGTAGCAAACTCATATGACTTTCTTTATTTTTAATGTTAGTCTCAATTTCTTTCCATACAATGAAAATGGAAAGTGACTGAGATTATTCTGCCTAAAATCTCATTCTATGTTCCACAGAAGAAAGAAAGTCATACAGGTTTGGAATAAAATGAGGCTGAGTAAAATATTTTGGATGAATTATCCCATTAAACTGTTGCAAAGTCTGAAACACTGCCCATATGTCTAGCTGTCACCTGTTATATAGAGTTGAAAGAGGCCAGAAGCACATCAGCTTGTGTTGCTGGAATCTTCTGCAGCCAGGCCTGTAGTATGGGTTGCCAGTCCAGAACAGAAGAGCTCATGAAGACCATTCCGTTGCAAGACACAGTGGCGGGAGATGCGTTTTCGATGTTGTGTGGCTCAAACACCACCTGGCAATTTGGCGGCATTGATATACGATCACCGTTAGCAAGGGTAAGGTTCTTGTTGTCATCTAGGATGGAGATGAGGTTTTTGATCCAGATGGCGTCAACTGGGCCATCAAGAACAATCCATAGGTGTTCACCCTGTGGAAAGTTTACCATAATGCAATTTAACTGTACAATATTTTTAGGTACAAGTGAATGTCATGTGTAGCAGTTTATTAAGTGGTATTTAAAGTGGTACAGTGTTTAAAACAGCCATACATACTATGCATTTCAAGTTGTGTCAGTCTAATTGAAAATCTAGGTGCAATTAAAATAATTAATTACATTGATTATATTTTACAAGTCATATTCCATCACTGATTCCAGCAATTAGAGTTGAACCCATGTGGGGGCCTGGGTAGCTCAGTGAGTATTGACACTGACTACAACCCCTGGAGTCATGAGTTCAAATCCAGGGTGTGCTGAGTGACCCCGGCCAGGTCTCCTAAGCAACCAAATTGGCCCGGTTGCTCGGGAGGGTAGATTCACATGGGGTAACCTAATCGTGATTCTTGCTCCCAATGGGGCATTCGTGGTGTCATGCATAACAAGCCACGTGATAAGATGCACGGATTGATGGTCTCAGAAGCGGAGGCAACTGAGACTTGTCCTCCTCCACCCGGATTGAGGTGAGTAACCGCGGCCACCACAAAGACCTACTAAGTAGTGGGAATTGGGTATTCCAAATTGGGAGAAAAGGGGATAAAAAAAAAAAAAAGAAAAAAAAAGAGTTGAACCCATGTTAAAGGATTGTTCTGGGTTTGATGCAAGTTCAATCAACAGCATTTGTGGCAGAAATTGATTGTCACTAAAAAATACAATAAAAACAAGATTCGGATGATTACTCACTTATTTAGAAATAATTGCAGTTACAGTAAGGCTCTTACAATGAAAGTGAATGGGGCCGGTCCATCATCATTAAAATACTGTTTCAAAACGCTTCCTCAGGAGGCAACATTTTAAGGCATCATAAGCATGCATGCCGACACAAAGGCTGTTCCAAGAGGTAGGTATCTTAATTATGCTGCCTCCAAAGATATCTCGTTTTGACCAGATTCTATGGTAATATCGTATGTATCCTTCCCCAGGTAGGTGATCCCATAATGCACCGTGATGAGCTTGGTGAAAAAATAAATCCAAGATGACGACAGACGAAGAAGAGAAATTTTGATTATAAATATACTTAGTAAACAATTTTTTATCAATACTTTTCAGTATTGGATGTATTATATCACAGAAAACTGACTATTTTTCCCAAAAAGTGTGCATGCTATGTATACTGTATATATGCTCATTAAAGTATCACGTTGTTCCTCTCACTTCACCTCTATTTAAACCAGTTGCGAGTCAAGTTTTGCAACATTTTTATCTTCTAACAGACATCCATCAGGCATGTTATACTGGCCTTTTGCAATGCTTTAAAATGAAGAACAGTGAAAACAGTCCATGGAATTTTTTTTTTTAAACAAAATCAGAGTTGACGTCATTAAATGCAATGTAAATATAATTATAGCATATCAGAGCTCAACTAAAGTGATGATGACACCATTGCACCACCTTTACATGGCACCCCTATGCATTGCATGCATTGCATACCTTGCATATATGGTTTTTGCGCCTCGGTCTACTCATAACGTAGAGGGCTGCTATGTAGGCAGGAGACTGCGAGGCAGTTCATTAAGTTATGGAACAGACCCATTGTTTCATAAACATGATATGGTATAAGTGTGATAAAATCAGTGATTTAATGGCATTACGGCGTTTACCAGATAACACGGTTTACTGGTGTAATGTTGTCATGGCAACAAAGTTGTAATATTGGATAAAACTTTAAACAGATTAGGTTATTTTATCTCACTAAAATAATGTTAACACATTTAATTTTATGTCTTGTGGCTATACATTTGAAATAGTGTGTATTATGTACATGGACTGTCCCCATTCACTTCCATTGTAAGTGCCTTACTATAACCTCGATTTTTGCATATTTGTTTTTAAATAGACAAGGGACAAGTCAAAATGATGTTTTGTGGTAATCAGTATTATGCCACAAATGCTGTTGGCTGAGCTTAACTTGTATTGAACCCCCAAAATTCCTTTAACAAAATGTAATTATTAAATTAATGAAACAATAACATTTTTGAAAAATAAAGATTCATTAAGAGGTTTACCATCTTACCTTTCTGGCCTTCTGAGTTTTCCTCCACAGTGTAGAGAAGACTCCATCTGTCCAGTCATTTGTGGTCACGTCCAGTGTGCCGAACATCTGGGAGGCAGTGATGGCTTTGGGGTTCATCCTCATATCTTTGTGAGGATTTCCATAATCAGTCATGGCTTTCATTAGAGTGTGGATGCATGTGGTCTTTCCTGTTCCACTGGGGCCAAGAGTCATCATACCTACACAAAGAGAAAATATTAAGTCAATGGACAACACCTGTATGTGCTTTGCCTCACAATTGTCTAGTCCATCTTATTAGTTGAACGTAGCTTGGTAATAATTTGAATAATTTCTTCAAGAGCAGTTTGTTTGCTTGATTATAATAGGAATATTCTCAGCTGATTAGAACACTGCTAAACTAAAAAATAAAATTCTGTCCTCATTTACTCACCTTTATTGTTCCAAAACATGTCACCATTTACTTTCATTGCATCTTATTTTCCATAAAATGAAAGTGAACGGTGACCGAGGCTAACATTCTGTCTAATACCTCTTTTTGCGTTCCACTGAAGAAAGATAGACATTCAGGTTTGGAACAACATGAAGGTGAAGGAATGATAAAATGAAATGTTACTAACCATGTCTCAATCTTTGAGTCTTATAGACTTGGAGTTGAGAATCCAGGGCAGGTGTTCGATTAGTCCCACCTCTTCAGCTTTTCTGATGATTGCAGCTTCCAGCTCAGGTTAACCTGCTTTATCCAGATTGATGCCTGGAAACAGATCATTAATCAGACTCATGAACAGAGGATCATCTTCATCCACCTGTATGGGGAAAGAGTTGTGAACAGAGATAAAAATGTGACATTTATTCTCATGTCATATTTCAGATCTGTTTGGGATCTATAATAGTCACCAGTTTGGAGAGGTTCATGTCACAAAGCACTCTCATAACCACAGTCTGCTCTTGCTCAGTTGGGTTGGATCTCTTCACAGCACCAAGAGTTCTCAAAATAGACAAGATTTTCCTCAAGCCAAAGTCATCATGGACCTCTTCAGTAATTCAAAATTCTAAAAAGTATTAACAAAATCAAAGCCACAAAGAAAAATAAAAAATAAAAACCACATTATCGAACGTTAGCAAATATTGTTTATCTTTATAATGTATTCTGGTCACCTGTTTGGAAAGCTGCTCCTCACAGAGTTTGTACAGGATGTAAAATTTGTGACTGAGAACATGATGATGGCTCGGTAGGGTACCAACATGGCAACCATGCGGAACTGAATGTTCAAGTTCTCTGGCAGTTCCTGTCGACCGGTATAACCGTTCTGTGATGTGAAATTTTTTTAATTATAGCAATTCCGAAGTGGGAAAATGATTGAAAATTCAATTCTGTACACTTAGAGCATTCTGTTACATTAACATTACACAGTTAAAACATTGAATACAGATGTATTAGGCTAAAGGTTCTCAATGGGGGCAGTATCACCTGGCTTTCAAGTCAGCAGAAAGGGGATTCAAGTTCCTCTTTGCATGAAATGTACATCTAGACTTCTAGACTTGTGTTTGACAGCTGTGAGAAGACCCACTGCCGGTCTACTGCTCTGTGAAGGTCTCAATGCTATCTTTGGAGGGCGGTGATTTGGAAAGAGGGGGCATGTCTAATTTAACAACTCAGTCTTGTGGAAGTTCCAGAAGTTCCAGAACAGCATCTGTGGCATTTGTTTATTACCACAAAAAGTAATGTTGACTCATCCCTTGCAAAAATCGACATGGTAGTGAGGCACTTACAATTGAAGTGAATGGGGACAATTTTTGGAGGGTTTAAAGGTAGACATGTGAAAAGCACTTACATCAATTCTTCTGTTAAAACTTGTGTATTATGTGAGCTGTAACACTGTTTATATTGTCATTTTTATGGCCGTTTTAGAGTTTTATGTTTATGGGTTACATCGTCATAGTAAATTTGGATATAAATTTATTCAGAAAAGGTTAGTGATTGATTTTATCACACTAAAATCATGTTAACACACAGATTGTTTATTATCTTGTGGCTATATTTTTTAAACAGTGAGTATTTGAACATTTATGGATTAGCCCACTTCACTTCCATTGTAAGTGCCACACTGTAGATTTATTTATTTTTTAAGAAAAGGAGGGACTACTTTGATGACTGCAATATAAATGTATGATGTACAAGCTGGAGGCTGAAATTTATACTTCCACATTACCATAGTAAGGAAGATTTCAAACTCCCTGTCCATGCCCGCCATGTCTCCATCTGTGAAAATGAACTGGGACTTCTTGTTCTTCTTGCACTGCAGGACGATGTAGATTTGTTGAGCAGCCACTGAGAGCACAAGCAGCTCAATGTGGTTGAATTCATCAAAACAGCCCCATGCACCAGACTGGGCTAATTCTGTTTGACAAACATTATAAACATGAAGAGCCATGCAAGAAAGGTCACACACTTTAAATATGTAGTCCATCATCCTGATTACACATAAAAACAGGTGCTCTGTTAAGGTTTTAGAGGTGAAAACTTGAATTTATCTGTTTATTCTATTCTCCTGGACAGGGCCACACTTAAAACTCAATGCGTTCGATGACGAAAAAAAAAAAAAAAAAAATTCAAACTAAGAGGGAATTATTTTAAAGAAAGATACTGAAATGCTAAAATAATTGATATATGTTTACTATTATGACAAAAAATATTTTGAAAATTTCTGTTTGTCACACATTGGTGGAACTTAGTTCATAGTTAATGTGATGAACTACACTTGTAGTTACTGTTGAGACACCTGCATGAACTTGAGGAGCACTGGTTTCATGCATGCCCTAAAAATGACCTTGACACCATTTGGTTAAAAGTACTTGCAAGAAAAGTAAATTTAGTTCTGTTCCAGCATCATTTGTTTGTTTACGCCACTTGCTTTGATATTTTGGTACCTAATTCAATTGCATTCAGACATTTTTAAGTATGGCTTAAGTGTCCAAATACTTTTTGGTGTATTTTTAAGTATTTAAGGATGATTTCTTTATTTATGCAAGTCACTGAACCTTTATAGATGCGGCCAAGTCCACGGAAGTCCATCTGGTCTGAGCAATTGAAGACAACTACATATTTTCCCAGGCAGCAGCCCATGTCTTTTGTGGTTTCGGCTTTTCCTGTGCCAGCAGGGCCAGCAGTGGCCCCTCCCATACTCATCCCCAAAGCCTGGGCCAATGTGATATAACATCTGCAAAAGGAAAAAACAAAAATAAACATCTAACACACTGGAGACAACCTGTGCCACTCATTTACTACCATTTTGCTGACTCCACTCTAATTTACAATCTAAACCTGAAAGTGTGGCATCAATTTTTCAATCTTTCAGTGCTCTCCTGTCAGTGAGAGGGGTAATAACTAGTCGGTCAGTGCAGCCCAAATACTCATTGCAGTAATCAAATTCCACATCAGTGAAATGGATTAGGCATCTGTCCGTGTCCTCTACGAAGTAGAAGCGAACCATTCAAAGTCTAAGGTTGACCGGATGTTCATTCTCACCTTGAGTGGGAGATAAAAAGCTTAGTGTTCCAATGTGAAGGTTAGAAGTGCAATAAATTGGCTTATATTGTTTATGGTTTCTTACTCATTAAACAGAGTAGTCCCAACAATTATACAAATGCTATTTGTGTACAAGTGTAATCCAGGCAGTGTTGGGTGTAATGCGTTACAAAGTACTGTAAGTTACTGTAATTAAATTAAAGTAAGGGATTATATTCTTTAGTAATTGTATTAGTTACTTATGATGTGTTACATACTGTATAGACTTTCAACAATTCTATACAAAACAATACTGAATTGAAAATCAAAATTTAAATTCTATTGATAACATTTATTTTCTAATTCAAAGCGGCCCCTTTAAATGCATTGAGCTTAAACTTGAATTTAACACGTGAGCTTATGCCACTATGTTGAGAAATCACTTTAATTGAAAAGATGTCGGAAGATACAAGAAACGAGTTTTAAAAAATTGAAATATCCCCATTACTACGAGTTTATGACAAATGCAGATAAGAAGTCAAATGCAAGTCCGAAGCACAAGTACCTACTAAAGCACTTGCCACGGTGACATACTGTAGATAAACACTTTTGAGAGATTGCAGGGGCTGTTCTCACCAAATGTGTTTTTGCACATGTCTGCACTGTTTCAATTGTTCCCTTACGACTCAGTACACTTGACATTGACACTAAGCTGACGCATATGGGGAGTGTCCTTCTACACAACCTCGTTGAAACCTCTCTACAATAACGGCAATTCTAATATTGGTTATGGTGTTTGAGCCCCGCCCTTTTAGGCGTGAAACTGTCCACTATAAAAGCGGGCGCTCAATCACCATTCTTCCGAATTTTCTTCTTTCATAACAGCGATTCATCTCTTGTCTAGAAGCCCTCTATTACTTCACCGTCAACATTCACGAGTAAGCGGGTGGGATCTTCACGGCAACGAGAAGACTCTCTGCTCACCTGCAGTGTTCCGGCAAACACTTACTCTGCCTTGACGCTTTGCTGGTGAACAGGCCGCTTCAGCTTCTAACTAAAAAGAGCTGCTTACTTGTTCACATCTTTTTAAAGATGTCATTCTGTAAGTGTTTTCTTATGCGAGGGACATATCCTGCCATCAGATCAGCATGAGAGCTGAATTCACTGTCTGGGCCGTGCCCACGCAGAGACAGCTCTCACAGAGACAGACTATTGAGGACGCACGAAAGGAATGTCCGTCTCCAAGCAAAGACTTTCTCACTGGATCGTTGATACGGTCACCCTGGCTTACGAGTCGCAGGGTGCGAATTGCCCAATTGGTGTTAAAATACACTCACCTAGAGGTGTGGCCTCTTCATGGGCATGGACAAACAGTGTGTCCTTACAAGACATATTTTTTGCAGCAGGATGGTCTTCTCAAAACACATTCGCAAGGTTTTACAAACTAGACATAACTTCTCTCTCAAAATAAGTCCTCTCTGTCTAGAGGGCTTGCTATTTTATTGGCCAAATATATACTTATGCCCCTCTTTTTAAGTACGGGCTCCTTGTCACTTTGCACAACCACCTGCATTCAGACTGTTGTGTTCCCAAAGTTACAGGCACCTCATTATAAATAAACTTCCCTTCCGACTGGGTTTGTGAAGGGGTTAATCCATACTATATGACCATAGTTCATATATATACTGAGTGTTCCCGTCCTGGCTGACCATGAGGGTCACTTGCAGCATACTCATGTCGGTTGCTGTCCCGCGGGACTGCGGCGTCATGTTTCCTCTCTGGAAGGTTATGTCGTGTAGTTTGGCGTGATAGGACTCTGTTCCCCATATGCGTCAGCTTAGTGATGCAAGGTCAAGTGTACTGAGTCATAAGGGAACATCTCGGTTATGTACGTAACATCAGTTCCCTGAGACGAGGGGAACGAGACATTGCGTAATCTGGCTGCACTACAAGACTCAGAGTTCTTTGAGGTGCGAGCGATGCGCTCTTTGTCTCTCAGTCACAAAATTCTGAGGAATGGTGTTTGCACGCCTGTATTTATAGCATTAACATTAACCAACAGCTGTGTGGCCTATGAGATGTCAGTCGAAAGTTTAAATTTTTATTACAATGAAAGGTTACAAATTCGGTCAGTTTTTGACTTTATGTTGAATTTAAACACTTTATAACATTTTCATAAGGCCCTTTGCTAGTATGTGACTGATTTAACAATTACACAAAGAATACAGAGAGAGTTGGCCACTGAATTCTGGCAAAGATGGGTTGGTCTCCAAACATGCTTTCACTTGCTCTGTTGGATCCTGGATTGGAAAAAAGTGTCATGTCACAAATATGATTTCAGTATGTCTCAAAAATCTCAAAAAGATGCAATGAAAGTGAATGATGACTGAGGCTGTTCTATTTTCCATTGAAGAGCAAAAGTCATAGTGTTTTAAAACAAAGCATGTATTTCAATTAAAATGGATTGGACTGATTTAAACTTAAGTAATTTTCTTGATTACCTGGTTCCAAAGAGCAGAAAAGTGAGACAACCCTTCCACAATGTCCCTAGTGTCCACTTTGAAAGAGGCTATCACAGCGCTAAGCTGAGCCACAGCTTTGGTCACATCCTTATGCTCTGCCAACTGTCTGTCAAGAGGCCTCTGTGTGATCTGTTTAGTAACCAGAGGGTCATTTCCCAGCTCATTTACTGCTAACTGCTCTACCTGTGGAGTCAGAAGACTTCTACAGTGAACTTACAGTTCCTCTTATAAGTCCATCATTCCAATCTATTATTTTAATATATGCATAATATTAAATACTCTATAGTTGTGCTGTGAAGCATTACCTGCAATTGTTTTAGCTGGAGATGGGTTTCCAGAGTGGAATGTTGTTAGCCATTGAAAGATCTGTGGTAACAACTTTATTAAGAATGCCCTGCACAGCACAGACAAAGGAGTGGAATTGTTTGATGATTGATAAATTTCATACGCAGAAAAAGGCAAACTAACGTCTTAGCATTTTAAATCCATATAAACATATACCCACTAGGGCTGCATGATTTAGACAAAAAGTCGTATTGCGTTTATTTTGGAAAAATACTGCAATTGCAATTTGAACTGCAATATGATACACAAAATAAAAATATAAATAGTAAGTGATTCCTTTTTACCAATATTTGGTAATGTTTTGCCCAGGTTCTACTGCCAATAAAGACTTTGGACTACTCTTTGAGAGTTCACACTTGAGTCCTCTTAAAAAGGAACAAATAAAACAGTGAAACAAAGAGAGAGAGAGAGAGAGAGAGAGAGAGAGAGAGAGAGAGAGAGAGAGAGAGAGAGAGAGAGAGAGAGAGAGAGAGAGAGAGAGAGAGAGAGAGAGAGAGAGAGAGAGAGAGAGAAACACTGTCTTCTTCATTTTAACATTGTACCTGTCCACTGTGTACCTGTTTTGTCCACTTTGCGATATTGTCTTAGCCCACTAATCATAATAATTATTTTTTTGAAACTCAGTCAACGTTAATATTTTGTTATTTTAATATTATAATATTATATTGATTATTATTATTTATTATATAAAAATAATATACAGGTGTTGAAGATTCGACAATAAGGAAGCAGAAAGCGGGGTGGCAGTCCAGGTAAATCAGGCTTTAATGGTTTTTCCCAGTTTAACAAACAGTCTTTGGCTTTTCAGCTTCACAGCAGTGCATTTACTCTTCAGCTTCACAACAAGGTATCTACTTTAGCTTTAGTCATAAGAGACAACATAAATAATTAAGGTTAACAGCTTTGCAGCGTTTAGCTTCACGATCTGGCAGGTTTGTGTGACTGGGACTCTCTCTCTCCCTCACTGGCGTTCTTGGCGGCCTTTTCTAGCCCATCCCCGTTGTCACTGTAATGAGACACAGGTGTTATGTATCATTTAATCACCAGGTAATGGCCCTTACCGATTCCTCTCTCCCCAGTAACAGACACATGATCACATCCCGCTCCACATACCCCCACCACCTGACTCAGGCCCGGGCAACGTCCAGCCTGCCAACCCACCCCCACCCCACCCCCCCCCCCCACAATTCCTGGATAGGAAATCAGCCACAACCATCTGTGGCCCCGGCCTGTGGACCACCTTGAATTTGAAGGGCTGAAGTGCCAAGTACCAACGAGTGATCCACGCATTGGTATCCTTCATGCGGTGGAGCCACTGAAGCGGGCCGTGATCTGAGTGGAGGATGACCCACCCCAGCAGGTAGTAGTGGAGGGTTAGGACCGCCCATTTGATGGCGAGACACTCTTTCTCAAAGGTGATGTACTTAGTCTCTCTCAAAGGGAGCTTACGACTAATGTACAGCACGGGGTGCTCCACACCCTCCATCTCCTGCGAGAGCACAGCCCCCAATGCGTCCATCTGTAAAATAAAGGGGAGAGAGAAGTTAGGAGCATGTAAAAGCGGCCCACCACAGAGTGCAGATTTCACTCTCGTGAAAGCCCATTGGCACGCCTCCGTCTACTGGACTGGATCTGGTGCCCCCTTTTTAGTGAGATCAGTCAAGGGGCTGGTGACATCAGAAAAATTAGGAACAAACCTTTTGTAATAGCCAGCCAGCCAGCCCCATGAACTGCCTCACCTAATTTTTGGACTTGGGACGTGGGCAGACCGCTATCGCTGCGGTCTTATCAATGTGGGGACGTACCTGCCCATGACCCAAGTGGAAGCCCAGATACAGTACTTCCACCTGCTCAGTTGCGCAATTTTTCGGGTTTGCCGTGAGCCCCGCCCACCTCAGCGACCTCAGCACGGCTCTCAGATGCTGCATATGCCTCTGCCAATCATTACTGTATATAATTATATCACCTAAGTAGGCAGCGGCATACGCAGCGTGTGGCCGGAGGATCTTATCCATGAGGTGCTGGAATGTGGCGGGAGCCCCGAACAAATCGAACGGAAGAGTGACGAATTGGTGTAATCCGAACGATGTGGAAAAGGCTGTTTTTTTCTGAGGATAATTGAGTTAAGGGGATCTGCCAATATCCCTTATATAAATCCAGTGTTGAATAAAATTGAGCCACACCCAACCGATCGAGCTGTTCATCAATTTGTGTACGGCATTGGGTACGCGTTAAATTTAGACACCGTGTTGACTTTCCGGTAATCAACACAGAACCGGACTGACCGGTCACTCTTAGGTACAAGAACAACCGAGCTCGCCCAATCGCTGTGCGATTCTTCTATTACCCCCATTTTGAGCATTGTCTCTAATTCGTCCCGAATCACCTTTTTCTTGTGCTCGGGTACGTGGTATGGCTGACTACGCACAACCACTCCCGGTGGGGTCTTGATATGATGCTGTATGAGGTTAGTCCGACCGGGGAGAGGAGAGAACACGTCCACAAACTCTTTTTGCAATCTGGCCAACTCCATGAGCTGGGACGGTGAGAGGTGGTCTCCACAAGGGACCGGGGTGAGTGGATCGTCTTTGAACTTCACCTCTGGCCCGAGCTACACCCTCTCCAGAACTACTGTCGCCATGGACACAGGGACTGCCTCTCTCCATAATTTAAGGAGGTTGAGGTGGTAAATTTGACGTGCCCCACCTCTATCCATTCGTTTAACCTCATAATCGAGGTCCCCGACTCGCCGTGTAATCTCAAAGGGTCCTTGCCACTTTGCGAGTAATTTCGAGCTCGATGTGGGGAGTAATACAAATACTTTGTCTCCTGGTGCAAATTCCCATAGCTGGGCACCCCTATTATACAGCCAGCTTTGTGTCTCTTGAGCTTGGAGCAAATTCTGTTGTGACAACTGACCCAGTGTGTGTAGCTTTGCTCGAAGATCAAGGACGTACTGAATTTAATTTTTGCTCTGGGAAGGTCCTTCCTCCCACGCCTCCCATATGACGTCAAGCAACCCGCGGGGCCGGTGTCAATACAGGAGCTCAAAAGGGGAAAACCCTGTGGAGGCTTGCGGGACCTCCCTGACTGCAAATATTAGGGGGTCCAGCCATTTGTCCAAATTTCTTGCATCCTCGTGTATGAACTTACGAATCATGATTTTCAGGGTTTGATTAAATCATTCCACCAGCCCATCAGTTTGTGGGTGATAAACGCTGGTGTGAATTGATTTAATCCCCAGCAATTCATAAAGTTCGCATAGTGTTCGTGATATAAACGTTGTGCCTTGGACGGCGAGGATTTCTTTCGTAATCCCCACCCGGGAGATAATTTTGAAGAGTGCCTCCAAAACACTGCGTGCTGAGATGTTGCGTAAAGGCACTGCTTCCAGATATCGTGTTGCACAATCCACCAGGACTAATACAAAGCGGTATCCGCGTGCTGACTGTTCTAATGGCCCGACGAGGTCCATACCAATTCTTTCGAAGGAAGCCTCGATTAACGGTAATGGGCACAACGGCGCTCTTGGTGTGGCCAGTGGATTCATCAGCTGACATTCACAGCATGCTGCACACCATCTGCGTACATCCCCGTGAATGCCTGGCCAATAAGAGCGGGCCATCAAACCTTGTAATGTTCTTTCTTGCCCTAAGTGACCCGCCATGGGATTGTGGTGAGTCGCCTGGAAAAGTATTTCCTGACGGCTCCTCGGGACTAACAACTGGGTTGTATTTTCATGGGTTTGAGTGTCCTGCGTCACTCAATACAACCGGTCCCTAATAATTGAAAAATACGGATATGTGAGGCCGTCGTCGGGCTGGAGCTGCTGGCCATCGATTATTCTCACTTGGTCAAAGGCGTGCCTAAGGGGTTTGTCACGTGGCTGCTCCAGAGGGAAGTCCCTGCCCTCAGCTGGTAGTTGCTGCGCTGCAAGCTGGGCCTACCTGGAAAGCAGCGGTAGCAGATGGAGGGCCCATTGGGTTCGTGGCCAAATGGAGGCGGTGGCCGACTGCTCAAAGAAACTCAGGTATGCCTCCGGCTCGTCCTGGGGGCCCATCTTTTGGAGCAAGAGCTGTGGCTTCGTCACTGCTTCCAGGGCTGTGGTGGAGGAACCGCCTGGAGCTAACCAGCTCCGCAAGGCCTGCCAATCCTCGGCTCAGTCTTGGAGGAGCTCCTGGAGGCGCAGTTCTTGCATGAGGAGGGCTTGGTGGTGGGACTCCTGGATGCTGGCCAGGGCACAGATGACTTCATCCAGCAGTGAGGTGTCCATGGCGACCAGTCGTCTTCCTTAATTCTGGGTTTCGGCACCAGTGTAGAAGATTCAACAATAAGGAAGCGGGAAGCGGGGTGGCAGTCCAGGTAAATCAGGATTTAATGGTTTTTCCCAGTCTAACAAACAGTCTTTGACTTTTCAGCCTCACAGCAGTGCATTTACTCTTCAGCTTCACAACAAGGTATCTACTTTAGCTTTAGTCATAAGAGACAACATAAACAATTAAGGTTAACAGCTTTGCAGCATTTAGCTTCACGATCTGGCAGGTCTGGGTGACTGGGACTCTCTCTCTCCCTCACTGGCGTTCTCGGATGCCTTTTCAAGCCCATCCCCGTTGTCACTGTAACGAGACACAGGTGTTACGTATCATTTACACATCAGACAGACACATGACAACGTCCCGCTCCACAACAGTATTTCTGTAATGCAAGGAGCATTGCTACACGTTCCAGTTAGACCAAAGACTTCTAAACCATCAAGCATGAAGTTTGTGTGTGTAGCTGAATTCACAACAGTTGTTTAACATGCTCCTCATTTTGACATCTCCTCCCTGCACCATGGGGTGTATTATTTGTATTTGTGCACTGTATTAACATGTAGTGGCCAAACATATTTGGAATTATGCAAAAGTGAAATTAAAGTGAATCTGGAGTGCTTAAAATGGGTGCTTACACTTCTGAGATCTACGTTTTCATAATGTTATTATAACAAGATCTACCATGCTCAATATATATGTAAGCAGTGTTGTCACAATACCAACATTTTAGTAGTTGGCAGTGATAATTGTTGACTCTCGATACAAATTTCAATACTACAACAGATAATAATATTAATACTGATTTGTTAATTATGTACAATAAGTACTGTTTAAAGATCTCAGTTAATTATTCAAGACAAGTAAACAGTCTGTAATTAAATAAGAACAAAGAAACAAAATAAAGAAATAATTAGAAACCAATTAAAATCAATAGAACAGAAAATATTTTTTTTTAATTTTTACACAATTTTTAACAGCTTAAAAAGATTTTAACAGCAGTATCAAATATTCAAATAAACATTTAGAATGAAATCAAATGTGACAAAACTACTCTGGTCTTCACTGTATGATTATAATACATGAATACTTCTAAAAGCTACTAAAATTATTCAGTCAAGAGCAGAGAGTGGTTGTATCTTTTCATCGTTTCCTATATTGTTTGATTAGTGCTACAGAGACATAATGGACAGCAGCAGGTCTATAATGTTACATTTATACATCAAGTCCGACATTTTGATAAAAATCAGCTTTTTTGTCCCACTGTTTACATGCACTTGACATAACTGACTGTGTTAACATTAGTACCTTGCCAAGACGAGCATTTTGGCATTTTCCGCATTATCACGAGCACTCTCGGAGCACACGCGCATTAAGCACACACATGCAACCTGTCAGTCAAACAGTGTGCGCCTGCAGAAGCGAGGAAATAAAAAGTCCATCTTTAAGATTTCACTGTTTTGCCTTTTCTATCTCTATCCTCTTTCCCTTTTGGCCTGTTATCAAGATCTACCAACGGTAGTCTTGCAATCAACGTAATGAGCACACCTGGCTTAAAATATAATGCACTCAGTGCACGTAAGCAAAACAAATGAAACCAAACTCGGAGCACATCTGTTACACTGAGCACAAGATGGAGTTGTGAAGCACAGAAGTGCTCTGAAAACACTGTTATAATGCACTAACATAATACAGACAGGACAGCACATCGCACAACTAAAATAAACTTTGAAGTGAGCAGACTATTTAGTTATTTAATTAAATCGCAGCCCTTTGTGGTTTAATAATCTCACAAGGTCATATTGGGATTTAGATTTTATTTAGATTAACCGTGCAGCCGTATTACCCACAAGGATTTCTATTTCCACTGGAATATGAAAAGTGGACCACTAATTTCGCAATCACTAGGTTTGAACATGTAAAATTACTTTATATCCCGCAACACAGCAAACTGTGCAGCTTTGAAGTTTGGGTTCTTTAAATTCATTTTGTGATGCTCATATCCTTTATTGGTCAAATATCTTTCGGCTATGCAAATCCCTAAGATCTGGGGACCAATGATTGCTTTCTGTTCCCAGATCGAGGTTGAAGTTAAGAGGCGACCTCACCTTTTCATTAGCTGGTCCTAAACTCTGGAACAGCTTGCCTTGGCATATCAGAACTGCACCTTCATTATCTATTTTTACATTTATGCTTAAAACTCATTTCTTTTCATTGGCTTTTAACCAAGCGTGATTTTTTTCTCTCTTTATTTATCTTATTTGTTCTTTTTATGTTTGATGTTGTACAGCACAGTGGTCAGCTACTGTTGTTTTATTGTGCTATATAAATGAATGTGATATTGACATTGACATTATTATGTACATCAGTATTGTGTTTTATACTGTTTTTTCTCATCAGTACCTGTATCTCATCTAATCCCGGTCTGAGGATGATGCTGGGAATGGCCAGCTCAACAAAAGCCTTGAAAAGGGGAGTCTGAACCGCAGCTTCACTTTGTGCTCACAACATGCAGTCGAAGCCGCAGAGAATCCAGAGTGAGTTTGGACGCTTTCAAATCAGAAAATCAAAAATATTTATAAGTGATCCTCACAGATATCTACAAATAAAGACCTGTGTCATGACATTGGATTTGAATCAGATTTTCATTCAAACACTCGTTATGAGGGAATGGATACATTTCCCAGGAGGGAAATTCAGCAATCCGGGCCATGAAAAGTCATTGTCTATCTTCCCAAATCAAAAAAGTAGTACATACAATTTCAAGAAGCACTTTGATTAAAGCTTTTAGCTATGCTTGCAATGCACTGACTAAGCATTTGTATCTGTGTTTGCATACCTTGGTGGGACAATATCCCAAAGGGGTGTCCAGGTGACATTTTACCCTAAAACTCCAAATAAGAAAAAAGACAATTATATTTTGCATAAATTAAAGCCTATTACGTCCCTTAAAGTCCCTGTGAAATCAAAACTAAAGGGTTGCTGTTTTTAGTCCATATCTATTAGCTTTAAGGTCATCTATATAATAGTGTATTTCTAAACGTTTACAAAATTAGTTTCCAGGAGATATAAGCATTTAAAATCTACAGTCTCTCTTCCAGCTAAACGGACCCAGGCAAAATCTTGAACATGGTACAGAGATCACTTGTCAGTTTCCCTGGCTGTATACCGGCTCTGGCATAAGAAGCAACAGGGGTATGTGTGTGTGTGTGTGTGTGTGTGTGTGTGTGTGTGTGTGTGGCTTTGCCGGGGGCTGAGATGGAAGCTAAAGTCCACTGTCTATTTTAAAAAAAGGGAATGAGCTGATTTCCTGCCCCAAAGCACTAGGAAATACGTCAATAGGCCAAAAAAAAAAAACTGTGCTCGTCAAGGCACTTCACGGGGACTTTAGGACTTTTTTTTTTTTTTCGCCCAATTTGGCATGCCAAATTCTCTATACATCCTCGTGGTGGCATAGTTACTCGCCTCAATCCGGGTGGCGAAAGGCGGATCTCTGTTGCCTCCACTTCTGAGGCAGTCCGCCCGCACATCTTATCATATGGCTTGCTGAGCGTGTTACCGGGGAGACTTGCACGTGTGGAGGCTCACGCTATTTACCACAGTGTCCATGCACAACTCACCACGTGCCCCACCAGAATGAGAATCACCATATTGCGACCATGAGGAAGGTAACTCCATATGACTCTACCCACCCTAGCAACTGGGCCAATTAGTTGCTTAGGATGTCTGGCTGGAGTTATTCAGCACACTCTGGATTCAAACATTATTTACAGGAAGATTATTCTCATTTTATTCACCTAGCAGCAGACTGCTTTATTTTTTATTTGTTTTTTTACACAAAATGTGATTTATTTATTTATTTTGGAGTGAAATGTGACATGGATATTTCTGGACATGTTTTGTGAGATTCACCTGTGTAGATTATGTTTCTGTCCTAAGAGTGTGTGAATGCATGCATACCTCTGACCAGGGCCTCCGTGTTCCTCTGACACAACTGCCCCATCATAATATAATAGGCACATGGCAGGCACTGCAGACAGCGTGTCTTCTGCTTGGCATCAGGATGCAGACATTCTTATGAGTCCTTAACATACAAATACACATGGGGATTTTCTTACCACTTATTCATATGTGTAGCATGACAGTTGTGTAATGTCACACTTGATTAGTAACAAGCTGTCTAAACAAGCGCATGATAAAATATTTAATAATAATAATAAATCCTTCAAGAAACTCTCATATGGAGTTGATAATTGGTGTGGTTACAGCACCTACAAGTTGACCATTTCTGAAGGTGTCATCGCTCTTTTCAGTTCCTCAATTATTTCAAACATGGAGCGCTCCACCTCCTGACTTGCAGTTTAGGACAGACAAACAGATGATTCCCCATGAGTCAAAGAAGCCATATTTAATTTGACATGAATGGAAACAAGGCTAAATGGGATATATGTACAGTCTGTTCAGGGTATTGTACTTTTGTGAACTGTGGGGTTGACTAGGGTTTCCAGTTGAAACAGGAAGTTTGTGTGGGACATATGAAAGGGCTTGTCTTTAGTTATGTCACAGCCATGAGCAAAATTTGCAACTTGCTAGTCGGCTGCAAGTGGTATTAAGGCAAGGAACATTCTTATTATAGAGATCATTTCATTGGGCAAAAATCTGTAACATTTAAGTACCTTTAAGACACCTATTAAACAGACTTGATTTCTATTTCTCTGTCACATATTCCCTGTTTTTGCCTTGGCTTCTATGTTGAAATTCTTGTTTAGTTCCCCATTCCTGTTTCCTGATAGTTTTGTAGTCCTTTGTAGTTTCTTTTCATGACTGGTTTTCCCCTGATTGTTTCCCCAGGTGTTCCTCGTTCCCTTGTTTTCCCTTGTGTATTTAAGCCCTTGTTTCCGCTGGTTTCTTTGTCAGTCTTCACATGTGTTGTTATGATCTGTGCTTGGTTCCCTGTGTTTTGTTTCGTTTCGTTATACTCTGAGTAACATTGTTTATCTTTTGCTTCATTAAAAGCTGTGTTTAGATCCTCATTCCTCGCCTGCCTCGTCTGATTCTAACAGCCATGTTTTCATTTATGTCAAATTAAATCTAGTGATGCCCCTGAATGAGGCCCAATCATCTGTTCATCTGTCAGCATATAATTAGTAGAAACCGATTCTGAAAGCTTTTATTTACACACATCTTCAATGTTTGTCTCACTGTACTGACGGTGGTCTTTGTATTAGTCAGAAAGTTCTGGGGTGGAATTGGCTCATCCTCAGGCAGTGTAAGCAGAGGAGTGGAAGACAGATTCTAGGACACGTTCGATACGGCATTCCAGAATATCCTTCGCAAACTTTGCTACTTGTTCCAGCTCTTTCAGGGCCTTATACACACTGTCTATGACTGCAAAAATGAAAACAGTCTTAGTGCATTAGTATATTGGTTATGGCAGAGTTGTCTCCAAACTACAGCCTGTGGGCCATCTTCGGGCTGCTGCCTGTTCTGATGTAGGAGTTGCTTACATAAGTTGATAGTGAGGGATTTCCATGAGATCACGATCTGTCCAGGGAATATGGATTTTTCTACACGCCTGATGAAGGGCTTCATCAAGGGTTGTAGCCCACTGGGAATCATCTTGACTGCTGCATCAAAGTCCTCCACCATCATCTGTAATCTGAACACAGAGAAATTTAACTTCATTTTAATAAATGTATTACATTTACACTTCAATTTAAAAACAATATACAGCACAATAATTTATGTATTTTGTGGGTTCTACTGTTATTTGAAAACTGAGCTAAAACAATAAAATAAACATAAGGGGTTTATAAAAGTATCTAGATGTAATATTCCATTAAAACTATACTGTTTGAATAAAGATGCATAAAAAGACATAATGTCAGCATTAAGGGACATGTGGCTTCTTGAAAGAGGCATATTATAGAGTTTAGTTATTAGCAATCCACCAGAGGCCTATCAGATCAAGCGAGTTGAACAAACTCAGATGCAGAGTAGATGTCAAGTTGACAAAACCATGTGCAATCTGGTTTAGATTGGATTCAGTGGTCTCACAATGCTCAATGAAAATCTTTTCTGTTAACACAGTAAATGTCATTTTCCTCACAGCTGATTTGCTTAGTACCTGCTAGCGATTTGGTACCCAGAACAAAACCTGCTCCGGAGCTGGTTAGCCATGTTGCGCAAGTTACCAAGGAGTTGAACATCTGTTAAAAGTAATCCTTCTTGAGAACATAAAACCAGAATTTACTAAAAAATAAACTGAAACTTACACGGGGGGCCACTTAAAGCAACTTTATGAGAATCCAACATTTCAGAACTACCTTTTAATTTCATTGAATGATGCCATTCATGCCATTACCAATTTAATGAAAACATTTCCACACACTAGATATAAATTTGGTCCTTACTGGAGTGCATTTTCCCATGGGATCAAAGAACGTCTCCAGAGTGCTCAGATATTTCACATTATCTTTAGCCTCATTGAACACATCCGTGATTTTTATATCCTACAGACAGACAGCATCATACAAAAACTTGTTTTTCTGTTAGAGAATATAAGGGTTCATTTTACAAAACCTGACAATAACCTTACAAAACCTGACAATAACTGTTTATTCAACTGTTACTGAAAAAACAATCACTTTTTACCTGTTGAATGTGGACAGTCTTCATTTCCAGTGCTCTAGCTCTGCTGAGGGCCCAGTGACATCTGATTCTTTCCTGAAGTGTTCACTCTCCATAAGTACTTGTTCAATCTGCTTGGCCCAGTGTAACAGCACTTCTTCCAGACTTTGTACCATCTCTGAGTGCCAAAAAGGTTTGGGACTGGTTTGTCAATGTCACAAACTAGGTCTGGACGATATAGCTAAAAAAGGGTGGTGCAGACTCACACCATCATCTCTTGGTGAAAAATATTTTCTGTGTTCCCACATGTAATCCATTTTGATCGACTCTTCTCAGTAGCTTCAATGCAAATCGGAAGGTAAGATACAAAACATGGAAGCGTGCAGCACTGAAAAGGCTGAATAAGGTCAGTACATGCTGTCTTTTCCACATTAAAGCTTTGTATGGAAAAAAACAGCATGGCTGACTTAGCTCACAGTGTTAAAATATTGCCGATCGTATCAGCCTCAAATTTCTGTCACGGTCCGTTCACTGTCAGTCTGGGATTTTGTGTGACAGGATGTGATATCATCGTCCTACAGTATGTCTGTTTTGTGTTTCGTTGTCTGTCTTCGTGTGAGCGCACAGCTTCAGTTTTTATTTCCCTGCTGTGCACTCTTCAGTCTGTCTTGTTTCATGTCAAGAGCATGGTGTCTGGATCCTGACTTCCCTGTCTGTTATTGACATGGGTACATTACGCTTATGTCATCTTGGTGGTATGCACTTGCGTGAATAGTTTATGTCTGTCTCTCGCGAACACGGGTATGCTCACTGTTACGCTGCACGCCCGGGTCGCAAGCTGTCTTCACTTTGTGCTGAGGTTTGGTCACTTTGGTCTGACGTGTCCTGTCTCGTTTTATCGCCTGTTGCGTGCATCGCATAGCATTTGCCTCACGATGTATGGTCAGGCTTTGTCTAATGTAAGAATGCGTGGCATTGCTTTGTTTGGCGTTGCTCTGCATTCTCTCATCTTGTCTGTCGGTTGGCATGAGCGTATATTGCCTTATTGTCTTGGCCATGTGCGCTCATGCCATTCGGGTGTTTGTGTCTTGTGAGAGCACATGGCTTTGTTTTTTTCTGTGTTGCTGCGTGTCTCTCAATCTTGCGTCATACCCTGCCTCCTTGTTTGCCCATTATTAGTTAATAGGTCTCACCTGCCCTGCATTTAACCTGTTTGATTTCTCTCCCTATTGTAGTCTCCTTGTGTGTGCTGTCCAGTGCCGGTTTGTCTTGTTTTGTGTCTCATGTCAGTACTGTTCCCTTTACCTGATCTTGTCTGTCGGTTCCGGTCAGTCCTGGTACCTATTCGTCTGCCCCAGCCTCACTTCAGTCAGCTCTGCCTTGGTCTTTGTGTTTTTCACCTACGAGGTAGTTTGTGTTGTTTTTTGTTTATTATTGTCAAAGTCTGTAGGCTTCTGTAAGTGACTCAGATCTGGGCTGATGGGGGGCTATGAAGACAAAATCTTTCCTCTGTGCATTTCACCAATAAAGAAAGGCTAGAGGAGAATTTTTCCACTGAACTCAGGAAGTGTTGCACCTCTGGGTTCGTTTGGCCAGCTTGCAAAGCTCCCCAGTCCTGAAAGAAATGATTGATTGATATAATAATTATTTGTTTTGCTGTTTTTGCTCTGCAGATGAAGCACATTTTGTAGGTTATTGGACTAAAAAATGATTTCAGTTTATGCAATGAGTATTTTTGGGGGGCCTTTTGCCATTTATTAGTTTATAGAGACAAAGCCAGGTGTACAGCAAACATCTCTACATTGCAAAAGGTAAAATGCAGTAACAACACATTGTCACTAAGTTATGACTAAAATCGGCTCTCTTAGATTATGAACTGTCCTGAGGCTGTGAGAGATAGGATCAACTTATGGGTAACAATTTGCTGGACAATCAAAAAACTTTGAAGCCATTTCTCTCAGTTTCAGTGTTGGTGTAGTTCATGCATTTTGGCTTTGTAGGACTGAATAATCGAATGTGATTTACACATTCTATATAGTTATATTTCTCAGTACCTTTCATCATGTTCTAGGAATCACATATCTCTTATGCCTTTAATACTGGTACAAAGACTCCAGAAAAAAGTAACTCCACATCTCGCAGCAAGCCCTCCGAGCCGTCGAGAACTGTGAAAGTCACCTCCTGCAGAGACCGTCACAAGACAATTGACTGACTAATAGACAACACCAGACAGGATCAGTTACACTTGAAAAAAATCCCACTGACCTGGGGTACGTTTGTGCTTGTTACGGCCTTCGAACTGCTTCTCACGAAAAGCATTCACAGCCTGGTCATACCCTGCCATGAATACAGATGAGTGAAGACGTGATCCATTTTGTTGTTTGTCTCCTTAGCAATATACATACATATCTGGAACTTGTCTTGGTAAATTGCCTACTACTATGATCATTTAAACCAGCCTGGTGGTAATGACAAAACATCTGTAGTCACCACTGTCAAGCTTAAATGGATAGTTCACCAAAACTATTTAAATGCTGTCATAATTTGCTCAACCCTCATCTTGTGCCAAACCCATTAGATTTTCTTTCTTCAGTGGAACACAAGAGGAGATGTTAGGCAGTATGTTGGTCTAGGTTATCATTCACTTTCATTGTATTTTTTTCTCTCCATACAATGACAATAAATGGTGACTGAGGCTGTAATTCTGCTTAACAACTCCTTTTGTGTTGTTTTGTTGTAAGAGTATGGGTAAATGTTGTAATTTGGGTTGATCTGTCCATTCAAAATAATGTTCTTTATACGATGGTATGGAAAACTGTAAAATAGCATAGCCTATAGCAGCAGTATTAGTATACAAATGATATACAGTAGCTCTAAAAAGTAAACAATTATAGTGAAAAGGACATAAATATTGATCTGTTTCTCCCCCAAAGCGATCGTATCACTTTAGAAGACATCAGTTTATCCACTGGAGTCGTATGGATTACTTTTACTACGAGTGTCTGTGCTTTTTGGAGTTTTAAAGTGCTTATCTCCATTCATTTACATTGTGTGGACCTACAGAGCTGAGATATTCTTCAAAAAACCTTTGTTTGTGTTCAGCAGAGAACGAAAGTCATACACATCTGGGATGACATGAGGGTAAGTAAATGATGAGAGAATTTTCATTTTTGGGTGAACTATCACTTTAACTACTATCTATCTCATAAAAATGTTCATATTATAGTCAGATTTGTCATGACAGGATTGGTTTGAGACATGCAAGTACATGCAAGTAATTGCATTTAGTGTAATTTACATCAAACCTAGCACTGCGTGCTCTGGCACACCAAGTTTAAAAATGAGCATGCCTGAATGAGATTTGAGAGCTCCATCAGAAAGGAAGATTTTCAGTAAATAACTATTTAAACTTCAGTCTGTTCCTCACACAAAGCAATCACATGGCTTCAGATGACATATGCTTGTGCTGTTTCTGTTGCTTACCCAAGGAATGATGAAAAATCATGTAATGAATTGTACCAATTCAGAGCCAGTTGTAAGATACAGTTTCTTCTGTCCAATGGCTGAATTTGTGGCTTCATTCCCAGTGTTGATCTACTGAGAAATACATGCAGATTTTGGCTTGTGATTATCATGAAGGGGAAATGTTTTAGGATATTTTACAGTCGCCATCGCATCACGTGTGTTTTACCAATTGAATGGCTTGGAAGAAAAACATCAGACTTCTTGAACCGTTGGCTGCGAAGAATTCTTTGAACATGTAGAACTGCAGAATAAACAATACATATAGAAGCAGTAAGGCAATTCCTTGTATAATCACACAAAGGCCCTGTTTACACCTAGCATGAAGATCTGTCTCAAGTTATCCAGTGTAAACAGAGTCTGAAACATTGTGATTGGATCACACAAACAACTTTACGAGGTGGTTGAAAACATGTGACCATATTGGATTTGTAGTGTAATGCTAATCCGTCCCGATAGGGGTGTCATGCACCTATTTTTTTGAAGGGGCACAAAGGTCAGTCACCGCAACCCTCAGCCTAAATTTTAAAACGCTCACTCATTTAGACGTTCACTATTCCCTATATAGTGATTGACACACAATGCACTATATAGGTAGCGATCAGAGAGTGATCGATCAATCAGATCATACTGTTCTTAAGTGAACGGAATAAATAAAAGCTAAATTCTGGCTGAGTAAAGTTATCTCTATGAGATGGTCAATGACACGCAGCAGCCGCAAAAATATATTTTTATTTTGCACAGTGTGAGCGGTAAGCAGTCATGCAAGACAAAGCGGCTCATGTCTCGTGAATGAGCTTGACAAGAGCTGCTGTCTCGATCTGTTCAGCAGCCTGCAGCTACCGAGGAACCATGTAAGAGCGCCACTTAAAGTTTTCAAACTGAAATAAGATAATAAGCTGCTGTTTTCTTTAAACATAAAGAAAAGTGGCCGGAGGCCCTGGGTAGCTCAGCAAGTATTGATGCTGACTACCACCACTGGAGTCACGAGTTCGAATCCAGGGTGTGCGGAGTGACTCCAGCCAGGTCTCCTAAGCATTCAATTTGGCCCGGTTGCTAAGGAGGGTAGAGTCATATGGGGTAACTTCCTCTTGGTCTTGATTAGTGGTTCTCGCTCTCAGTGGGGCGTGTGGTAAGTTGTGCGTGGATCGCGGAGAGTAGCATGAGCCTCCACATGCTGGGAGTCTCCGCGGTGTCATGCACAACGAGCCACGTGATAAGATGTGCGGATTGACGGTCTCAGAACCGGAGGCAACTGGGACTTGTCCTCCAACACCCGGATTGAGGTGAGTAACCACGCCACCACGAGCACCTACTAAGTAGTGGGAATTGGGCATTCCAAATTGGGGAGAAAAAAAAAATTAAAAAAAGAGAAAAAAAAAAGAGGCCGCAAAACCTGGAAAATGCATTTCAGCACCAAAGGAAATGAATAGCTACCAATCCAACAAAAAAATAGACAATCTATATTAGACTATGAAAAAACCCTCAGTTACGTAGAGATCTGACAAAGTTAGCAAACATTAACTGCACTAAAGTTAATGCTATTCATTCGTTTTTATTACCATAAAACTGCGATTTCCCTTGGTGCCTGACCTTCCCCATGAGCGTGATTTCCAAAGCAGCCACAGGACGCAGAGAACATTTAGATGTGAACAAAGATTTCTGCCAAAGACATTCTTTTTTTACAGGCAATAATCATTTAATTTAATTATCGAAGTACAAATACATTTTTGGAATTTCAAATAATCCATTCAAAATCCTCTCGGCTCAATAATCTAAGAGGGCACATGCCCCCTCAGTCTGAATGGGCATGATGCCTCTGCATCCTGATGTGTCCTGCACTGCAGTGAACGACTGTCATTTTGCATACATACACATGCAGAAGACTTCACGGGCAAGCAGTGACGTAGATCATGTGAAGAATGGTTATTATAGTTTTGAGATTTGAATTTAGTTTTCATTTTTATTTCATTTCCGATTTCAAATGATTATTTAGTCAAGTCGCCAAAATGTATTTCTATAGCACATTTAAAAGCAACAGAGTTGCGCCAAGGTGCTGTACAATTAAACGTTGAGCATATAAAAATAAAGCATTAAAGGAAAACATGCAGTGTACAAAATATAAACACATTAAATAAAATATAATCAGAAAACTTCAACATAAAACCCTTAAACTAATCTTAATAAAAAGCCAGAGAGAATAAATACGATTTAAGAGCTGACTTAAAACTGGCTAGTTAAGGAGCAAACCTCACATTTACGGGCAGACTGTTCCAAAGTTTAGGTGCTGCAGCAGAGAAGGCCCGACCACCCTTAGTTTTACAGCGACAACGTGGGATGGTTAAGAGAAGCTGATTACTAGACCTAAGTGCTCTTTGGGGAGAGTGTATTTTGATTTGATACCAGATAAAGCCTTGTACACAAAATCAGCAATTTTAAAATCGATTCTAAACTTTACAGGAAGCCAATGTAAAGTCGCTAAAATGGGAGAAATGTGATCCCTCTTTTTTGTTCCAGTAAGAAGTCTCGCTGCAGCATTTTGGACAATTTGCAGGCGAGAGATCGAATTTGAGACAGGCTACAGTATAGGGAATTACAGTAGTCCAGGCGTGATGTTATAAGAGCATGGATTACAGTTTCCAAATCTTTCGGAGGTAGAAACTGTTTTAATTTTGCAACCGATCTCAGATGAAAGAAACTGCCCTTTACCACTGTACTGATTTGTTTCTCAAAATTTAGTGACGAATCAAATGTAACCCCAAGATTTCTTACATGAGGTTGAACACTGGCAGAAAGAGAACCTAAATTAAAAACAGATGGAGACCTGGAGGGCCCTAAAATCAGAATTTCACATTTGCTTTCATTTAATTGCAAAAATTTATCAGCCATCCAACATTTGATCTCCTCAAAACAGTCGCAAAGCGCGTCCAAAGGATAACTACTGTCAGTTTTAGCTGGTAGATAAAATTGTGTATCATCAGCATAGCAGTGGTAGGAGATCTTATATTTCTTAAAAATGGCACCCAAGGGGAGCATATAAAGTGAAAAGAGAAGAGGGCCTAAAATGGACCCTTGGGGCACACCGCATAATAGGGGAACCGACGAAGAAGTAAACTTCCCAGTGTTCACTGAGAAGGGTCTATCTTTGAGGTAAGAGGCCAACCACTGCAGGGCAACACCCTGAATACCCACCACCTTTTCCAACCGATGTAACAGAATTCTGTGATCGATTGTATTGAATGCAGCATTTTCATTTAGTTTAGTGACAGTTATTTTGCTAATTGTGTTCGTCAGTTTTAGCTTAGTTTTAGTGTTTCAGTTAATGGTAGTTTTCATTTTATTTTAGTCTAAAAAGTGCAGTGTCCAGTGTTAAGGACGTGGGATTTGCAGTGAAAATGTGAAATTTAACATCATATATAAAGTACTCAGATAGAGTCCAGACATCAGGACATTTTCAGTCTAGATAAGGATTTTTTTTTTGTTTTGTTTTTTTTTCAGTTTAGATTGGGAAATGAACCTGCTTTACGGACATGACAAAAATGGACACAAGCTTTTGGGAGACCATACACTTTGTAAAAATTCTGTAAATTGAAATGCACAATCCAGATATAATAAGAGCCACAGAATGTTGAAAGGTTAGCACTTCTAAGAACAAGTGATATTTAATTTTTATTTATTGTCATTTTGACATAAATAGGGGGAAACGACATTACAGATGTGACAGTTGTGAAAGCAGCACTTACATGATGAGGAAAAACCATCCAAAATGCTTTGGAACCTGCAGTCCTTCATTACATCTGTACGATATAAATCAAGGCTGCAGGATGAATTGAAACAAGATTGAAATCGCCATGTGGCCTTACATGATTGCTAAAATGCAAAGGGCTCTCAGTATAATGTTAGTACCTGCATAAATACACTCAAATCTAGCTTCAAGTTGTTGAAAACACATGATTTAGAATTATTAATGAAATTATATTCTCCCCCGCACTAATTTAGAGCACTCACCTTTCCTGAGGGAAGTCTAATCTGTGCGCTGCACTGACAGCCTGAGGCGAAGTTTGATCAGAGCCAGAAGGCATGCGCACAAAGACAATACAACAACAGAACATAATTTGATTCGTTCAAACTTGAGGAGCCTGTTTATGTACAAGCAGGGGCGGACTGGGAAGAGAAATCGGCCCAGGTGGGGGGGCGTGGGTTGGATTCCGCAATGGGGACCCTGTTTCGTGGCTGGCCCACCGGTTCTCCCTATGGCCAGTCCGCCCCTGAGTACAAGCATAATAAATTATGTAATTTTGACTCTCCACAATATTTCAACTGCATAAGAAAGAAGACATAAATCATAGCAGCCACAAAATGTACAAATATTTGATATTTATGATTTTATATCACCTCTAATCTAAGTAAATTTGCTTCGTTTAGCATCGTTCAATGCAGCTTTTTCAAAGTGGCATTTGCTCATACAGTAAACGTAATATATTGAGGTTTCATAATGTGAACAGTTGCCTACATCAATAGTAATCACGTCCTGCTATATGTACAGATAGGTACTTTTCTTCTTAAAAATTTTTGCTGGTGATTTATTTATTTATTTATTTATTATTAGCCTACTATTCTTTTGAAAATTCTATTTTCCATTCGACTACCATTTGACCATTTTATATTTAATTTACAGTACATGCACAAAGTATTTTTAATTCAATATTTTGAAAATACTGACAATATTTTGGCCATTTCATTAAAAGGCTTTGACAAACGAAGAGTATATATATATATATATATATATATATATATATATATATATATATATATATATATATATATATTAAAGAACTTTAGTTGTAGATGATATCCTAATAAGTTTATTTTATTTAGATTTTTACATTTTCTGTACAGTAGGCCCTATGTTCTGTGCATTATGCTTGCCATGATATGTGCAAATAAGCGAATATTGAATAAGAAAATGCCTAATTTGCATATTTTACAACTTTAAATGGGCAAAGTTAACATTCAAAATTATTTTATTTTTTTAAAGAAAAAAATATATTAATATATAAACGTATATATATTATAAGTACATATATATATATATATATATATATATATATATATATATATATATATATATATATATATATATGTATACTTACATCTCATTTAGATAACATTTGATTCAGCAAAGTACATAAGGGTCTGATTACATCACAAAATTACACCATCGGCAAGTGTACTTAAAAACACACGCACACACGCTCGTTTTGATGCGTCGCGTCACGTCACATCTGTTCTGGAGAAGCGCTCAGACACGTTGTGCTGCTGGAACGCTCACTCGTTAAGGAGCTGTACGGGTACTGACTCCTGTCACTGGAAAAGTAACTATCTCTGTTACGAGCCACATTACTGTTCAGTTGGGGAAATAGTAATAGTTGAGCAAAACAATGCTTTAAAATGAATCCACTAGAAAAGATGAGATTTATGAAGAGAACTCTGTGTTGGGATTTGGGAATCGTCTATCTTGTGTTGATCAGCGTGGTGTGGTGTTCCGTGTCGGAGAGGAAAGGTAAGCGAAGTGACTTTAACATAATGAGAGGGCTCGCTTCAGTCCTGGACAGATTTATTTATGCTAATCTACATGTCCTTTGATGGGAAAGCAATAAGAAACATAACGTCAGTTAGTATGTCCAAACGTTTGACGTTTAAGATAGATAGATAGAGAGAGAGAGAGAGAGAGAGAGAGAGAGAGAGAGAGAGAGAGAGAGAGAGACAGACAGACAGACAGACAGCACAAACTTTCATTAGTAAGTAATTATAACAAACATTATACAGTGATAGATCAGTTAATGTATATTAAAATATGAATATGTGGCCTATAAAAATACAAGAGACAAAGTTTAAAAATGTTGGTAATAGTTTACTGGTTGTATTAGTTTGCATTAGTTCATCTACATTTGTTAAAGTGCAATGAACAATACTTTCACAGCACATATTAATCTTTATTAATTTTTATTCCAACATACTGTATATATTAAGTTGTATATACATAAGTTGTATATGTTAACATTAAGTAATGCATTATAAACTAACATTAACTAACAATCAACAATTGTATCGTTCTAAATTAGAATTATCTAAACTATTGTTCATTGTTAATTCATTATACGTAATGCATTAACTAATGCTAACAAATGGTACTTTATTGTGAAGTGTTACCGAAATGTAAAATAACTGACAGATGGACAGACAGATAGATAATTTTATTCATCTAATTCCTTGTATATTTAAATTTCATCAACAACTAATCTCTTGCACATTATATGATGGTTATTACAGACTAATTGTTGTTTTAAAATGTTACCCACAGTTCTATTTGTTAGTGACCCAGCTCAGCTACTGTCACTCACATAATAATATTTGATAACATCCTCACTGAGGCTATATTATTAGTCATCTGCATAACACTTAGGTTTAAGGTTTGTCTTTGGCCTCCAAAAAATCATCTCAAGGCAAGGAGTCTCTTGTGTTGCTTAAAGTGTAATGAAGGTAATTAGGACTAAAACACTGGCAAACATATATAAAAAATATCTGCTGAACCTTTGAAACTGGTGACCACAGAATGAGGGCCAAGAGTTCAACACCAGCAGATTGTATAGCTAGACAGCTGCCCCACTGAGTAGGGTCCAGGCCCATCGCTAGCATCTGTTCGTGGTCTGGTGGTCTCTGGTCTACTCGGGCACACTGTGTTCAGCATGCTGTTTGAGATTTCTTGCCAGTTTGGAAATTAACAGCAGATGGTAGCTTCCAAAATGGTCTTGCATCGGACACTCAAAAAATTGGTTAAATAAATAAAGGCCAATGAGAGAAGCCTTTTTATATTTTAGAGATGTAATTGTTGTCTTTCATATGTATATGTTAATACTGTATGTGCAAATACGATAAGATGCACACCTTATACTCAAAAGAATGTTTGCGTGCTGCCTAGGACATTTTGATCATACATTTTGCAAAAGAATCCAATGACGTGGACAGAACAACTTGATTAGTAGCTTTTATCAACAGTTTGCAGACAGCAGGTCAATTATTCATTGTGTGAGTAATTAAATGCTGGATATAAACATCAGATCAATGAACTGTGTTGTCCGTCCATTATAGAGCACAACAGTGCCCACCCACTTTTTTAGCTGTCTTGGTTCAAGTAAAGTTTTTTCATAAAATCCTTCATAAAAGAGTTCTGAGCCATGAACCAAACCAACAAGCTCCATGGTGAATCACAAGATTTCAAGCGTTGATTTGAAGCAAGACGTGGGTACACGACTGTGAACTTAATGTCTTCAGTGAGGGAATGAACCACAATCCCAAAAAACATTGTGAATGACGTAATCCAATAATAAAAAAACCAATACAAATATGTAAAAGTAAATATTGTTGATTATAAGCATAGAAACAATATTTTTTATTTGTATTGCAAAATATTCATATATATACAAATACGTAGGCTAAGTAGTTTGAGAGTATAAGGAGACTGACTTCATTGCGTCATTTCATAGTGTGTCATGGGAGTGGGTGGTCATTTGCTGCACTTTCTTTGCTGCAACTCTCTGGTTAGTGGATTTTTCTCTTCAGGATGATGGGTAGTGTAGTTCTACACCAGGAATTCTGCAAATATCAAAAAATGAAGTTGAAATATCATGGACTGATGACTTTAACACAAGCATACACTGTCAATTAGCAACCTCAGAGCTTGTGGTGGTCTGTCTTTACGAGGATAGTTCACCAAAAATGAAAATTCTCTCATCATTTACTCACACTCATGCCATCCCAGATGTGTATGACTTTCTTTCTTCTGCCGAACACAAAGAAGAATTTTAGAAGAATATCTCAGCTCTGTAGGTCCATATAGAGCAAGTGAATGGTGACCAAAACTTTCCAAAAAGCACATAAAGACAGCTTAAAAGTAATCAATATCTAAATCAGAAGCTATCCATTAAATCCATGTCTTCAGAAGTGATATGATAGGTGTGGGTGAGAAACTAGAGATCAATATTTAAGTCCTTTTTTTACTATAAATCTACTTTCACACAGCCCTCCTATGCACATTTACAAGAGTCCTTCTGTTTTTTGCCAATTCATATTCTTTATGCCTATCGCCACTTACTGGGCTGTTGTGCAAATATGATTTTATTATTTTCCTTTGCTATATCCCTCTCTTTATTTTCTTTCTCCTCCCTGCCCAGTAGGTGGTGATATGCCCGAAGAATGTGAATGAGAAAAAAACAGAAGAAAAATTATTGTGAACATGCTTAGGAGGGCTGTGTGAACGTAGATTTATTGTAAAAAAAAAAAAAATATATATATATATATATATATATATTTATTTTTAATATTTAAAAATATCTGTTTCTCTGGATATAACTACTGGAGTCATACCGATTAATTTTATGCTCCCTTTATGTGCTTTTTGGACCTTGAATGTTCTGGCCACCTTTTCACTTGTATTGTGAGGATCTAGAGAGCTGAGGTATTCTACTAAAAATCTTTATTTGTGTTCTGCAGAATAAAGAATGTCATACACATCTGGGATGCCATGAGGGTGAGTAAATGATGACAGAATTGTCATTTTTGTGTGAATTATCCATTAAAATATTTATAAGCAGAGGTGGGTAGAGTAGCCAAAAACTGTACTCAAGTAAAAGTACAATTACTTTAAAAAATAATTATTCAAGTAGAAGTAAAAATGCTAACATGAATAATTACTTGAGTAAGAAAGTATCCATTTAAAAGAGTGCTCAAGTAGTAACTCGTTACTTTCACAAATGACATAATGGACGTTAACTCCCTACATTCCATTACATAATACACATTTAACATGTATTACAGAATTATTATTATTATTATTATTAATAATAATATAAATTCTGTCATCATTCACCATCATGTTGTTCCAAACTCTATTACTTTCTTTCCTGTTCTTCTAATGTTTTTTCATCTTAGAGTAAATCAGTTTTTGATCTCTTTTGTGCTCTTAAAGTCGAAACTATGAAAAAAAAAATCAAAACCATTAAATGGCACAAAAAATGGAGGTATGGGAATTAAGCCAATGTAGTGACCAAAACCAATCAAAACTTGTGTATGTTTTACATTTTATCTTCTTCAAAGCAGTCACCATTTTCCTAGAGATCAGCTCTGCACACTCATTAAACAGTTTTAAAGGAGTTCCCATGTATGCTGTGCACATGTTGGCTGCTTTTCCAGATGTGTAAAGAAATTCATACAGTAGGCACAATTTATATTTATCTGCATTTAATTAATTTATAGCATTTAAGCAAAAGCCTTCAGATCTAAAGTTTTTTAAGATTACAAGAAACATATTCAGTTAAGTGTGTCCAAACATTTATCTGGTAGTGTATTTTGGTTGACTATCCCTTTAAAAGACTTCCCTCTAAATGACCTGTCAATTTAGCGTGTGGAAAGCCCTGCGGTGATGGGCCTGTGAAATGCATGTGTCAGCATAACCTGTCAATCAGTATGTCTTAGAGGCATCTCATACTTTCATTCCCACAGCCTATGGCAGCTTTCTTAGAAAAGGCCATTGCAACATGTAGATACTTTTGTTTGACCCATTTTGTATTAATGATAGCAAGTTTCAGTAATGGAAAGAAATTCACTTGAAATGTAAATGTGGATGGAATAGCAGTTGCCATAAAGCGTGCTTCGCTTTGTACTAAAATTAAACAAAGGACTTCCACGAAAATGTGCATGCAACAAAGCAAAATATTTTGGTAAGGTAACACCCCGTCACTATCAAATCTCGCATTCGGATTTCATCATTCAGAATCTGTGGCATGCAGAGTCAGGCCCAAAGTTTGGCTAAATGTGTCACAACATTTACTTGGCACTGGTTTCTGTAGAGCATAAGGCCAGAACAATGCAAATGCAGACACAAATGTTTGGTCAAAGATTTGAGAAGAGTCGGTGCCACGGACCTTATTCAAAGTAGCACCATATTTATAAAGCTTAATTTTGCAAGGAATGAAAACAAGGCTGTGAGGTATATAAGTACTGTCTGTTCAATGGGTTGTATTATTGATGCTCATTGACCCCACCTATGGGCCTGACTTTACTTTGCTTAAATGAGATCACATTTACTATATAGTGTGCTGTTCAAAATTGTTCATAATGTTGACAAATTATACATCTGGGGGCCATGCACATCAACAGGAAAGGGATAATGTACAGTCAGCTGGTTGTTATTGCACAATAAACCCCGCCACGACATGAAGCAGAGGGGTCTTGTATCACCCTGAAGGGGTTTATTGTGCGATAACAACTGACTGACTGTACATTATCCTGCTTATTACACGGCTACTAACCAAATAAATAAATATATGGACATAAAATATTGATTTGCAATGAAATTAGGGCTGAAACGATTAGTCGACATTATCAACATATTGTTGACAAACATTTTCGTTGTCGAATAGTCGTTTGATCTCATTTAACTTAACATGAGATCACATTAAATTCTAATGAGGAGTCGCGAGAGGAGCACCAACCAAAACTTGCATGTCAGAGCGTCTTTAAATGAAACACCCCGGCGTTACATCTTTAATGCATCCTTTATTAAAGGTGCTATATGTAATATTTTTACTGTACTAAATCATAAAATGACCATAATATGTCACTAGAGAATTAGGAAACATGCTAAGTTGAAATACTGGCTACTCCGATAACAATGCTACATCCAATATATTCTACTTTTGAAGTTTCCATTCCAGGCCGGAATTTCTGTTTATGTTTTGGCCTGCGTGATCCCGCCCACTGCCCACTCTCCAATAGTATTTCGTTTGCAGGCAAACAACACTGCGTGCTGCATCATGGAAGCCAGCAAATGAACTGGATCAGAGATAACAGATTCCACCCGACCTAAAAAGCCTCACCATCCGTCTAAAAACCACCATGACCAGAGGCGTAGTAAAACAAGGATAAATATTGGAGATGCCTTTGGACGATGGAGACAGCTTAAAGCCCAGAAATCCTTTAAAATGGATGCTGAGTTGGCTAATTTGCGTGTCAACATTCTGGCAACCCGCATGAGCTTCGAGTCTGGGGCGGGGCAGACAACTCTCCAATATTTTGAATTTGGACTGCAGTACCCATTTCAAACGCTTGTTGTCAGTCTTACATATAGCGCCTTTAAAGTTCAAATAATGAGGAAGCAGGTCATGTAAATAACTACAAACTCCGAAACTGGCATTTCTCTGTGTGGTCAGCGCCTCTTATATGAGTCGCGTGAAGTGACCTGATCTAAGGGGGAGAGATTGAAACTGCATACTGGCTGGTGCACACTTTGATGTGGGGACGCTCATCCCTTGCATGTGCGCTTGATGCAGCTTGATATTATGTGATGGCTCGCGAGGTATTGAATCATAATATACATGTCGCGGTGTGTATCTTATCGTAAAGAAAATTGACAATATGCAGCTTTATTAAGAAGAGAGAGTTTGTTTTTTGTGAGTTAAAGATGGATTGAAGTGAACAGAAAGGTGAGAGAGGGTAGTCTTCGCCCTGTTATACACGGCAATAAAATACGTATAGATTTGTTTTTGTTTTGGCTTGTTTTCTAAAATAAATATCTAAAACTCATTAAATCAGTATACATTTACTTTAGGAGCTTTAATGCAAAAGAAAAAATTGTTATCTGAGAATGCTGAATGTAATATTAAATTGAAATATTTTAAAATATCTAAAATTCTTTAAAACAACATACATTTACCTAAGACGCAACATATTACATAACAACATATAAGATATGATTTCAGAGAATACTGTATATCTTGAATATATGGATATTTTGACTTTTCTGCATTGACAGAAGTATAAACAAGTTAAATAATACACTAAACGGAAAACAAGACAAAACAACTGATAACAATAGAATTGTTTGCAGTGAATTTCTTACTGAATTAAACTTAATAAAAATTTTTTTTATTTAATTCATTGAATGTCATTTAGAGGTATTTTTAAAATATGATTTTATCCTCTTTATTGTTATTAATCACGTTTAATACAACATTTTAAGTCAAGGCACAAGTTGAATAGTCGACTAAGAGCTAATGATTAATCGTTGCAATAATCGCACGAATAGTTGAATAATCATTCTAATAATCGTTAGATCTTAATCATTAGGTTTGTTGCTGCCTTAGTTGAAATGATGTAATTATGTGAGAAGAAAGAAATGGCCGAACAGCTGAAATCCACCTCCGGTTTGCGTCGGAGTTCTGTTGGTGTTTACTTTGTAAAAATGACCTTCTGACTCCTCAATATTCAGCCTATTACAAGACTACTTGCCAAATAAATAAATGCACATGAAACATTGATTTGAGTTGAAATTATTTTATTAGCTTAATTGCAGAGATCACACAGTGATCCGTGAAGCAGGAGAGAAGGCTCGCAGAACCCGGATGAGCGATCTGATACGTCTAAATCCTCGGATGTGTGGTTGTTACAGAGCAATATCTGACCGCTGGATGGTGCCATTGACCAATCAGAATCGAGTACTCTGGAGAGCCGTGTAATAAAATGATGATAATTGTTCAGCTGACGAAACATTGAAAATTCCGACTAATGCTACATTCATATGCTATCGGAATTATCCTACTTCCCACTTCATAAGTGGTAATTACGAGTACGTCACGTTCAAGAGCTTTGCTGTCGGAAAGAACAGGAAAAACGGAGAACACCAGGTTCATTCCCGCGTATTTCTTGGTGAACTCTTATTCTGACAATGTGATACGTATTGCTCAGGCAGCTTACTGATGATAATGGTATTTTGGGCAAATACATGCTATTTTCCCAGTGTAATAATGTACAATATGCATCAAACGGCTGCTGATATCCGTCAATGTATGTGACTGAAACGGCAAGCACTTACAATTGGCTGAAGTTAGAAACATTAATGAAGCAATCATCAACCAACTGTCTGTTGACGATTGAAGTTTTCCATTTTTAAAAGTTCTTTTAAATTCACACAGCATCATAAAAATGCAATGCTCCAGTGCGAGACATGGTGCAACTGTCAGAGACATCCGTCTAGCATGTTTACATAGAAAAATAATTTTAAAAACAGGGCAGAGGGAAACAAAAATGCATTGTGAAATGCCTTTTACTGTAAAAGCAGTGGTCTTGTGTAGTGTCAGCACAAGCCTTTTCTTAGTCAACATCCAAGTACTAATCACTATACAGTAATGTCTTCTTTCTACCCAGATATCTGTGCTGTTATGTGGTCTGGACATCTCTATTTGATCTAAATCTAATTGTCTTTGAAACTCTCCCAGCAGACTCATAATTGAATAACCTCACTATAACTTCCATTATATTAAAGACTAACTATGCACTTGTTTACTGTTCATGAATTACACTGTGACCACCAGCTAGAAGCTACAATATGTAGGATAAATTGAATGGAAAGTAATTGAATCAATTTAAATGAATCCTCAAAATGAATAACTGTTCCAAACATTCATCTTTTGTTGTCGAAAATGTCAATTTCGTTTTTGTCATCCATTTGAACCTCATATGTTATTGATCTGGTAAGTGGGATGAAATGTTTCATTGATTCTCAGTTAAAATAATACACAGTAGACCCACTCCATCAGGGGAAGGTCATGGTGGATTTTATTCCCTGCATTGTAAATATTATGTCTGGATATAGCAATTAGTATATGCCTTACCATATACTGTACCGATATATGCCTTACTGTAACCCAGATTTTTGCTTTTTTTAAGAAAAGGATTAGGACAATTCAAACTTAATTTTTGTGTCAATCAACATTATACTGTATGCCACAAATGCTGTTGATTAAGCTTAAATTGTATCGAACCCGGAATATGTTTAAGCTTCTACAGTAAATAAAACACAAGAGTCAATAGCTGTTAATATGAAAAACATTATAGGGTAATTACATTAATTTTCCTTTAATTTACAGATAGTAATAAACAATCAACGCTCTAAAATTGAAAACGTAAGTTACATTGCTGTCTTAAATTCTAAGTAAAATCAAAGTCATGCCAAAGTTAACCTGCAATGCAATGATTTTGTCTTTATATTTTAAAAATGTTGCGTTGAAACACTGAAAACTCCAGTAGAAATGACAGAAAATATTGTGTGAGTTAAACAGAGGGAAACAAAGATGTTGTTATAATGATGAAAACATTATTTACAGTGCTCACCTACTTCTGTCGCAAGTAACAGTGTATTCCTATTAGTTGTGAGTCTATAGGCTTTGTGTAATTTATTAGATTATAATAGCCAACCTCAAACTTCAAAAACAGAGTAATCCGGCAGGAGAAAAATAAATACATTCTCTGAATCTTTGATGACGTCAAATTCAAGGACAACGATGAAACAAGGTCATTACCTTGCGGCTATGAGAATATGTTTATTTTGAAAACAGTGCAGGAACAGAAACAGCATATAGGTAGAAAAAAATCCTATAAATTTACATTGAAGGAGGGACCCGATACCACCCCTAAGTATTGTAGATACTTAGGGGTGGTCTCTTTTAACTTGGAACAGAAAGCAACTGTCTAGAACACCATACCAACCACTTAGTAAAACGCCCTAGCAACCACACAGCAACCTGTTAACAACCATTCAGTGCCCTGGCAATCACCCATAACACCCATAATAGTAGTGGCAACTTTTGCACGAAAGTATATCAGTTGTGTCAAATGAGTTCATGCTCCATGCTGTTTACCAAATACAGGATCATGTTATGTATTTATTTCATTAAATTGCCCCATAATTAAAGTTCTGAGCTTCTACAATGGTTGTATTTTGACGGTGAAGTCACAAATAGACAATATGTTGCCTTATTTGATTTAGAGACACACAATGAAGTAAGACATCTCTGCTGGATTGAGACGCTGTAAATTGTATTTACTACAATCCAGTTAGTCAGTCTCCACATGCCTCTCATTTGGGGTGACAACAGTGAACCTATAGACACTCTATTAAGGTAAGAATGATGCCAGTGGCAAAGTGTGAGAGAGAAACAGATGATATAAGAAGGAAAAGCATGTGTTACTTCCAAGTTAAAGCTGAAGCTTGTCATTTCTGCGACACAAGCGCCACCGAACGGAATTGCAAAAATAAACATGGTTTTCGGATCAGCTTTTCGAAACGCCCCCGTCTGCTGTTGATCAAATAAACAGAATTTCCCGCCCCCGACTCACACCATTGATCCAGCCACTGTTGTTGTTTGAGGCTGACGAGCTGTTCCATATAAAACAGAGGACATTTTTTAGCACCACAGAGGCACAGTGTTTACAGTTGTCGAAACAATGAACCTGTTAAAGGCTTACTTATAGTTGTCTCTGCATATTAAGCTGGGATAGGAGAAAGTGTTCAAACATATAAAAAGTAATACACTTATCTTTTGGCCATTTATCTTTCATTTTTAAGGCATAAGTGCATAATTTCTGCACCACCAAACGGAATTGCAAAATAAACACTGTTTTCAAACACCTTCCTGAACATTCCCCCTGTCTGTCGTTGATCGAACAAACAAAGTCCTGCCTCAAACTCAAGCCATTGGTTGAGTCAGTGTTGTTGTGTCGGAAGGTCAGGAAACTCAGACAAACAAAGCAATGTTTTAATAATGCCACAGAGTCATAGTGTTTGCAGTTTTCGCAGAAATCAATGAACAAATGGTTTACTTATAGTTGTCTCTGCATTTTTAGGCTGGGATAGGAGAAATTTGAATATGGAAAAAACATAGAGAAAGTTACACACTTTTAGGAATATTCCAGGTTCAATACAAGTGAAGCTCAATCAACAGCATTTGTGGCATAATGCAAGAAACATATTGACACTTTAAATATTAATGGTCCCTATGCTGTGTGCATCTAGGAGGCATGGTTGTAAATACCACTATTATTATCAAAGTACAATTAATTGCATAATATCCATGGCCAGTAATCATGTTTGAACATACTTTTTCCCCAAAAATTCTGAATGAGTTGAACTTTACACTACTGAACTTTTGTCAGTCACTTTTGAGAAGAAATGTCACCAGAACGCATCTCATAAAAAAATCCCCCCCCCCCCCCCTTTTCTTTTGTTTGATAAGACACGTTTCATTTGCATTCAACACGTTTAAAAATCCAGTTATCTAAAGCTAGCACATTTCAATATGCATGTTTTCACTACAGGTATGTTCCTGGAAAGACCTTTCAGATTAAAAACAGGATGCATGACGAATGCTGTTGACTTTTTGTGCTCATGCGGATCAATAGTTTTTGCAACAGTGCAAACTTACTCTACAAACAACATCGCTCTAGTTGCCTGCAACCAGTTGTTTCAAACTTAAGTCACGTGCACATGCAAGATGTCCAGATATATTATCACCAAAGTTACAAGGCATTTAAGTGTACACATTAATACTTTAAATGATTAAAATAAAAAAGGTTTCCATGCCACATTATGATTCACTCTTTGTATATCATTAATCATACACATTTAATAACAGTGCTAATGTGTGCAATTTCTGTGCCACAAGTATCACTAAACGAAATTGCAAAAATAATGTTTTCAAAAAGGTTTCCCAAACACTCCTGCTGTTTTCCATTGGTCGGTTAAACTGACAACCCCGCCTCAAACTCATGTCATTGGTTGAACCATATTGCAATTTTAGGCTGGTCAGATTCTCAAAAAAAGAGCAATATTTTTATAACGCCACAGAGACACAGTGTTTACACTTTTCAGGGAAATCTTGGTTTACTTATAATTGTCTCTGCACATTAAACCTGGATAGGAGAAATGACAAACATCACCTTTAATGAAAAATTAACAAAGCAACAACAAGTGCCTTTGTTCTCAGATGCATTCTCAGAATAGATCGACTGTGCTTAACATAAAAATCAGTCTATTCTAGGTTTTAAAAATACACAGTGTGAAATGAATACCATTTCAAAATAAACCTTAATTAGGAGTTAATTCACTTTCCACAAAGGCATATATAAAACAATAAGAAGAACCTGTGAGAAAATTATATATAAAAGCCAAGAGAGGGAGAAAGAAAGAAAAGCCCTAGGTAATAAAGAAAAGATGGGGAAGGCATGGGAACGACTGCATGGCCTTGTAAAAATAATTATATGTGCAGACAGCCTTGAGAAAGATCCCCAATGAATCTATCATCATTATAACCACCCTATACATTCATTTATTTAAGATAATAAGCCATACATGTAGGAACGAATGAAAGCAGTGGCTTCAAAATGTATCTGGACACTTTTAAATATGACTGCATTAGAGTGGCATCTGCAAACAAATGATGCTTTTCTCAGAACTAACTTAATTTTCATATCCATTTTTGCAGTTACGGTTAACAAACTGGTCCAAAGGTTATTACTAGATGTATAGTACAGTATGAAGTCAGTTCCCCAAAGTTCACAGAGGTGTCCTAGAAGAGTAACCGCATTATCAATGGACATGTTGCACTAACGCTGAAACACCAGAATGTGTCCAAATACTTTTTGTCTCAATTTTCAACAGTATATAGCATATTGTTTCATCATTTAAAACCTAACAACCTCTTTGTGAAATGTTTTGCATAAAAAAAGTGCATGTGGAATTGTAACGTATGCTGGCTGCTGACAATGATGACAAAGACGAAGATGACGATGACGTGAAGATGAAGAACCCAAGTGCAGTTTATTTATAAACGTGAACCAAAAAACCCTAACTAGAAACGTGAAACAAATCATAAACATGAACTTGACTATAACCTGACTTGACTTGGCTTGACTTGACTTGACTATGGCTTGACAAACACATACAATCACATTCAATACTTGACAACTAGACAATGAAAACATGAGGGCTTAAATACAAGACATGGGAGAACATAAACCAATGAACAAACAGAACTCATAACAAGCTAATTAAACAATAAACCAATGAAAACATGACACATGAACATGGAGGGAAAACAGAAATCACATGACTAGGGAAACAGGAACACATGACATGAAACAGGAACTAGAATTTCAAAATAAAAGACATGAATCAACAAAATACACCTGACATATCCCCCCCCACTAAGGGGTGGCTCCCGACACCCCAACACATAAACAAAACACGTAAAACATGACATAATTCAAAGTTCTGTAGGGAGCTTGTGTCTTGAGGCGTGGGGCGTGGCGTGGTGAGAAAGGACGAGGGGCATGGGACCAGGGCAAAGTCCGTGGGGGGTGAAGCCATGAGAGGCTCGAGGGGCAGAGCCATGCAAGGTGGAGCCGTGAGAGGCTCGAGGGGCGGAGCCATGGAAGGTGGAGCCCGGAGAGTAGCCGAAGACTCGAAGGGCCAGGGTGGAGCTGATGGCAGGGAGGACCAAGGCAGTGCTGGAGGCTCGGAGGAGCAAGGCGGAGCTGAGGGATCGGAAGTCTGAGGTGGAGCCGGTGGGACTGAGGACCAAGGTGGAGCCATAGGGAAGGAGGTCCCAGGTGAAGCTGACAGATCTGAGGGACGAAGCGCAGCCAGAGGATCGGAGAGCCAAAGCGGAGCCAGGTGACCGACAGACCAAGGAGGAGCCGGAGGGACGAGGGACCCCGGCACAGCCGACAGGCTGAAGGACCGTAGTGGAGCCGAGGGAACGCTGAACGCTGAACTCTGGCTCGGCGGCGGCCGTGACGTGGACCTCTGGCTCGGCGGCGGCCACGACGTGGACCTCTGGCTCGGCGGCGGCCACGACGTGGACCTCTGGCTTGGCATCCGCCTCCCCCACAGTGAACGGGGAACCAATGAACCGTAGGGCGAGGTCGATATATTGAGCCAGGCTGAGGGAACTGCGACCGCCAGGCATCAAAAAAGAAATGGACTCAATCAGTCCAAATCTAAAACAGTCTTTGAGGGCAACCTCATTAAAGTCTACCTGGCCGGCTAGACCGCAGAAGTCCTCAACATAGTCCTCCAGGGGATGATTCCCCTGACGTAGGCGCAGAAGTAAAACTGCTGGGTTCATGGTTGGTCAAGTATTCTGTAACGTATGCTGGCTGCTGACAATGATGACAAAGACGAAGATGACGATGACGTGAAGATGAAGAACCCAAGTGCAGTTTATTTATAAACGTGAACCAAAAAACCCTAACTAGAAACGTGAAACATGGGCTTGACTATGGCTTGACTATGGCTTGACTATGGCTTGACTATGGCTTGACTATGGCTTGACTATGGCTTGACTATGGCTTGACTATGGCTTGACTATGGCTTGACTATGGCTTGACTATGGCTTGACAAACACATACAATCACATTCAATACTTGACAACTAGACAATGAAAACATGAGGGCTTAAATACAAGACATGGGAGAACATAAACCAATGAACAAACAGAACTCATAACAAGCTAATTAAACAATAAACCAATGAAAACATGACACATGAACATGGAGGGAAAACAGAAATCACATGACTAGGGAAACAGGAACACATGACATGAAACAGGAACTAGAATTTCAAAATAAAAGACATGAATCAACAAAATACACCTGACAGGAATCTTTCTTTCAAATAATTGGCACTTCATTTTTTATTTTGCTTTCTAGTTCAATGACGTGGCTTTTTTTGGGCTCATGTAGTTTGAGGAAGACAATACTCAAGGTGATTTTGTTTCCGTCATATGCTGCTTGCACTGTCCCAAAACCAATGACAGATTGATTTATTACTTTACAGTAATGCACATCTCTGTTCTTGCATTTATTTGCGATGATGAAGTCTTGATAACCCTTATGCATGCTTTACATGAGTTGCAAAAGATAAAACATACAGGGTTTCTCATCGGAAGTATGTTATTCTTCATTCCTGATGGTTAGACTGATGTGACATACAGAGAGGGAGTTAAGATGTTCACATAAATATTTTTCAAGGAGCAACCTGTTCAGTCACATCCATCCTACCCCAGGGCATTGCTGTCGAATTTCCGCCACACGCTTCGTAATCTGTTCAAACAATCACCTTTCATTTCTTTAGAGGCTTTTGAAGGGAACATTGAGGATTAAAACCTAAATGTACTGTCATACCTGACCTTAAATGGATAGTTAATCAAATAAAGAAATAAATACATTTCTGTCATCATTTACTCACCCTCATGTTATTCCAAACCCATATAATTTTCTTTCTTTAGTGGAACACAAAAGTAGATTCTGCCTAACAGCTCCTTTTGTGTTCCATGGTAGAAAGAAAGTCATATGGCTTGGAACAAAATGAGAGTGAGTAAATGATAACTGAATCTTTATTTTGGGGATGAACTGTCCCATCTGGAATTGAAATCTGCCCTTATACGCCAATAATTGTTGATTATGTCTGTACTTTTATTTATTTGGCACCTAATGTTATTATGTCATGAGAACTTTGAACCATGCTGTCAAAGTACATTCTCACAAGTTAATTAAGAAGGTAATTTATGGACGAACTGCATGTCTTAATAGGGTTTGTTGGTCCCCAGACCTCATCTAAAATCTTGCAAAACAGCTTCATGGATTTGACTATGATGTCAAAGTGTTGACTGATGTAAAAAATGCAAATCTAGCAAAATGGAAACTTCAACATGCACACTTCATGCACACTGACTACTATAAGAGAGAATAAAAAATCCATAGTTTTTTTTTATGTGTTTGCTTGGTGCTCACTTGGACTTACAGTATATAACAATATCATTCTATTCAGCTTTGTAAGGTCTGGAGCGGCAGACTTGCCAGGCAAACTTTTACCGTAACTTTACTCTAAGCAAAAAAAAAAAAATGTAAAAAAAAATAACTAACACAAATAAAGCTAAAATATTCCATTTTAAAATTACAATAACTTTTACTCAACTACTGAACTAACATTTTGGCATTGAATGAACATTTCTCTCGACTTGTTCACCATATTACATTTTGGGATTGCCTTTGCCATGAGGCAAACATGCAATGGTGCCAAAAGAATTTGGAATTTGGCCAAAAGAAGGTGTAGTATCTTGGAAGGCAGCATAATTTGGAATAGTCTTTCACATCAGGAACGTGGCAATGATGCCTTAAAATGCTGTTTAGGTAGGCAGCTCACTAGGTTTTTGAAGTTAGCTTTAAACTAAATCAGCAAAAATATATGTAGGAAAAATATGTAATATTTATTTAAATCATTAAATAAATATTTAACTATTTTAATAAATAATTAAATACATAACTAAATAAAAAATGACACAATTATTAAATTAATCATTAAATAACTAAATAAATCAATAAATGTCCTTGTATTTATTTTTAGTGCTAGTTTGCATCCATTTTCATTTGAGCCATATTTTTGTTGATTTTTCATTTAAGAATGAGCTTTGTGTTTTATTTTATTTTCATTTTTTAGGGTAGTCGCAAACTAGTGCTAACAAGGGAAATTAATTTAATGATTTTTTTAGTTTTTCTAAAAAAACTAAATTTCATTATGTATTTATTTAAATATTTAAATATTTTTTTAATTATTTAATTTTGAGTAATTTGGCTCTCCATAAAAATATGTGCATTTCTTTTCTATCTGTTCCCTGACCTCACTTTAGATAGATACTTTTATGATTCCTGAGGGCAAGTGCAGAATGACTGAGGGCATTACAAGCATTGGCTGGGAACACAACCCATGTGGCAGGCAAGAATTCGACTGTTTTTCAAATTGAGCAACACTTGTGTGCAATATTTGAGTCTCACCCTTGGTGAACCACATTCCTGACCACGGTGTTGCTCACCCCCCGCATTTGCTCTTCCTCTAGCGATGGGTCAAATAGCAGTGGCTACAGGAATTCAACACCTTTATAACAGGAGAGATAGACTAGACTGAATAAGGTATTTTCTCTACTGTAATTTCCTTTAAAAGGGGAACTGCAAACCAACTTCTTTTTGGAGTCACTATCTGTGAAAATATGCAATCAAGGTGCTATGAGCACAATGTAACCAACTTTTTTTCTTTTTTTTAATGCACAAAGGCTTGTAAGTTCAATGTTTATCCAAGATGTACAGCATTTTTGTTGTGATATCTGAAATGTGATCCAGTTTTGGTGTTGCTGTGCAATCAGTGAAAAACACTTTAAGAATGCACAAGCCTGAAGATTGGATGAGACTGAGCTTGTGTTGGCATGAAGAACTGAATAATACTCTAAAAATATATTACAATAAGCAACACATGGGAAAGTCTGATGTGACAATTATCTGAGGTCACACATCCCTGGTGATGTAAGAGATACAGTTATTTGGGTAATTGGGTAATATGGCATGGACTCATAGGGGCTCCACAAATATTGCTGCTTAAACGTATGCGTTTCTTTTGTTACATGTAAAATACAAATATTTAGAATAAAATAATTAATAATCGACTAATCTGAAACCATCAAAGAATTAACTCTCTCTACACTGTTGCCATCATGGTTTTATCCATTCTGAGTATATCTTGAATTTCCAGTTATTGCCTGATACAATATGAAACTGTAACAAATTCTATTTGTCATATTTATTTCCGTCACCTCATTCAAAACATGTTATACAGGTGAGACGTATAATTTTATTTATTTTATTTTCACCACGCCAGCCCTGATTATTTTATAGAGTGATGTAAATTTTATATACTTCTTATGAAATGTCAACCTTATCAGATAGTAGACATTACTGTATTTAGTCAAATAATTGCCACATACAAACAATGGCATTTAATAACAAAGACTAACATAGCAGGTTGGAACTGAATGTCAAGGAATTCTGTACATGCAAATTCTGATGTTTCTTTTAATGTAATTTGTTATGTATCACCTCTTCTACCTATGTTTTACTCTACAGTATGTCAGGGAACCAGTAATAAGCTCACTCTACTGGCACAGCCAGATGACCACTACAAGACCATGGTACGAATGTACAGTAATTGTACAGTAGTGCTGGAAAACTTGGAGATAACGTACATTCAGGAGTACCATGACCTCTCCTTTCTTAGGGTAAGTGACATCACTCACTTAATGTACTGAATACCAAATACAATCAATATACTACATATATATATATATATATATATATATATATATATATATATATATATATATGCACACTGTATATATACATATATATATATATATATATATATATATATATATATATATATATATATATATATATATATTTGAAAATAGAAGACATTTTTGCAGCTCTTATATACAATGAGACTATTGGTAAAAAAGACTATGAAAAAAAATATAATAATTTTAAGAAAAAATCAACATGATCACACAGGAATTCAACATATTGCTACAGAATGTTCCGGTCCCCCAAAATCATCCCCTTTCTGAGTTACTGACTTTGACGAGGAGGAGGGCAGGGCCGGACCGTGATTATGCACGCCCGGCCCCCAAATGGGCTAATCAGCCGCGGAGAGGGATAAAGGCAGCCGGGTGCGGCAGTTCGGGAAAGAGAGAGCCACACGCAGCTGCCGTGTGTGTGTTTGTTTTGTCTTTATGTTTAAGACATAATACATTAAATATTACTATGACTGTTCAGCTAGTTCCCGCCTCCTCCTTTCCCATTTGAAGCTCCCTGTTACACTGACAAACGGCATCTTTGAATCAATTCCAACATGTTTACCTTTTCCTGTAGCGTGACTGATAGCACGTTGCTCGAACAGCCTCAGAGACATGGATTCTGGTTCCGTGCAAACCAGGAAGTAATCCCCGTCACTTAATCAATCATGAGCGCGCTTCGGAGGCTGCATTTTCCCTCTAAGATTACATTTTTACTCCACTGATGGTCTAGGTTTAGGGTTCGGGTTCGGGTCATGACGTATGGTTAAAAAAATATGCACTCTGTTGATTTTATTGCATCATTTACAACTACAAATACAACTTGCTTTGGCGCCACTTTGGGTACATTTCTTCCTGAAACTGGAGCTCACATGTGCTCATTTGTTCAACAAAACTTCCAGCTTCAGCCACTTGGGGCAGAGATTTGAATTTATGAAAGCACGGACAGATTTCAGTCAAAGATCTTTCGGCCTACTGTCGCTGAATTCACAGGGAGATAAGTCTGACATATGTCTGACGTTTAAAACAAAATTTTGCAATACCTATAATTTTGGGAAGGATAAACTGTGACAAACCAGACTGATCACAAAAAATCAGCAACTGGAGGTTGAATGTTTTGTCTGCTACAATCTGTGTATGTTTTCTAAATGTCTGAACTGTACTAATACCAAAACAGCTTTCTTTCACTTGCTTCTTACTTCTACGCTTGTAAGGAATGCAGCACATTGGGTGCGGATTTTGAGTGGCAAAACATTCAGAACTAACACGTAATTTTTCTGTGTGATCATGTTGGATAAATAGATGAACGTGAAATTTTCGTTCAGGGTTTTTTATTTTTTTGGGACTGTTGTTTACATTTATTTCATATGACAGAGCATTGAGGAAGTCGGTGGCTACGTTCTAATAGGACTAAACTATGTGGATGTGATTCCCTTGGAAAACCTGCGTCTCATTCGCGGACATTCTCTCTTCAATAACAAGTACGCTCTTGCTGTGATGGCAAACTATCACAGGAACAACTCTTCGGAGAACGGCAGTATCATCAGTGGACTGAGAGAACTGACACTAAGAAACCTAACAGGTATATATGACAAAATGTAAATTTTTATGTCTACAGAACCACAATGTGGCATAAAATACTGTATACACAGTGATGGGCACAAATTTATGTATTTAAAATAAAAATACAAAATACCTCAGTTTAAATGTATCAAAACAAAATACCAAATACTGTGTGGAAAAAAATTTAGCATTATTTTGTATCTTGAAAATACACAAAATACATGTAAAATTGGCCATTCAGTGAAGTATCACTATTTGGCTGAAATCTATCTGGACCTATTCTGAATGCAAAAATATTTTGATGTACAACTGCTTAGAAACTTTTGTTTTCATTTCAACTACCTCTTCAATCGATTAAAGACAATTACTGTATATATAAACGGGTACATTATGCTAAATAGCAGCCATTTTTATACTTATTTCTGTCCAGGTTACACTGCAGCCTGCTATTACTTGTGGTGAACCCTATTAAATAAATCACGTGTAAAACAGTGGGTACTTTTCTTGCTATCTAACATGGAGTAATGCTTTAAACACTTGACTAGCTAATAAATACACTAGCAGTTGCTAACACCAACAACCAATTAGCTAGCAAGACTGACAAGGTAGCACTAATGTCCAGTGCTAGTGCTAACGCTATTTTCTCTCTTTTATTCCTTCATGTTAACTGAAGGCAAATCTGAATGATGTTCCATTTTAGCTTGCTAGCTAGCAATCTAGCCAACAATAGCTAGTGAACTCGGTAACGATAGTTAGACTAGCTCACTAGCTGGCTTCTGACTAGTTCTGATTTCCTCACTGTTTACATGCATTGCATTGGCTGGCTAGAAGTTTCATAGCTACCTTAATATTTGAATGGAAATTAAATAACAGTTGCTAGACATTATTGTGTTTTTTGCAACAAGTAGAATCAGCCATCACATCATCACCTTATCTTATTAATGTGTTATATTACCCTGGAATTAGTTTAAAAAATGAATTACCACAGTTGCGAGGGGGTTTCGATTACAGCTGCTGAGAGAGTGACAGGAAATTTGGAATCTTCTCCCATCTGACTGTCTTAATCCACCGCTCTCTATTTTTCTCTTTTTCTGGAAAGTCATTCTAATGTAATAGTGGATTTTTTTATTTTGCTCTTGGAGCAAATGGGTAGGTGAAAATAATATTTGCTGTGGTCTCCCATTCACCGCTGTCGGTGTTTACCCTGCAATCGTTTACTTCCGCATTCCAAAACCTGGAGTGTGAAAAAGGTCTATTAATTAATAATATGTTGGATACCATGCATTTATAAATCATATATGTCATTTATAAGTGATGCAGGTTTATTCACTAATGTTTATTCACCGGTAAAACAGAAAAAGGGCTTTTGCCATCGTTCATTGCATAATTATTGAAGTTTGGCTTCTTCCATATTTGTTTCCCACATAAATGTGTGACATGTCATAACGAATGCCTGACTTGGAGTTACAAGCTTCCTAGGTGCACTTGAAGGCAGCATCCAATTTCGTCACACAAAAAATGTCGTTGTAACCGGTCCTGCTCGACCCACTCCGACCGGGATTCGAACCGGCATCAAGAGGGGGGGTGGGGGGCATGCCTGAACTAGTTAATACAGGAACTCAGCAGCCTAATAAAGAGGTTGACTGGCACAAAGTATTTTATATATTTTGAAAATACACAAATACCAAACTTAAATGTATTTAAATACAAATTATATTTGATTTTTTTCAAAGACTTTAAAATACAATGCATTTTGTATTTCAAATACGTATTTCAAATACATGTATCTGAAATACTGCCCATCCCTGCATATACAATACAAGGAAAACCACACACAAACTGTACTGTGCTGTTTCCAATCAAGACACATGACTACAAAGTCACACTTTCTATTAGTTTTCATGGTAAAGTAATGTTACACATGTGCTGAATCCAAAAAACAAATGGGTCACTGGCAAATAAGGTTATCCTAGGTGCTAAAAATATGAAATCTTGTAAAAATATAGTTTAAAATGTGTAAAGTTGGTAGAAATGTAATCGTTGAGTATATGTTGGTTTCACAAAGTTTTGAAAAACATTTTCTACAACAAATGTGTTGACTTTAAAAATGTCATGTGGTGTAACCATCAAGTAAAAGGTATTAAAATACTTTCCTTGCACCTTGAATACATGAGAGTGTGCGCAATGTAATCATTAATTTCAAATATTTTCAAACAGATTATTCAAGGTGATATTTTTTTTTTTTTTTTTTTTACAAATATCATGAATTTTTGAGTCAAGAATATCAAGAAGTTTTCTCAGAGTTACACCAGATGACCTGAACAAAATGTGCCTTTTCATAAAATATCAAAATATTGTTATTTAAAGATATGACAAAATAATATATATTTTTTAACTTCACAAATAGGTCTAAAGGGGTCCTCTCTATTTTATAAAAAGTTTAAATAAGACAAGTCATCTCTAGGGCCCAGAATATCATAAAGACTATATGGTCAGCTCCATTGACTTGGGCAGTATGCAACCACCTAGTGACCACCCAGAAAATCCTAGCAACCACCTAGCAGTGCTCCAAAACCACTCAGAACACCTTAGCAACCACATAGTAACGGCTTGGCAACCATTCACAACACCTTAGAATAGTTGTGACATGGGCAAGCACCACTCATATTTTCTTCAGAAAATGTAAAAATCTAGTTATATTTTTCGTTGTTTTTCAATGACAAATGACCTGTAAACCTATATCAACCATATTTATTTATTTTTTTTTTGGCAGAAATTCTCAAAGGTGGAGTTAAAATAGCTCATAATCCTTTGCTGTGCAATGTGGAGACCATACAGTGGTTGGACATTGTGGAGGGGAAAAATGATGTGAATGTTGTTGGTGGGACTGATCCTCAGTGTAAGTGTTTAAAGGTTCAGAATAAACCTTTTAAATCATGCTAACACATATTGTGCAATTTAGATTACATAAATAATACAAATTCTTTCACACTTTAGGCAGACGATGTGACACGGGATGCTTCAATGGATCGTGTTGGGCTCCAGGACCAGAGAACTGCCAGACTTGTGAGTTCTATTGTATATGCAATTTTTAAAATGGTTTAAACGTGAGTGAACTAGGTCCTAATACATGTGTTTTTGTCTTCACTGTCAGTGACTCGGTTAAATTGTGCTGAGCAGTGCTCGCGGAGGTGCAAGGGGCCCAAACCCATCGACTGCTGTAATGAACACTGTGCTGCGGGCTGCACCGGACCCAAACCCACAGACTGTCTGGTGAGTGCTCCAGTTTCATTAGTCATATAAAACAGTTTCCTGGGTTTTGCATGGTCATAGCCCAGAAGGTTATACTTCTTGATTGTGTGGAACCTATAAAAGAATAGCTTTACACTTTCAACATTTCAAATGAGAGACTTTTATGTTCATGCGTAATAATATATGTGCAGTATGCAGAAGAAATTACTGAGATTAGTTTAAGAAGGCTACAAATATACTATAATCCTTTTGTACAGTAAAGGATTTAGCGTTAAAGCACACATAAAAATGTATGGATGTTATTGCTTTAGATTACAAAATAGGGCTGGGTATTGATATAAATTTCACGATTCGATTCAATTCTGATTCAAATGGGTGAATGCCAGTTATAATGTCCATTCTGCTAACATGTGAAAGAAATTCTCTCTCAACTAATGCTTATTCATTTATAGAGAGGACGATAAAATTTGACCACAGTCATCTTTGAGCAATGTTGCTGAAATTCTACTTTTCTTGCAGGCCTGCAGAGACTTCCAGGATGAGGGGATGTGTAAGGATGCGTGTCCTCGTCTTATGCTGTACAACCCAAACACACACCAACTCGTTCACAACCCTGACGGGAAGTACAACTTTGGAGCCACCTGTGTGAAGAGATGCCCTTGTACGTTTGTGTGAATATCGCAAACTAAGATCGCTGAGATCAAATCAGATAATTCAATGCATAAAAAGCTATGGCGGTACATTGGGTTATTGCTATTGTTGAAGTGTTTGCTGTAAAATAGCATTACCCTAGAGATAATAATTATTACAATTAGGTCTACCAGTCAGGCTTGCAAAGACACACCCAAAGGTTATACAGAATATTTAACAGGGTGTATGTAAACAAAGAACTAAGTTCTCTATGGTGTTAAGGTTTATTTTAGGTAAACAGTAAATTATAAGCGGTAGACGCACAAAAAATGTGTAGCTATTAATAAGTATAATATTAATAATAAAACAGTCTGTTTTTAAACAAACTATGATTATACTGTATTATTATATTATATTATATGTGCATATATTTTAATTATACACAAAAATGGTAACTCTTTACAATAATGTTGTTTTTGTTAAAATTTGTTAACAACATTAGTTAACATGAACTAACAATGAACTTTACTTGTACATGACTTATAAATCTTGATTAAAGTTAATTTCAACATCTGCTAATATATTTATAAAATTAAAAGTTGTATTTGTTAGTTAATGCATTAAAATAAATAAAGTATTTATTTAATTGTTTTTAAAAAACAATTATTTTAATTGTTATATTATTATATATATTTATTATGTTATATAACACATAGTATACTAATATGTATATATTTTAAATAAAACGTTGAATATATTACTGTATTATGAGCTAACATAAACTAACAATGAACAATAATTTTTTTCATATAAATTAACATTAAAAAAGATTTATAAATTATGTAAAAAAAAACATTTCATTGTTAGTTCATTATCCCTAATGCATTTACTAATGTGAAATGAAAAGAACCTTATTGTAAATTGTTACGAAAAAATGTAATGTATTTTATTTACTGATTACAAACTACTTTTTCTGCTGCAGACAACTTTGTAGTGACAGATCACGATGCTTGCGTTCAAACCTGCAGTGGTATTATGCATGAAGTGGAGGAGGACGGAATAAGGAAGTGCAAAAAATGTGACGGCTTGTGCCCGAAAGGTCAGTTGTTTTTTATATTATTTTTTTTGTTACACAATACAAATATCAAAAATATTAAATATATGTGTAATCAGTTGCTTAGCATCACATTGAAAGTATCTGTGTTTTTGTTTAGTATGCAATGGCCTTGGAATGGGAGTACTTGCAAATGTCATGTCGATCAACGCGACTAACATTGAATCTTTCATAAACTGCACCAAAATAAATGGTCATATTAAAATAATGCAGACAACTTTTCAAGGGTGAGATTTGATTGACTAACTCCAAACTGAATACATTTCTTCTTTATGCCATATGTTTAATCTCACTGGCTTTTTTTTTTACACAAATATATGTCAAAAGGGACGTATTCACAAATACTTCAAGCATGGATCCTGTGAAACTCGACTATTTCAAGACAGTGAAGGAAATTTCAGGTAAACTAATCCAACTACTGAAAAGTCTTTAGCAAAAGTTTTTCTTTGTCTTTTCTGCAAGGTAGATCATTATTTAGCTCTGCTCTTCATTTCTTTTAGGGTTTCTGTTAATTCAAGACTGGCCTGAACACCTCAAGTCACTCAGCACCTTTGGGAATCTGGAGATCATCAGAGGAAGAACTAAACATCTGTGAGTTTCGTCTTTGGTTTGTCTGTGAGGTGCTTTGTCACATTAGATTATTGCATTATCAAAAGTCGTGTTTAGGATTTAATGTCTTGTTAAGACATTGCACTAGTGGCACCAAACAGAATCACAAATTCTGTTCTGGGTGGTAACATGCTGGTTGCGAATTTTGGGATATTGCATAAACAGTGCTAGATGGGAACACCAAGATGCGAATCCAAGATGCTTCCAAGAGGCAAATAAAAAAATGTATGTCAGTGCTCGCTTCAGGTGGAAAAAATGTTTATGGTAAAAAAACATGTGCATAAACAATGATGGTAACACATTTACCAAACATATTTTTATAGAATTTATATAGAAATATAAATGCACATCAAAGTCATGTGACTTTGCCTCAACAAGTCATATGAAGCCTTTATTCTCAAATAGTTTTTTGTGATATTCTGATTTTGCACGTAAATTATTTACATGACTAGTGTTTCCACCTTTTAGGGGCGTCAACCTACAAATTACTTACTTATAGTTGTCTCTGCACATTAAACTGGGTTAGGAGAATCCATTAAATTAATTGTATTCATTATTTACTAAATCAGCTTCTGTCCTTGTCTCTCTCCCTCTTTCATTCTGGTTCACAAATGCAGGGGCACCGTCAGTTTTGCCGCCTTGAATATCCCACACCTGGAGTATCTTGGCCTGCACTCACTAAAGGAGATCAGTGACGGTGATGTTGTCATTAAGAACAACCCGCGCCTCTGTTACGTTGACGGCAGTTACTGGCAGAAGCTGTTTAGATCAGAGAAACAGTACATACGATCTGGCAACAATGCAGCAATGGACAGCTGTGGTAAGGGATGCGTAGACGTGCTCAACTTACATGGCCAAAATATTCTCTAAAGACTAGAACTGTGAGACAGCCGTGTTAAAACAACTTATTTTCTTTGATGGTTCAAAGTCGACTACACAAACAAATCTGGTCCTTACCAGTGAGGCTGAGTTCAGGTTTCAGCTTAGTTGCTGTGCAGACCTCTATTGTTGCTCAGTCAACAGTGTTAGTATGCAGCAGTATGCAACAGAGCAAGTGTACTGAAATAAAAGCTCTCATGTGTACTCTTTAGAGCAGCAGAACAGTACCTGTGACAGCATGTGTGGAGGGGAAGGCTGCTGGGGCCCAGGGCCGTCCATGTGTATTTCCTGTCAGCACGTCAGCCGTGGGGGGTGCTGTGTCAGTCACTGCAACCTGCTGGAAGGGTGTGTGCCAACCTTTAGTTCTCTTTACAGCTATTTCAACATACACATGATGTTTTTATTACATTGTAATATTGACAACATTTGTATTTTATGAATACAAGAGAGTAGAAGCAGTTGACATGCACCTGTCAGAAATTTTAATGGGACAGTATAATGGGATAGTGATTGTGATCACCATTCACTTTCATTGTATAGACAAAAAATCAGTGTCAACATTCTTGTGTTTCACGGTAGACCGAAAGTCTTTTGGATTCGGAATGACATGTAAATGTCGGAGTAAATGGCAGAATTTTTGTGTGAACTAACCCTTTAAATGTTAAATTAGTTGATATTGGCTCCTTGTGCTGATAAGAACTGTTTTTTTCCAGATCGCCCCGAGAATACATGTCAGAGAACAAGTGTTTGGAATGTAACCCCGAATGCAAGATTCTGAACGGGACTGAAAGCTGCCATGGCCCAGTATGTCATACCATGCTTGTTTAACTCAGGGCAATCAGCCTTTGCCCATTTAGTATAAACTATTTTAATTATAAATTAGTGCTTGCTAAGACAATTGCTCATACTTATTGTTTGCTTATACTTAGGATTAGAGATGTATACAAACCAGAGGTCGGCCGATAGTGGATTTTGCCGATACTGATAACTAAGGTGGTGGAAATGGCGATGACTGATTAATCTGCCGATTGTTAAAAAAAATAATCGTAGTCATTCCATACTGTGATGGGTACAGACATAGAGGCTACAAGAGTCCAAAATAAAATAAAGCCCTTGCTTCAGTTTTAAACACTTGGTTATTAAAAGGTGCACTCAGTAACTTTTGTCTTTGTGTCATCTTGGACTTACAGTGACACTAGCGGCTTGGATGCAGCATAATTTAAAATCAATAGTTTTCAGTTTCAGATGCCATTTAAGAAATTTGGTATTCACAGTCAGCCATGATTACTTTAATCAGTGAGTGAAAGTGTCAAATATCAGGATGGTTACTGAGATTAAGCGAGTAGTATTCGGCTGGTCATGTGATTCTAACATTGCAGACCCCATGTGCAGACCCTCTTTTATAGAACAAAACAGCTTTTATAAGGTTGCTCATATGACTGGAGTCTTCATTTCAATGTGAGTGCTCATGATTTCCTACATATATTGCAAAATTACAATTCATGTCTTTCAGAAATTAAACTTTTTTAATGAGGAAAAAATTACTGAGTGCATCTTTTATCAAAATAACAAGATATGCATTTAAGTGAGGATAAAAATATGAATGAAGATTGTAAATGATGAAAAATGTAGGTCTCTAATTGCCGCTGTAGAACCAAGCCTTTATAACCATAGAATCCTCAAGAAACCAGCCAGAGAAGAATTATAAAAATAAAAACAATTAAACTATTAGCAACTATCCCCATAGATTTTGCTGTTAGTTCCAAAAAGCAACTATTGACACTAATTAATCGGTAAAACCGATATATCGGTCTACCTCTAATACAAACCCTAAATATTTTACTTTGGTGCATAACTTATCCATGATTTTACCCTAAATTGTGTGGATAGTTAAGAAGAGGTGTGTTAGACTTATGACTAGACTTATGATTTTAGCCTGGCAGACTGTAATACAGACCAAAAAAAAAAAGAAAATATGGAATTGCATTAAAGGAGGGCCTGAGCCCTATCTAGGCACTAGAATATAATGAGCTGTTTTAACTTGGGCCAGTAAGCAACCACCGAGCAATGCCCTAGCAACTAATTAGCAGTGCCTTGACAACCCACAAAACCCTAGCATCATAGCAGAGAGTTTTGCATGGGCAAGCACCACTCACATCTTCTTCAGAATACGTCAAACTCTTAATTTAATCATGTAAACCATAAATGGCAAGGCATCAGGCTTATGAAACAGGTTACAATGCATATGTTTTTCTCTCTGTTTTTCCCAATTTTAGGGAGCTGATCAGTGTACTGAGTGTGCTCACTTCAAAGATGGGCCGCACTGCGTTGCTCTGTGTGCCCAAGGCGTGCCAGGCCTTAATAACCGACATGTCTGGACGTACGCAGACAAAAATGGACAGTGCCAGCTGTGTCATGCAAACTGTACCCAAGGGTAGGAACAGCTTAAACCTGGTATCACAAACCAACATTTCATCCTCTCAGATGATAACAATTATGACAATGTTTATATTTATAACAATATTGATATAGCTTTGTAGTAAACGCAGTCCAGTTATAGGTATAGGGTACAAGGTATAGGGTAATGGCGCATTTAAAAATGAACTATTTTATCATGTTTATGTTACTTTAGGTGCAGTGGACCAGGACTGGAGGGTTGTGAACCTAAAAGGTACGGCAGTTTACGAGTTGTTGTTAGTAGACATTATAATGTAATTAAGTAATAAAAAAAGTAATTAGTGTCATGAATCATTGAAAATAATGGACTCGGGTGACTTTTTCCACTGAATTAAAGAGAACATGAAATCAGAATTACTTTTTCAATGCACATGGTGCTCTCAAGGGGGAACCTGACATTAAGCCTTCTTCACAATGGAAGTTAAATGGGTCGTGAGTGCCATTTTATGTTGACTTTAAGCTGAACATTTTAATAAATTATTTTGTGTTCTCTCGCTAGTTCTCACATGCCTGTGGTGGCGGCTGGCGTAGTCGGTGGGATGCTTCTGATCATGGTCCTCCTCCTCTTCATTTTCGTCATCTTCCGCAGACGATACATCCGGCGGAAGAGAACCCTACGGCGCCTCCTACAGGAGAGAGAGGTGGGTAACCACATGCCTGTATGCAGAAACTAATTTTGTTACATATCATTATTCATGGCGCACCAATCGAACCATATTTATGCCATTCTACAGTTGGTCGAACCTCTGACTCCCAGTGGTGAAGCACCCAACCAGGCTCTCCTACGCATCCTAAAGGAAACAGAATTTAAGAAAATCAAAGTTCTTGGGTCTGGAGCATTTGGCACTGTCTTTAAGGTACAAACAAACTGCACACCACAATAATTAAGTGTCAGAAGGCGTACTAAAATTTTGTAGTGTAAAAACACATTCCTGGTCATATCGTGCACGAGTAATTGGTGCACGTTATTCCAAACAACTCCAATTCTTATTTTTCAAACATTTCCATTTTTTTTTTTTTTACTTTTCACAATCCAATTAATTGCTGATAGACAAAATCCCAAAGTACCGCCCTACATTTTTTGTATCGTTGAATATCTTGTTTCACTCTGAAATAAATCACATTACTGAAGTGAAATGGGTTGCAAATGCTGTTTCGTGTTGACTTTAATTTCCTCAGACAACATGACAGATTTAAGAAATATGGTAATGGTACCTTACATGTCTTTCTCTTAGGGTTTGTGGATCCCTGAAGGTGAGGATGTGAAAATTCCTGTTGCTATCAAAGTTTTGAGGGAGATGACGTCTCCCAAAGCTAACAAAGAGATTTTGGATGTGAGTATTATGCCATGGTTAAATTTCATCTTGGAAATTAGATTAATAAATTGATGAATGATCATCATGTAACATTTGTGACACAGCTTTTCTAATAAAGATTAAAATAGACTATATAGAGCACTATAGTGCCAATAAAGAGCACTATAGACCAGTATTGTAGTCAAGCCTAGAAACCCTAAGACCCAGACAACTAGGCCCCTCGTGTTTCACCTCCTTGTATTCAACATTTCCAGTTTTCCAGAAAACAGAAATTCCTCAGAAATGACTTTCATAAATAACTTTCAGTTTTTAAGACCAGACCAAGGACATGTTTATGTGGTCGTGTGAGATCAAGATCAAGACTCCTCTAGATTGACTGTTTTAAAGACTAGAAATGGTTAACATTGGTCCCAATACATGACATATACTTTAGAGTAAAAGCCCATACAGAAGACTTTAATTTTGATGTTATTGTGTTCATCATGGGTTTTTAGGAGGCCTATGTGATGGCCAGTGTTGATCACTCTCATGTATGTCGACTGTTGGGGATATGCCTCACGTCCAACATCCAACTCATAACCCAGATTATGCCGTTTGGTTGCCTGCTGGATTACGTTCGAGAGAATAAAGACAATATTGGTTCACAAACACTGTTAAACTGGTGCGTGCAGATTGCCAAGGTGAGTTCAAAGTCTCGTTAGACTAAATGGACCCTCAGTATCCAGAAATATATGGTTATTTGCAACTGTTTTTTTTTCAGTGTTAAAATACTTTCTCATATCTTGATATGAAGAGAGTATTGTAAGTAAGCGATTTGTGGGTTGATTTCTCTGAAAAGTGCTCAAAACATTTTGTTTGTGCATACCGACATAGAAACATTGACTTAACCAATGGAGTGAGATTAGTGCCGGACTATCTGTTTATTTGATCATTGGAAGTGGAAAAGCCATCGTTTGAAAATGGTCATTTATGTAATTCACTAATGGCGCTTAAATTACACACTTTATTCATTTTAACCAGCATGGAAATATATATATATATTTTAATAAAATTCAAAAATACATCAAGAAATGTTTACAAGTCTTGAAAGTAACTGTAAATAGTAATCCCAAAATATTAATTGTATTTGAGTCCACAGTATAAGTCTTGCATTAGCCCCCCTACATGCAGTATAAATAAGTGCATAAATAAATATTTATGTGTGAAATATTATGTATAAATAAATTACTAGCACCTGCTCCCACAACACCCATAAACCTCATAAATATATTCACTACATTTCCTCCTGAAAAGAACAAAACAGCAATTTTGGAAGTGCTGAGGCCCGGGCAATTACCTTTAATTGAATGCACACTGCATTCATTGGCATCTTTGCATTTCTTTGGAATTTTAATAACATGTTGACCATTCTCAACAGGGAATGAACTACTTAGAGGAACGTCGCCTGGTCCATCGTGATTTAGCGGCTAGGAATGTGCTGGTGAAGACTCCTAACCATGTGAAGATCACTGATTTTGGCCTGGCCAGACTGCTGGGTGCAGAAGAGAAGGAATACCATTCTGATGGAGGGAAAGTAGGTTACTTAAAAACAGTCCACTGATTCACTGCAAAACCACACAAACATCTTAGGCCATGTTGACACTTAATAATTAATTAATTAATTGCACATTAATTTAGCTTTGTTTACAGCTCTCGTTCACACTGGAACGGCACTGAAAGCGGAGACTTTAGAATAGCTCTCCATAAATGCATACTTGGAAAACGATGACCTTATGAAACTGAAAACCGAGTTTTACTTAGTGTGAACGTGGCCTTAATCACTGTAGTATTAGAATTATTGATGATATGAAATCAGATTGAAAACAGATCTTGTAGTTTTAATATACACAGTGTTAATATACAGTATATTGATATTTAAACGAGATTATTTTAAATTACTAATTAATCAATGCTGCCTTTTCATATATGTTTTTAGGTGCCTATAAAGTGGATGGCACTAGAGTCTATTCTTCAGTGGACGTACACTCACCAAAGTGACGTTTGGAGTTATGGTCGGTGCTTATCACTATATACATTATATAGCACAATGCATTTACTATTTGTTCAATCAAAGTTTATGGAAAATAGCTGTAGAGTAAGTACATTAAAATTAATAGAATATTTGTCAACATACTACTCTTCAAGAATAAGAATAATATTGCTTACCTCAAAAATTCATTTTGACTCGTTCCTCCTTTTCTTAAAAAAAAAAAAAGCAAAAATCTTGGTTACAGTAAGGCACTTAAAATGGATGTGAATGGGGGCCAATTTTTGAACATTAAAATACTCACTTTTTCAAAAGCATAACCACAAGACATAAATAATATGCATGTAAACATGATTTTAGTGTGATAACATCATTAACTAACCTTTTCTGTGTAAAGTTATAGCCAATTTTACAACTTCGTTGCCATGACGATATGTCCACAAACCTAAAACCCTAAAATGACTGTAAAAATTACAATTTAAACAACTTTACAGCTCAATTAATCCATGAGTTTTAACAGAAGAATGAATGTAAGTGCTTTTATAAAATTAAAAGCTTCACATTTCTGTGTTTAAACCCTCCAACAATTGGCCCCATTCACTTCCACTGTAAGTGTCTCTCTGGAACCTTGACGAGACAAAATTTATTTTTGTGTTAATCAATGCCACAAATGCTGTCGATTGAACTTGTATTGAACCCGGAATATTCCTTTAATGACAATTATAGCTTTATTGAATAACCATCAATCATGTTGGTGTTTTTATGAACTTTAAGCATGAGATGTATATCATTACTTGTGGTTGCCTTCAGGGGTCACTGTGTGGGAGTTGATGACATTTGGATCCAAACCATATGACGGAATCCCAGCAAGTGAGATCGCAGATATTCTGGAGAAAGGAGAGCGTTTACCGCAGCCTTCTATTTGCACTATAGATGTGTACATGATCATGGTCAAATGTGAGTGCTAGGCCATACTGTATATATAAGAACAAATTGTGGTTATAAAAACAGGTATTACAAACTTGGAAAAACCAGTTAAACCCGTTTAAAATTAAATCCAAAACAAAGACGTGTTCTATATGGTTTCTGGAAAACTAGCTATTTATGCACATAGAAGTATACAAAGCCTTTAAATGATTAGCACTACCACAAATACTGTTGTACCATATATATATATAAGTATATATATTTTGTTCCATTCAGGTTGGATGATAGATGCGGACAGCAGACCTCACTTTCGGGAACTTATATCCGAGTTCTCAAAAATGGCTCGAGATCCATCTCGCTACCTTGTCATTCAGGTGAATTACCAATGCATTTTGAAATTATTTTCTCAATAAAGTATGTAAATCACTCGACCACTTCAAATGACATTGAAATCTGTTATTATCCCTATTTTAGCAGAAGTCTGAAGTTGGAATCAATTGAACACTAATTTAACAAACATTTGTCATAATCATCCTGGTCGAAGGGAAGATTAGTTGTTTTTCGTTAGAATTACAGTAGACATTTTAATTTGGCTATGTTCACAGGGTGACGAGCATATGTACCAGCCCAGCCCGACAGATTCTACGTTCTACAGGTCCCTAATCAGTACAGAAGATATGGATGGTGTTGTGGATGCAGAGGAGTACCTGCTACCCAACAAAAGATTCTTCAATGGACCTCAAAGAGCCCAGTCTCAATGTCACAATGCAACAACAGTCAGTATCTCTGCCTTAGGACTAGACAATATATGGAATACTAATATTTGTAGTGTTTCTGAGTTTATATCTAGACCTAACATGTTGCAACATTATTAATTCATCTTTTGTTTGTGATGTTACAAGGATGACTACACAAACAGTCTGATTTTGCGCTACATAACGGATCCAACGCAGAAAGACATCATGTTGCCAGGTATTATGATTGTCATGTCAGGTTTAAAAATGATATATGCAACCAAACTGAAGGAAAAACCTTGTTACATCTGATTTAATGTCCCAATGAATACTTAGGTACTTTATTTTATATGATTATTTTCTTATATGGGTGGTGGAGGCATAAGATGTCTGAGTATTTTAGTATGAGTATTTTTTAATCAACTCATAATATGATTGTGTAAGGAAAAGTGTATATTGTAGGTCCTGTAACTGGTCACCATTTCTGTTTTTTTATGTGTGTGTGTGTGTGTGTGTGTGTATACTGTATATATACTGTGTGTGTGTGTGTGTATATATATATATATATATATATATATATATATATATACATACACACATATATACAGTATATCTCTAGTATAAACAAATATAAAAATTGAAAATTGAATATATACAGTATAATATATTTTTTATAATTATATATGTAAGATGCATTACAGTCTCATCAGCATATTTATATTCTCTTCACAGAGTACATGAACCAAGATGTTACCACTCCGAGCAATATGATAAACCCAAACTACGAGAGAGATGGAGAGGTGGAGAATGGCTACATCGACACCTACGGCAGTAAACCAGAGGGGCCAGAGTACCTGAACACTGCCTGTGCTACTTTCCCCTGCTCCCCATGTCCTCATCTCGACAACCCAGATTACCAGCAGACCTTTCTGCCCTCTCCCGACACCAGTGTTCTTTTCCTGCCTGCAGAAGAAAACTTTAGGTACCTTGGGCTCAGCACAGCCCTGCAGTCCCATGTGCGTTAAACAGGGAACTAAATTATGCATTGCACTGCTTGAACTTCTGACAGTCCACACAACATGTGTTCGTATTGCAGCTACGAGTCTGAATTTACACGTCGTTGTGAGGACGTTATTCAAAATATGCTTGAAGGCAACTGCAGTAATTAATATGTTCTTGTAAGGAGTTGTGGTTGTTTAGACATTAAGCTGTGAGTATTGTGTTGAATGTCAAGCTAGAGTCCATTTCAATATTTTTAATTGCTTTTAATAGTTATGGTCTTTTTATAATGTGTGTAATACACTGCAAAGAATGATGATAAAAAATTAAAAAAAAGTTTTCTTGAAAAGTAAAAGGATGTGGGATATTAAGTGTTGTTTACACAGAAATCTTAAAGGAATATTCCGGGTTCAATACAAGTTAAGGTCAATCAACAGCATTTGTGGAATAATGTTGATTAACACAAAAATGTATTTAGACTTGACCCTAAAAGAACAAATCTGGGTTCCAGTGAGGCACTTACAATAGAGGTGAAAGGGACCAATCCGTAAACGTTCAAAAAGTATAGCCAAAAGATGTAAACAATATGCGTGTTAACATGATTTTAGTATGATAAAAGCACTTACTAACCTTTTCTGTGTAAAGTCACATCCAATTTTACAACTTTGTTGCCATGACGACATAAAGCCGTAATCCCTGTAATTCCACCAAAATGTTTTTTGGAGGTTTTTTTTACAGCTCAAATAATACATGAGTTTTAACAGAAGAATTAATGTACGTGCTTTTGTAATATTATAAGCTTCAAATTTCTGCATTTAAACCCTCCAAAAATTTGACCTATTCACTTCCATTGTAAGTGCCTCACTGTAACCATGATTTTTGCTTCTTTTTTTTTAATTTTATTTATTTATTTATTTTTGTAATCAAAATTATGGCACAAATGCTGTCAATTGAGTTTAAGTTGTATTGAATATTCTTTTAACAAAATGTAGTGATGTTTATGCTTAAAACAAGAAAAACAATTTCCAATGGGATATGAAAATTTTGGAAAACCTCACTACATTTTGTTTGATTTCTCTGTAGATAAAACTTATTATCTAGCATAATTTTGCTTCTGAAAATAGCCTACGTCTTGTTATAAGGATGTTTACCTATGTATGATGGAAAACAGAACAGAATTAATAAGTAAGGAAATAATTTTTTGCCTTTAATGAATGTTGTCTTTAGAAATAGCAGAACTTAATTTATTGAAGTAGGATCCCAAAAAGAGGCTCTACTGACATAATTTAAAAATGTTTGGTTTCTTTTATAAAGGGTATTCTTGACAATTGTACCATAAAATGTACCTGTGAAAGAATAGCATATTCTCAGTTTAAGAATACACTTTAAACTGCATACTTGTAAATACAACAATATAAATTGGAATATCAACACAAAACCTAAAATACATCCTTTATTTATAGTCCACACTGTACATACTGTAAATGCTAACCCTGATAATACACTTGGACAGCCTTGGACTGCACTTAATGGAAAGATCTGCATCACAAAAATTATTTTTTCAAATGACTGGTGACCACCGTACACATTTGGTTTTAATAATTCACAAGCTGGGGCCTTGAAACACTCTACACTAACTTAAACAAAACAATGGAGGGGTAAAAGGACTTTTTAGTGTTGCATTTTTAACCTAAATGGCTCTTTCAGTACTTTTTCATTCTGCTTTATAGAGCGGAGTTGACAAATCAGACCGCTTGTTTTTTTGTTCCCTGCATGTATGCACTTCTCATACAAATTACTCATAAATGTCAGAATTACAAATAACAGGCCATTCTAAATTTTTAACTCCTGCAGGATCCAACTTGAAGGTTATTGAAGGTTCTTACTGAGTTTCTTCGATTATGTTGGCCACATTGATATTTACAAGGCAATGCAGCATTATAAAAATGCTCAGAAAATGCTGAATATATTCAAAAAGTACTTTTGAATCACATTTTTGGATAGTTGACATTTGGATAGTGTCCTGCAGGGTGACACATACATTTTAGATTCATTTTTGTTTTCTTCTCATTATTGTATAATTATAATGCACTTTTAAAAATTCATTTGTCACATCCCAGAACTATGAAAATATGATTTAAAATAGCGAGAAAATAATTGTTGACCAGTAACAGCACCTAAATCATACATTTATTTGTTGTACATCTGTGTAAATTTTAACCTCAAATCTTGATGTTTACAAAAAGAGTTGATATCCAGTTATTTCTCAACTACACTTTTGCAAATTGTTGTATTTTAAACAACAAACCAAACAAAACACTGTATCTGCAACATAAATGACAGTGAAAACTGATCAACTTTGGTTTTGCATCCAATTTGAGATGATAAAGAAGTCAGCATCAATTTAGTATGTAAATGTACTAATACTTCAAGTAGCACAAGTATACTGTACTTTTCTGTATAAAGCACCTGTGAATGTCAATCCTTTTGTCTGATCCTACATGTAGGAATTTAGGAATGTAATTATGGTTTAATTCTGTATGGATTCTTTGTTACGTTGCAGTGTTATTAAATTGTGTTGACATGTGAAAATGCAGCCTTGTGAACTGGAACCAATTCCATAAACCTGTTTAAAAACACCCCTTGGCACAATATGTATGATGTAAGATAACCCAAGGAAGTGAAATTTGACAGAATGCAGTAGCAAGTTTCCAGTAGCATTCATAAACATCTAAATACCAATCCTAAAAGATTTGTGGGTGGTACTGTTGATTCATTTCCGAGGATTATAATCATGCCAAAAAAACTACTGTTGAGTTTCCACATGTTTCAAATAATAGCCTTGACTTGCTCCAGTAGCCTAGTCTGTAACGCTGTAATTTTCTTTGCTGTAAGTTGAAAAACCTGCATATAAAGGAACAAATAATATTAACAGTCATTATTAACAAAATATTTATTATACTGTAAAAGCTAGACATTTCTTTTTTAAATATATACACAATCAACATTCACATACAGACACTGAGCACTATGTTGTGAGGTGGCCAAAGCACATGCTTAATTAAAATCGGCCGATATTAATATTTGTCCATTCTAAGACCAATTTGTCAACTGTATCATTCAAGACCTTTTGTTTTGCAAACTTCATGGTTAAAACAAGTTCATTATCTCTTCTAAGAGACATCAAAACTGGATTCATCCTAGTGTTTGTGGATGAAACTTCACATTTTGATACTCATCGGTATTTAGAAATACCGTAAAGCAGTTTCTTCCAGGCTTCAACCATCAATTGATCCGGCTGGACAGTTTGGCACTTTGCCTGACCGACCTTTCGCTCACCAGAACTTCATACGGTGGCTGGTTTCATCAAAGCGTTCTCTCCAAATACTTGTTTAAAGAAGGTCACATGCTCCTCACAATGTTCTCCTGAAACAGGAAGATTATGTGTGGAGGCAATTTGGTCATGTAGTGCTGTTTTAGCAGGAGTAAAAGGCTTAGATTGTGTCATCTTGCAGTTTTTATTCCATGTCATGTCAGTTAAGGATATTTCTACACTTGTACGTTTTAGTGAACAAGGACTCTGCACCATTTAACAGCTACTTAAACGTCCTACCACCTTGACGGTCATTGGTTAAAACCAGGATTACCATGTAATCTCATGTTCCTCTGCTCAAAGAAGCAGAAGATAGTATAAAACAACATGGTGTAATTTGTCTGCCGTGCAGCATCCAGAAATTTTCTAGCAGAGACGTTGTCGTGGCCACCGACATGCCGAATGAAACACAGAGCTCCAAGAGCCTGCTGCTTTGACAGAAGAACCTCCACAATCTCATCATTACCTGTGGAGAGCCTCTGTCTCTCTCTCTCTCTCTCTCACACACACACACACACACACACAGATCCCTAGATCAATACTGATTGCCAAAGAATCAAAAAAAGATACGATAGTAGCTCAGCAAACTTCCAAGGAGGCCTCAACATGACAAAAAGTTATGTAAAAATAATCTACCTTAATAAAAATGCTAAAAACAGTTAAAAAATAAAGATGTAGGCAATGGGGGTCCTTGGAGTCAAAAAGGTTGAGAAGCACTGGTGTAAAGTATTTTTTTAGCTTGAGCATATTTACAGAGAGCTGGTGAGCAGGTGGATACGTACTCTCTAGAGACAGCAGTAGACAGGCCTACAACAGGACAACACATAGAAGCCATTTGACTTTATAGCCAGTACATTGATATGATGTGATTTACTCTTGCACTGTACATTATTACAACACCATTTACATTTTCCCATCAGACACTGTGAAAATAAACAGTGCACAGTGTTGAGTTATACAACAGTTCAGTATATTTTACATTTACTTTTATGCATTTGGCTGATGCTTTTATCCAAAGCGATTTACAGTGCCCTGATTACAGGGACAATCCCCCTGGAGCAACCTGGAGTTAAGTGCCTTGCTCAAGGACACAATAGTGGGGGCTGTGGGGATTGAACCAACAACCTTCCACTTACCAGTTCAGTGCTTTAGTCCACTACACCACATATTTACTAGTATATATTTACCAAACTCCCCTAATTAGCTATAACATACCCAATATAATGTGGTAATTACAAGTATTTTCAGAAGGCTTGTGATGAACATGACATGAGCAAGACAAGGTCATTTCAGGGAGTCTGTGGCTGCCATAAGTGGACTCTAAGTACCTTTGGATGTAAGCAACCAAGTAACAACTGAAATGCAATATGCTATTAATAACAGATGTACATATTTTGTTCAATGGCACACTTTAAGGAACGCCCCCAATAAAAAAAATAAGTGCTATGCTGGAGGCCACGACAATTATTATCATCAGTACTTGGAACTGGAAGCAAAATGTATCTAAGCAACTGCTCTGCCTAGCAAAACATCCTAAACAGCATAACATTAAAAGTTAACCTGGGATACAATTTACAGATATACCAGAGCTTATGAATGGATTCAAAGGAACAAATATTTCAGATGTTTGAATAAATACCAGTCAAATGCAATAATACAACACACCAACATATGAAACTACCACCTGGGATTATTGTTGTGGAACGTTTAAAAGAGTATCCATGTTGCAGATTTTTCAAAAGATGTGAGCTTCTCTGAATTAGAATCCAGATATCAATAGTTTTAATTAATAGTTTAATAGTTTTTAAACAACAGTGATTTGTTAAAGACCTGTGCACTCAGTAGTGCTGTAGTACCCGGACAAGGATCTGAAACTGGTTTAGGGTTCGAATGCACTCCATGAGAACTGCAGTGATAAATGTATGGTTCACGCCCTGTGAAAGGAAGATAGTTCAGTGTTATAATAATAATAAAAAATTTTTAAAAAATTTACTTTAGTTAATGTGAACTAACAATGAACAATACTTGTTCAGCATTTATTAATCTGGGTTATTGTTAATTTCAACATATACTAATAATGTTTTTAAATTAAAAACATTTATTAACAACAATTTAACACTTATTAATGCGGCATGAACAAACATGAACTTAGAATTAACATTTGTATTTATATTAGTAAACATTAACCAAGATTAATAAATTATTGTTTATTGTTATTTCATGATAATTAATGCATTAAGTGTTGCCAAATTGCATTACATTAGTTTTCCCTTTAACTGCTTCTCTACAGGTTTCTTTCACACTAAATTCATAGAGTACAATGTACCAGTTTTACAGTGCTTTTTCTTTCTTTATTTGTTACTCATAATTTATAGTGTCATGGTCACACATATTATTCGATATTTAAGGTACTCATGGTACTTGACTAAAGCAATTATCTACTGAAAAGTTAAAAAATTCCTGTTTACCTTCTCAGTGAAGTTGGAGAGCACGTGCGTGTACATGTCTGACTGGTCTATCACCGTCTGTGTCTGGACGGGCCTTTTATAGGAAGTGCTGTTGGGACTGGGTCCAGATTCCATTGCCTGAGAAGAAGTGAATAAAACAAACGTAATCATAATATAGAACAAAGCGACTGATTTGTAACTTCGGAAGCTCTTTAATTTGCAGACTTTCTATAAATATATTAAAGGTTCACTCAGTAATTTGTATGTCATCTTGGACTTGGACACCTTGTGGCAACGGCATTGTAGAAATTCACTATTCACAGCCAGCTATGATTGATTTAATCAACGAGTGAAAGTGTCCAATAACAGGGCAGTTACTGATATTAAGCGAGTAGTATTCGGCTGGTTAGGTGATCCCAACATGGCAGCCCCCATGAAGGGACCCTCTATATTGTAGAATAGAGGAGGAGGGTGTGGAGGAGGGCGCTAAATTGTCCTAATCAGCCGGGAGGGGGATAAATACGAGCCGGAGGTGCCAGTTCAAGAGAGAGAGAGAGACACACACGGCCGCTGTGTGTGTGTTTATGTTTGTTTAAGTTGATTTTGTGTCATTAAAGTTACGGTGACTGTTCTGCCGGTTCCTGCCTTCTCCTTACCCATCCTGAACCCCGTTACATTGGTGCCGAAACCTAGGAAGGAGGAGGGATGCGCTGTCGTGGAGTCCTCGCCGCTGCTGTCTGCCAGGGGACAGAGCTGTCGCTGCCAGCTGCCGGGAGTCGGAGGACTCGCTGCCATCCACCAGGGGAGGAGCAGCTGTCGTCCGCCAGAGGGAGGAGGAGTGGCTGAGGACCAGGCGACGGTGTGTCTGGGGACCAGTGAGCGAGGTTTTTCTCTCTCTCTCCTCTCTCTCTCTCTCTCTCTCACTCTCTTCCCTTCGCTCTTTCCCTCTCCCCTCTCCCTCTCCTCGTCTCTCCCAGGGCTCCAGAGAGGTGGAGAAGACCTGCCGGCAGAAGGACGGCCGGAAGGGCAACACCTCCCCTCCAGGAAGGGAGGGGAGTACGTCAAGCCGGAGGTTTCCCCGGCCTGAATCGGGCGGTGGAGGAGTGTGACGAGGAGGAGGGCATGGCCGGGCCATAAGGATACACAACCGGCGCTGAATTGTCCTAATCAGCCGAGATAAAGACGAGCCAGAGGCGCCAGTCCGAGAGAGAGAGAGAGAGAGAGAGACACGTGGCCGCTGTGTGTGTGTTTATGTTTGTTTGAGTTGATTTTTGTCATTAAAGTTATGTTGACTGTTCTGCTGGTTCCCGCCTCCTCCTTGCCCATCCTGAACCCCGTTACATAAGGTTACTGATATGAATATGAATCTTCATTTCATGTGAGTTCTCATGATTTTTTACATAAATGTCAAAATTACAACTTGAGTAAAACTTTTTCAATTAGGAAAATTATGTTATAATGTAAAAAATGTTTAAAAAAATCAGTACTGACCGCAGTGTACGCTTGTTCGGCATCCAGGTATTCTTTGTACACTTGATTCAGTTTATCAAACACTGTGGCCACCACCTCCAGGTTTCCTTTATCTCCCCCTACAAACACTGAAGACCAGAACATTCAGTCATTATTTATTACAATCACATCTAAAACATCATGTGTCTGTGTATCAGGCTGTCACATTTAGTGGGTGGGTGAAGTTATATGGAAATTCAATTCTTCTCAAAGATTTGTTTTAACTTGTTTAACTTTGATTCAGCACTTCATGAATGTTTTACAGCATAACTTATTTTACTGCCACATAATTAAAATCTTTAATACCTTAAAAAAAACTTGGACTTTAGGACAAAATGAAAATATTTGGCTGCCTCTTATAGTACCTCTGGTTAAAACAATTCAAGCTAAAACTATTATTGACATTATGTTTGTTGTCGAGAGGGGCTATCAACTGGGCTGAGAAACTAAATTAGTTTTAAATTATTTTTTTATTTAATTCTTACCAATATTCGAAATAAAACACTTCAGCAGACAGGTCTATGTTCACTAGTGCCACAGTATACTACCCCAGACTCAGGCTTTATTATAACTGCGACACCACAGTGTTTTTCATTCATTACAGTTGTACAGTGGTAATATTCCCAGATAGCAGAGCTACACCAGAGTGAACTCATGGTGAAGTGGCTCAGACTGTGAGCCCAGGCCAGGGGCTGTTCAAACAGATGGAAAACAACAGAATTTAACAAAAAGGCGAGGATCTCGAGACACACATTTCCAAATTGACCTCCTTTCCTAACAAAGCATTTTTAAACCCAATGCTTAATCTGAGAAACACTGATAAGAGAGCAAGACGCAACGGCCAAAGACCTCCATTTAAGGGGCTGTTCATACCAAACGCTTTTGCAACCATCCAGTTTACCAGTTGATTTTCTATGTAAACACTTCTCGAGATACCTGGTTTTAGTTGCGCTGTGTCTAGCCTTTTTTATTGCAAGAATGTGACCGGTCTGAAGTCATCGTCAGTGCTTGGCATACATCTAAAATACGAATGCACATCTTTAGTATTCGAAAGCGTGTTTTTTTTTTTCTTAAATTTGACGAATACTCAAATTATGAATTTTGATTTGACAGCACTATTGTCGAGTGGTCTTTTGCTTACTTTGCGAGCATACAGACAAGATAACCATTTAGCAGTCTCGTCTGCGCAACAGGAAGTCTTGCAGCAGATTCAGTGTAGGATGCAATTTCACCTGGAGGTACCACAGATAACCTGACAGACACAATGAACACAACAATAATGAATGGCACTCCATCATATCATGTGTTTTATATGTGCTTGTTAAGTTTGGTAATGTACCATCACTGGCACTGATTATGATGTCTGGTTGAAAGACACTCCAAGAAGATGAGTTTTGAATCTTAAGGAAAGACAAGCAAATATAGAACAATTCAAATGAAAAGTCTTAGTAAACAGTTCTTACATAAGGATACAAAGTTCACAGGGCACAGGGGCTTGATTCAGAGCAACTGCAGGTCCTGTAGGGGTATGGAAAGAAAAGTCACATTCCCTACACTCTCAAGTGACACACATACCAGAAGCCAAACAGGTAAGCCTTCATAAAACAGCGGTACAGCTTATCTCAAAAAGTGATGTTCAGTGGGGGGCTTTGTGGGGGCCATGACATCTGTTGCAGGGCTCCCTGTTCTTCTATTCTAATCTTTTCTATTTGCAAAAGTAATGTTTGGAAGTCTAACATTTATATTTCCTATTGACACACTAAAGCTGAAGATATGAATGAATAACCATCTTAAGACAAATGCTTTTTGTCATCTTATGTGCCTAAGACTTTTGCACGGTACTGTATGTGCTGACGGGACACATTTCCATATAGTCGCATTTTCTTTTTCATGCCCTCGCTTCAATTTACATACTTGATTATCTAATCAAAATCACAAAATTTGCATTAAAGTGAGGGCAAAAATATGGATGATGTTTGTCAATGATGAAACATTTAGGTACAGCAAATCCCCACAAGGTGTCAGTTATTGTTTTTAATTCACCTCTAGAGGCCGCTGTTACAATGTAGAACCGAGCCATTCAAAATATACAATCCTTGGAACATGGACCTTTCGGTAACAATCGGCGTTGATTTTTGCCGATAACCTATGGTTGCAAAAACCAACTATCGGCAGCGATTAATCGGTAAAACCGATATATCGGTCTACCTTTAATCATTTTACATAATCAGGAGATGAGAGAACAAATATAAGAGTCAGTCCATTTTGGGAGATAACAGTCTCGCTACGCAAAATGAATTATGCTCTGTTAATGAATTAACATCATCTGTTACACTCAGAAAACAGCTTTCAATTCATATCATGACAGATGACAAGCATAAATGAAAGAGTTGATAATGTGAATAATTCACAAAACAGATGATGAATAATATGTATTGCACAAACAAAAGGTACCAAAATATTTGACATGTTACATAGGTTACTATAAGACACGTTCCATAGTATTTACAGTAAATGGTATTCTTTGAAGTCCTTTGAGTACCATGCAAATACCATGGCAAATGAGCTTACTAATCATTCAGTGTCTGATACTATCACTGTACCATGGTGTATAGTGCTTGTTTATAAGGGCGTCATATGAATAGATGACAATAATTATCATTATATGTTATTGAAAACAGCATATAATTGCAAATGACTAAAATACATGATAAATAGTTAATGTAAATACAGTTGCATAGTAATACAACTAACATACATAATATTCACGCATCCAGTTATATGTTCAAAGTTAAAGGGATAGTTCACCCCAAAAGGAAAATTCTCCCAACCTTTTCTCACCCTCATGCCATCCCAGATGTGTATGACTTTCTTTCTTCTGCAGAACACAAACAAAGATTTTTAGAAGAATATCTCAGCTTTGTAGGTCTGTACAATGCAAGTTAATGGTGACCACAACTTTAAAGGTCCAAATAGCATACTGTATAAAGGCAGCATAAAAGTAATCCATACGACTCTAGTAGTTTAATCCATGTCTTCAGAAGCTATATGATAGGTGTGGGTAAGAAACAGATTAATATTTAAGTCCTTTTTAACTATAAATCTCCACTTTCACTTTCTCCTTCTTTTGTTTTTGGCGACTCGCATACGTTGTGCATATCACCACCTACTGGGCAGGGAGGAGAATTTTCATGACAACGGCTCAAAACAAAACAAAATAGCTTATTATTGTGGTGAGAAAGAAATGGTATAGCATGTAATGTATTATTAATTCCCTTCTACAAGTATATATCTAAACAAAAAGGGTCAAAAAGATAAGGATTTGGAGTATTTATTGGGAAGGGAGTTTAATAGAGATCAAGGATTCTTCTCATCCAATACTTCTAGATATAGGATTCTTCTCATCCAATACAAACTATACATAGTACAGGTTTGAATATAGAAATTTAACATGCATTAAAGAATATATTTATGATGCTCTGCTTCACTCTGGATTATAAGAGGTTCTGCGTGGAAGGCGGAGGAGCTGCTCCCCTGCTTGAAAATCCAGCTTAAACTGGTAGCTGTGTTTTGGAACATGATAGCTGGTCCAAGCTGGTCCTTAGCTGGTTCAATCTGGTCCAATCTGGTCATGAGCTGGTTCAAGCTGGTCCTTAGCTTGTCGACCAGCTACCATCTACCAAAAATCAGCTTGACCACCTTGAGTTAGTATGACAAGCTGGTAGTTGGTCTAAGCTGGTCTCCCAGCTTGGACCAGCTAAAGACCAGCTTGGACCAGCTAGATGCCAGCTACCATGTTTCAAAACACAGCTACCAGCTAAAGCTGGATATTCCAGCAGGGACACGCAGCTGACACCTGAGCCCTGGTGGATCTGGAATTGGGACAGTGTGTTGTTGTTTGTTTGTTTTTAAAGATGGATGGAGAAGAAAAGGAAAGATGCTGAAATAAAGGAAATGAAAAGAACCTAAATAAACCATGATTTCACAACAGCCCAGTTGGTGGTGATATGCCGTATGTAAAACTTTAGTTGGTAACTATATTCATTTTATCTGGTCATGTCACAAAATACAGATGTTTTGGGACTAAGATTTTGCATCATGCCTGGACTGTTATCGGCTTAGACTCAGACCTGATCCAGTCTTGCTCATCTTAGGCACCCCTGTTGTGAGAATTTTGAACAAATATCAAAAGAGACTTTTCAATATCCTAACTTTTGCACAAGAAAGAACATTTTGATGTACTGGATGGATGGATGAAGGCCCCATCAATCAAAAAATGGCATTAACTTGTAAAAGACAGCTGTGTACTCAGCATCTTATTGGTTTATTTATGATCACAGAGCAAAGCCACTCCCCTCAATGCCCAGAGTTCTGGCTGGTGTGGTGCATTAGGGAGTATATGTACAGTATGTATGATCTGTTTTTCTGGGGGTTTTGTACACTGGGCAGGAATACAGACTCATGGCCTGAGGCTTCTTTGGATTCTGTGGTAGTTGCATTATTCACTGCATAAACATGTTGTGAAGCAACTTGTTACAGTTCTTAAAAAAGAGATTATGTCTCATGATAGGTATTGCACTAACTCAAGAGACACGTGTCGCTTATTATTAATAATAGTGTATTTTTGGCCTCTCGAAATTCAAGGTTTTGACATTAATGTTTTATATGAATAAATACAGGTATATTTCTAGTCTCAACATTATTTGTGCTTCAGACCTTTGTTTTGTTGGATTAGAAACACTAGCTTAATACCATGTGACCCACATTTGCTTTAGCTTATGTATTTTATTTTATTATTATTTTTTTCAGATGGAGCCACATTGAGAGCCCCATATCTCTGGGATCTAAATACATAGGGTCTTAAAAATGAAGAAACACAAAATTTGTTCTGAACCAAAATCTAAAAGGTTATTAAGATATCTGTAATACTTCTGAGATTATAGGTACTCCAACTTTGGAAAAAACAACACAAAGAAAGTGTTTTTTGTTTTTGTTTTGTTATTAATGCAGCAAGGGATGCTGATGTCTTCTGATTTTAGTAATAGACCTACCAATCTCCGGGTGAAAATAAAATAATTACACTGCCACTTATTACATGTTTTTACATATCATATTTAAATTTGATTTAAAAGCTAAAAATCATATGTTTGTGTCATTGTGTACCACCCAGACTGGGTCAAAGACAAACACACATTATCCTAATAAAGGAGTAAGAGTAAGATTATAAAAGCATTGATGGTATGCAAGGTGGCATGAAACTTGGAGGTGTGGAGGCAACATGGCCAGGTGGGCATTAGACATTTGAGTGACCATCTAAAAGACAACCTTCAACTTTGCTGAAATCTCAATCCTCTACACCATAAAGAACTACATTTCTGCAGCATACTATATACTTTGTTATCCAAATGATTGTTCCCTACAGTTGTGTGCAGATTTCAGCAAACTTAATGTTCCAGGTTCAGTATAATTTAGCTCATTTACAAGGGACAAGTTGAAACTATTTTTTGTGGTAATCAACATTACACCAAAAATGCTGTTGATTGTGCTTAAAAGAATAGTTCAACCAGAAATGAAAATTCTCTTGTTTACTCTCCCTGAGGTGTAAGACTTTCTTTTTTCTGTTGAACACAAATGAAGATTTATAGAAGAATATCTCAGCTCTGTAGGTCCATACACTGCTAGTCAACAGGGTGCAACAGGATGGCAACTTTCCTTTTTGACTGATGTCACCGAGGCCACATAGGTTTCACCCAACAGATGCTGGCGGTGTTTCAGTAGGGGACTTTCACATTATTTCATGTTGATTTTTACTGTTCGGCAAGTGTCTGGCAAGCAAGTGGGCTTTAAAAACAGCTTCCAATCCTTTGTCATGATCAAGTACAGATTAGTGAGATACCTAAAATGTCTTGGGGCTCCCAAAATAAAAAATAAGATTTTCTTGTTTAGAGAAAACATTTTAATTAACTGGTGCCAGGGATGGGCAGTATTTCAGATACATGTATTTGAAATACATATTTGAAATATAAAATACTATTGTGTACTTGAGTCTTTGAAAAGAAATATCAAATGTAATTTGTAATTAAATACATTTAAGTTTGGTATTTGTGTATTTTCAAAATACATAAAATACTTTGTGCCAATCAACCTCTTTATTAGGCTGCTGATTTCCTGTATTAACTAGTTCAGGCATTCACCTACCCATTTGCTCCAAGAAAAAAAAATCCACTATTACATTAGAATGACTTTCCAGAAAAAAGAGAAAAATAGAGAGCGGTGGATTAAGACAGTCAAATGGGAGAAGATTCCAAATTTACTGTCACTCTCTCAGAAGCTGTAATCGAAACCCCCTCGCAACTGTGGTAATTCATTTTTTAAACTAATTCCAGGGTAATATAACACAAAGCATAATGTTATAAACTTACACTCAATATGTAAAAAAAAAAAAATTATCATATAAAAAAGTTTGCTAGATTTACGCTGTTATATAAGGCAGAAAGGCCTCATCACAGTCTGTGAAAAAGGTCTATTTGCTTAAAACAAACTGTGAAGGGTGAGTAACAAATTCATATTATTGAAATAAATTACAGAAGTTGAAATAATTTTCATCATCTTTCATGTCAACACACCTCTTCCAACTTCCCAACTCGGAAACTCGTGTATCATCAAGAATTCAGAGTTTACTAATCGTTAATATGACTTTGTGGGGCCATTCATGTGCTCGGAACTCGTAATTACGATATTTGCGACTCCACTTGAAGGGCACATGTGTTGAAACTTTTCGCACTAGTTTCCAAGTTGGAATTCCTACTTGAAGTGGCGTTCCATTGGACTTTTCCTAGTAGGAAGTTGGAAAATTTAATTTTCCGAGTTCAATGGAACGCAGAATAAGATAAGGTGAGGATGTGATGGTCGATTCTACTTGTTGCAAAAAACACAATAATGTCTAGCAACTGTTATTTAATTTCCATTCAAATATTAAGGTAGCTATGACACTTCTAGCCAGCCAATGCAATGCATGTAAACAGTGAGGAAATCAGAACTAGTCAGAAGCCAGCTAGTGAGCTAGTCTAACTATCGTTACCGAGTTCACTAGCTATTGTTGGCTAGATTGCTAGCTAGCAAGCTAAAATGGAACATCATTCAGATTTGCCTTCAGTTAACATGAAGGAATAAAAGAGAGAAAATAGCATTAGCACTAGCACTGGACATTAGTGCTACCTTGTCAGTCTTGCTAGCTAATTGGTTGTTGGTGTTAGCAACTGCTAGTGTATTTACTAGCTAGTCAAGTGTTTAAAGCATTACTCCATGTTAGATAGCAAGAAAAGTACCCACTGTTTTACACGTGATTTATTTAATAGGGTTCACCACAATAGCAGGCTGCAGTGTAACCTGGACAGAAATAAGTATAAAAATGGCTGCTAATTGTAAATGTAAGTTTGTAATCATGTACCTGTTTATATATAATGGTCTTTAATTGATTGAAGAGGTGGTTGAAATGAAAACAAAAGTTTCTAAGCAGCTGTACATCAAAATGTTTTTGCATTCAGAATAGGTCCAGATAGATTTCAGCCTAATAGAGATACTTTATTGAATAGCCAATTTTACATGTATTTTGAAGATACAAAATACTGTATTATACTTTGATACATTTTTTTCCCCACACAGTATTTGGTATTTTATTTTTATACAATTAAACTGAGGTATTTTGTATTTTTATTTTAAATACATTTTCATATTTTTGTGCCCATCGCTGACTGGTGCACAGTCAAGTTCTTTTAACCAATTTATACATTGATTGCAGATCATAAAATATGCCATGAAGTAGATCAGTGATGCCTTGATTTAGGGTTGCAAACTGAGTTTCTTGGTAGCTTTCAAAGATCGAAGGACCGTATTTACACATTTAACGGTTAACCTTTTAACTTAAATTTGTCTCTGTGACAAATCATATATATATATATATATATATATATATTTAACATAAAAAAAAAAAAAATAGTATTTAAACAGAATGTTAGATTTATTGTGACAGATTTTCCAAATTTGTCTGGAATGGTCCCTTGTCTTCAAGTCAACCTCTATTGATTAAACAGTTTTCTGAAAACATAGTACTTTTTTAAATCAATAATGGATACAATCACTATGAAAGGCCTGTGAGATATGATGTGGATTATGTTCTCTAAAAACATTTATCTACTGAAGCTGATGAAAAAAAGCAAAGCTTGCAAAAGGGGAAATACGGAAAATGTTTGCATATTTAATTTTTTCTAATATTTTACAGAATTCAGGGTCATCATAGACTATCCAATGGCATGACTCTTCCATAAGGTACGCTTGTGCAACATCACATAAAATTGTAATGACAATACCGGCATGCATTTGCATACAATCTCAAAGGAATTTGAAAGTTTCTAATGAGGCCTTACAAGAACATTCTTTTACTAGTATTCTTTTAGATACAGCTACTGCTCTGATGGTTATTCTTCAATAGGCAATTCTTGTGGTCCACTATGCAAAAGTCTTCTTAACACCCTGCATAGAGGGTTATGAATATTAATATGATGAAAAACAAATGCCACACTGTTTGATTCACTAAAATTATTTGAAAAAACACTAATAGAATTGTTAAAAATGACTCAAATGCTAAAATCTCATTCACAGAAAATGGCAGAAGGACAGTTGCACAATAAGCACAAAATAATAACACATTTTTCCTTAGCCTTATAGCACGTATAACATAAAAAACAAAAACCTTAAATGGAAAAGTAACTTTTTAAATACTATATATTTAACAAAAGCTAAATCATGTACTTTATGTGCTCTGTACCTTATTAAATTATATTGTTCATTTGATCTTTGACAAAAAACATACTGCCTTTAAGTCTTCATGGCAGCATTTTGTAAACCATTAAAGACATATGAAACACATTTGGCAATCAACTAAATTAATTGTGCAGGGCCAGGATATATGAATTTTGGGGGACTAAAGGTGATGATCATGATCTTCAGAAGTACCCCATAAAAGTAAAAATGTATTTTTTTGGGCGACTCTAAACACATGGATTATGTATTGTTATAGCACCGCACTCTGCATTAGAATGTGCCACTATACAATCACAAATCACTGCATGTGAATGACACAAACTCACTAATGGAGAATTGTCTCAAAGCTGGAGGAATTGAAGGGGTTGCATGAGGTAAGACTGGCCCATTATATTTCTAAATGATGCTCGGTTGATCTGAAATTTAGGGTGGGCAGAAATCAGCAAAGTAAGGGTGCTGTAGGGCTTCCTCTGCTGAAATTCGCTGTACTGGATTGCATTTCAGAAGATTCTGTGGAGAACAAACAAAGAAGTCAAGATAAAGAAATTACTCAAAAAAAAAACAAACAAAAAACCTCTTTAAAAACAGTAAATGCAGGTATTAGTCAACATTACACCATGAACCAATGACAGAAATGCTTTAACAGTTCTGCAATACATTGACAAACAGTGAAACTACTAAAAAAATTTTACATGGACATCAACCAACAACTTTATCAAAATATTCATATTGTACCTGTAGTAGGTCTCTGCCAGTGCTACTGAGTTTCGGGACAACATTCACAAGTGATGTAGTAGCCGGGTACATTGGATAAGGCTTTTAAAAAAGAAAAATGGGAAGGAATGAACGGTAAAACATTTCTAAAAATAATAAAAGAAAATGTTTGCCAAGTAGCCAGATAGATAGATAGATAGATAGATAGATAGACAGACAGACAGATTATAGACAGACAGACAGACAGACAGATTATAGACAGACAGACAGACTATAGACAGACAGACAGACAGACAGATTATAGACAGACAGACAGATTATAGACAGACAGACAGACAGATTATAGACAGACAGACAGATAGATAGATTATAGACAGACAGACAGATAGATTATAGACAGACAGATAGATAGATATACAGACAGACAGATTATAGACAGACAGACAGATTATAGACAGACAGACAGATAGATAATAGACAGACAGACAGACAGATTATAGACAGACAGACAGACAGATAGATTATAGACAGACAGACAGACAGATTATAGACAGACAGACAGACAGATTATAGACAGACAGACAGACAGACAGATTATAGACAGACAGACAGATAGATTACAGACAGACAGACAGACAGATTACAGACAGACAGACAGACAGATTACAGACAGACAGACAGACAGATTACAGACAGACAGACAGATAGATTATAGACAGACAGATAGATTATAGACAGACAGACAGACAGATAGATTATAGACAGACAGACAGATAGATTAGACAGACAGACAGATAGATAGATTATAGACAGACAGACAGACAGATTATAGACAGACAGACAGATTATAGACAGACAGACAGATAGATAGACAGACAGACAGATAGATTACAGACAGACAGACAGATAGACAGATTACAGACAGACAGACAGATAGATTATAGACAGACAGATAGATTATAGACAGACAGACAGACAGATAGATAGATTATAGACAGACAGACAGATTATAGACAGACAGACAGACAGATAGATTATAGACAGACAGACAGACAGATAGATATAGACAGACAGACTATAGACAGAGACAGACAGACAGACAGACAGACAGATAGATTATAAACGGACAGACAGACAGATAGATTATAGACAGACAGACAGATAGACAGACAGATGTGGGTCCCTTTAATAATTGAGAGGCAAAATTAACCTTATACCAGAAAATAGATGAATATATTATGTACCTTATAATCTGGAAGTTTGTTCATAGTCTGCCACTGTTCTTCTGTTGGTGTCCCCAGCAATGTGCCAGAATGTTAAAGAAAACCAACAGCTCCTACAAGCATGATATTGTAAACCATTCTCAGTACAAACTAGAGGCTGACCGATATATTGGTTTTACCGATTAATCGTGTCGACAGTTGCTTTTTTTTTTTTTTTTTTTTTTTTTTAAATCGGTTATTCGACTTGGTTCTACAGTATAACAGCGGTCTCTATAGGTGAAATAAAAACAATCACTGACACCTTGTGGGGATTTGCTGCATCAAAATCTATCCTCATTGACAGTATTCATCCATATTTTTATCCTCACTTCAATGTATATTTGGTTATTTTGATTAGATAATCAAGTGTTCAAAATTAAAGCGAGGGCATGCAAAGAAAAATGAACTATATATAAATGTGCCACATCAACACGTTCATTGTATCTCCAACTTCATATCTTGTGAATAATGATAAACCTTATTCCTCATTAAACCTCATCTAGTGAAATATAGCTTGCTTATAGTTAAAAGTCTTGTGTGATGCACGATTTTGTTTGAACAATTAAACTCATTTTTGACCCTTGTAGCATCTGTGCCTGTGCTCGTCACAGTAAAGAAAGACTAAGTAAATTGTATAACATTCTAAATATCTATTAAAAAAATGATCAACCCAGTAACCGGTTATCGGCAATTTCAATTAACCTTATTTGTCGTATCGGCAAAATCCACTATTGTTCGACCTTTAGTACAAACATTAAAATATATATACAGTGCCCCCAAAACGTATTCAAATACTTATGCCACACTTAATATGTTTTGATATCTAATCCTATGACATTCATACATTTCTAAGTGTGACTTCAGTGTCAAAACACTTATGTCACATAAGTATTCATACAAATACTTTGGCCACTGTGTATCACATTACAAACGTACAGAGTACAACACCAACAACTGCAATCTGTTCTTATACAATTCTAAATTAGAATTATAAAGCTGAAATAGAACAACGGAATGAAAAGGATATCTAAAGATCCTCTTTAACTGGTCATCCACATCATTACCAGGAAATAACGGACGTCCTGCATTTGCCAGTTCTATAAGCAGAGTAAAAAAGAGAGGGAATAAGTCTACTAAAGTTTCTGTTTTTAATTTATGCTTTTTCTCAATTTTCTTTTCCTACCTGCAAATATACACCCTGCAGACCACATGTCAATTGAGGTAGAATATAGCTTAGCACCAAACAGCACGTCTGGAGGCCTGTACCACAATGTCACCACCTAAAATGAATCAACATGAACGGAGGAATAGGGAAACTCCTCAAGACACACTGAACAATGCCTTGAACTGAAGCTGCATTGCTTACCTCAGCAGAATAACATCTTACAGGAATCCCAAAAGCTCTGGCCAAGCCAAAGTCAGCTAGCTTCAGTTCACCGTTCTAATAACAACAAAAAAAATATATAATCCAGATTTTAAAAAGGCATTTAAGAGAGCACAGCTGAAGTTAATCTATTATTCACTGAACCACAACTTCATAATACAAAGGGGATGTGCATATTTAAGAAGCATTTTTAACAAATTGTCACATATAGGAAAAAGATGTGAAAAATCCTGAGACTAAATGCGACCAGTGGAGATAATAGTCTAAATATTACGTTTCGGACAGTCATTTACTTACTCTGTTAATTAGCAGATTTTGTGGTTTAAGGTCCCGGTGGAGAACATTTCGACTGTGGCAGAAGGCAAGTCCCTTCAATAACTGGTACATGAAGGACTACAAAGAGAAAGGCATTAAAATGGTTTGCATTATTTGACACCTAAAACATGAAATGACTTTTAAAAAATCCCCCCTGTTATATTTTGTCCTCAAGTGTACATACAGATTTGAAAAGGCTATGACAAAAAAATGTGAAAAGACAAACCTTAACAATCTCTGGATCTAAATCACCATTGCAGCTGTCGAAGTATTTCTTCAAATCCTGTTTGTAGGGAAATCACATGACATTTTGTTAAATACAGCACCTATCATATTGTTATAATGACACTATTCAAAACAGCAGGACTACTGAATTTAGCAAAGCAATAATAAAGATATCCATAAGTCTATCAACATGAAATATAAATACCATTCCTTGCACTTACCTGATCACAGTACTCAAAAACTAATGTTAGCTTCTTATCACTGTGAAGGACATCATGCAACCTACAAGAACAAGAGGCTGTTGTTAATAATGCAGCAAAGATATTTTATCTATTTATTTAGATTTAAAGCGTTTTTGTTTTGTTTTTTGTTTTTTAATTAGACATAGACCAATAATTGCTTTGACCGATAATTTTAACAGATATTTACACTTTTCCACTTAATCGGGTATCAGTTCTTTAAAATAGGGTTTACCGATACAGTTATTAATTTAGTAAGGGGGTTTGAACAAGTGTAAATTTGAATGATTTAATATTGAAATAAATAATTTGTAGACTGTTTACAATATTAGTTTTGTAAAGCAGTTCACCAGAGGTAAGTAATACACAATTCAATTGTTAATGTGCCTAAAAGCAGAGACAAAAAAATAAATAAATAGATTTAAAAATCAGTTATGAATTTTGAATATATATGTATAAAAAATAAGTATCGTATTGGTCATTAAAAACCAAAATCAGTCAATCTCTATTAAAAATACACACAATATTAAAAATCACATTAAACTAACCATGATTTACTCTATATAGTGACATATACTTAGCATGAAACAAAAATCAAAATGAAAAATAAAAATTGCTTGCATTTTGCATAATGTAATGTATGGATAATCCAATAAAAAAAATACATTTAATAAAATGGATAAAATAAATAAAAAGAGAGGAAATACTGATAATTACTTGCAACTAACTAAATGTACATACACTGTATGAAAAAATACTAAACATCACTTGCAACCAAGTATATTTATTCTGTATGGTGAAATACTAAAAATGCAGTCAAGTAAAAGTGATTTATTAAAATATTTAAATAAAATATTTAAAAATGGGACACACTGATAATTGAAAAACAAAAACTATGTTTATGCTGTATGCTGAAATATACTTAACATGAAATTAATAAATACAAATAAACATACCTAACGATGTTTTTATGCTTCAGTTCTTTCAGGAGGCAAATTTCTCGTAATGCTGAACTTGGTACCCCCTGTAACAGTTTTGAAAATTACTGTGACACTTTAAATGTTGCTTTTATTTTTATTTATATAACTTACACAAGCAATCTTGGCTCTTTTTACCTCATCATCATCATCCAATCTCACTCTTTTGAGGGCCACAATCTCATGCGTCTCCCTGTTTTTAGCCTTGAAAACAGTCCCATATGTACCTGATGACAGTACAAAAATATCAAAAGCAAATTCATAAACAGTTGAGTCTATAACACAGTATGACTTCTGATTGGTCAGGTGCAATGGGTCTAAATAATCATTCACCTATTTTAACTATTTAACGTGCATTTACAATTCAATCGCTATTTTCAGGGTAATTATTCATGTTAAATATTGTCCATAGACCGCTGCTGAAGAATCAAATGTCATGGTGTTGTCATGTGAGGTCTGTTACCTTTCTCAGCGCTATTTACTGTGGACCAATCACAGAGCAGGAATCTTGTTTATGGTTACATTTAGTGCATTGGGCACTTTTAAAATAATTTAATAGAGCTTGATCTATAATGAAACGATTCCAAAGATGACACCTTTTAGTGTAAAAAAAAAAATATCTCTAATAAGACGAAAATTGTCTTGAAATTTGAACGAAGCTCAAACGGACTTTCGCTTTAAGAGCCCCATTGCGCCCCCTGGAGGAAGCACACTTGTGTCTCATAGGCAGCAGTTAACTAGTAACATTGGTCGCCCAATGAAAATCGTAGCAAAGCCTGATATTTATGCTACACTGAATGATCGATCAATTCGATGAGAGATAATTAATGCAACAGCTCTATTTCTCTGAACAATAGTAGTCAAATCAATTAAGAGGTGTGCAAATGCTGTTGTGATTAATTTAACGCCAGGTGCATCATCTCACTAGCTCAGTATCAGTTTGTCAGCTCTGAACCAGTTCTGACTTAGATCAGACCTTAATCTTAACAAATGCACAGCAGGCTGCCACAAGCGTTAAGCTGAGCTCTACTATAGCAGCAGCAGCAACAAACCTTCATTATGGCTAATACTCCATAAATCTGCATACACAGCCATTCAGGCCAGACAGACAATCCATTTACTCACCCTCTCCTATCTTCTCCAACTTCTCATACTTTTGCATGGTTTCAGCCAGTTACAAAAGCTTTTAAATAAAGCGTCCTGGCTGCTAATGACCTTATCTATAAAAATAAAGGTTTTAATTTTTAAGCTGCTTACTGTCGTTTTTCATCAACAAGGGGCGTAGTACGCAACATGAAGAGAGAAATAAGAGCTTCAAGATGGCGATTTACTGAGACGCATTTCAAAATAAAAGTCCCACTGCGACGAATGTAAATTCCTTTCTGGTAGCTACTATAACAATCATAATCAATATTATTTTAAATTTTAATACTACTTAAATTATATGAATATTTTAATAATAAAATAAGTTAATATTATTTAATTTATATATATATATATATATAATAAAAACACGCTTGACAAAGGTGAGTGAAATTTGTGGCATACCTTAAATACTTTTATAAAAGTATTTTTTTTTTATATCTAATTAACATAAACATACAACAAACAAAATAACAATTATAATGCATTAAGAAAGCATATTTTAAATTTTCACGGAAGACAAGCAGAGTATCAACACATTGGCATCTATTAATCATATGTATTATTATATATTCCAGTAAAATAAAATGTACATCTCACTTTATTGAAATCTTGATATTAAAAAAATTAACAAGGATACAATACTTTCAGTCTAGAGTTTGGGGGAGTAAAACAGAATGTTAAAACACTTGCATGGCTACAACTTCCTTATCACTGATATTTTTCCATCACATATAAAACTGAAAACATAGAATATTGACTAAAATCTCCCTTATTTACGATAGAGCACCAAATAAAACTATTTCACAAGCATAACAGTGTAAATTACTCACAAAGCCCAGTTATAATCATAATGTCCAGTGGTACCGTGAGCGTTCTGTAATATAGGATTTGCGTAACGCCACTTTGAGCCGAACTGCACCTTTTAGCCTTATGTCTTAAACAGCATGAGCACTTGTTCATTTTTGACCATCAGATCTTTGTCTCCTTATTAGTTCAGAATACAGTCCTCCTTTGCTCAACAATTCCAGGTGTGTTCCAGCCTTTGAAAACATAAATGGTATGAAAAATAATAAATATCATCACAGGTTTCACATATTAAGTATGCAAGTGTAATTTTAAATGCTCTTCTAACCTCAACAATGCGTCCATTGCTCATGACACAGATGAGATCGGCTCCCTGAATAGTACTGAGACGATGAGCGATAATTAGAACGGTGCGACCAGTTGTGGCTCTGTCCAGCGCCTCCTGAACCACACGCTCTGACTCCGCATCTAACGCACTGGTGGCTTCATCTAGAATCAGGATTCTGGGGTTTTTAATCAGAGCCCGAGCGATGGCGATACGCTGCTTTTGGCCCCCAGAGAGAGTGACACCACGCTCACCTTTACATTGTTGAGGGGGAAAAAACCATGCAAATTGATTTTATTTTGACCTCTTTATAGACAGTTCCCATAAAAGACAGAAAATACTTTTTAAAGTTGAAGTGTTTAATTTCTGGGCCAACAAACAGACAGTTCCATTATTAAGACTCATCGATTGAAACAATATTGCTATGTTAGGTTAGTTAGCACCAATGTATTGATAGCACTACAAAGCAACAGTGTTTAATATTTTCTCAGAGTAATCAACCTAAGAATGGCTTACTTAGAGTTGTCACTGCATTTTAAAGTGGAATAGAAGTAGGCTATTTAAACATTGAAAAAAAAAAAAAAAACACACACTTCACCTTAAATTTAAATTTGATTAAAACCTTTCAGAAATGCTGCCTTAGAGATTAGTCAACAGTAAATAAAATATGATTATTTAGGCATCAAACAGACATTTTAGTAAGTTCCTTGCTGTACAAATATATATATATATATATACAGGTGCATCTCAATAAATTAGAATGTCGTGGAAAAGTTCATTTATTTCAGTAATTCAACTCAAATTGTGAAACTTGTGTATTAAATAAATTCAATGCACACAGACTGAAGTAGTTTAAGTCTTTGGTTCTTTTAATTGTGATGATTTTGGCTCACATTTAACAAAAACCCACCAATTCACTATCTCAAAAAATTAGAATACATCATAAGACCAATAAAAAAACATTTTTAGTGAATTGTTGGCCTTCTGGAAAGTATGTTCATTTACTGTATATGTACTCAATACTTGGTAGGGGCTCCTTTTGCTTTAATTACTGCCTCAATTCGGCGTGGCATGGAGGTGATCAGTTTGTGGCACTGCTGAGGTGGTATGGAAGCCCAGGTTTCTTTGACAGTGGCCTTCAGCTCATCTACATTTTTTGGTCTCTTGTTTCTCATTTTCCTCTTGACAATACCCCATAGATTCTCTATGGGGTTCAGGTCTGGTGAGTTTGCTGGCCAGTCAAGCACACCAACACCATGGTCATTTAACCAACTTTTGGTGCTTTTGGCAGTGTGGACAGGTGCCAAATCTTGCTGGAAAATGAAATCAGCATCTTTAAAAAGCTGGTCAGCAGAAGGAAGCATGAAGTGCTCCAAAATTTCTTGGTAAATGGGTGCAGTGACTTTGGTTTTCAAAAAACACAATGGACCAACACCAGCAGATGACATTGCACCCCAAATCATCACAGACTGTGGAAACTTAACACTGGACTTCAAGCAACTTGGGCTATGAGCTTCGCCACCCTTCCTCCAGACTCTAGGACCTTGGTTTCCAAATGAAATACAAAACTTGCTCTCATCTGAAAAGAGGACTTTGGAACACTGGGCAACAGTCCAGTTCTTCTTCTCCTTAGCCCAGGTAAGACGCCTCTGACATTGTCTGTGTTTCAGGAGTGGCTTAACAAGAGGAATACAACAACTGTAGCCAAATTCCTTGACACGTCTGTGTGTGGTGGCTCTTAATGCCTTGACCCCAGCCTCAGTCCATTCCTTGTGAAGTTCACCCAAATTCTTGAATCGATTTTGCTTGACAATCCTCATAAGGCTGCGGTTCTCTCGGTTGGTTGTGCATCTTTTTCTTCCACACTTTTTCCTTCCACTCAACTTTCTGTTAACATGCTTGGATACAGCACTCTGTGAACAGCCAATTGGCAATGAATGTTTGTGGCTTACCCTCCTTGTGAAGGGTGTCAATGATTTTCTTCTGGACAACTGTCAGATCAGCAGTCTTCCCCATGATTGTGTAGCCTAGTGAACCAAACTGAGAGACCATTTTGAAGGCTCAGGAAACCTTTGCAGGTGTTTTGAGTTGATTAGCTGATTGGCATGTCACCATATTCTAGTTTTTTGAGATAGTGAATTGGTGGGTTTTTGTTAAATGTGAGCCAAAATCATCACAATTAAAAGAACCAAAGACTTAAACTACTTCAGTCTGTGTGCATTGAATTTATTTAATACACGAGTTTCACAATTTGAGTTGAATTACTGAAATAAATGAACTTTTCCATGACATTCTAATTTATTGAGATGCACCTGTATATATATATATAGTTTTAAAAATGTTTTATCGTAAACCTCCTGTTCATTTACAACATCCGTTTCAAACTTTTTTGGTCATAACAGCACATACCAACCACAGTGTTGTATCCGTCAGGGAATCCTGTGATGAAATTATGAGCATTGGCTTGTTTGGCCGCAGTCATGACCTCAGCGTCTGTGGCACTGGGCTTACCAAACCTGATATTCTCCATCACTGAAGAACCAAAAAGTACAGGTTCCTGTTTTTGAAACAAAATAGAATTTTAATATCAATATTCCTTAAAATAACATATGCTATTTCACAACTTTCCAAAAGTAAAAAATGTAAAAACTATGTCAAGGCAACTATATGACACAGCCAAAATCTAGGTGTGAAAAAAAGATAAAACTCAGAAAAAAGAATAAAATGTACCTGACTAATGAACCCAATGACGTGTCCTCTGAGCCAGGACGGGTCCACTGTTCTGATGTCCAATCCATCCAGCATTATCACTCCACTGCTGGGGTCATAGAAGCGTTCCAACAACGCAGCCACAGTGGATTTGCCTAAATTTTAAGAGTAAATAATTTATAGACATATAGACAGATGATGGATGCATGGACAGATAGACAGATGATAGATGGATAGACAGACGGACCGACAGACAGACAGATGATGGATGAATGGACAGACAGACAGGTGATAGATGAATAGATGGACAGATGGATGGATGAATGGACAGACAGACAGATGATAGATGGATGGGCGGACAGACAGACAGACAGACAGACAGATAGATACTTTACCTCCTCCTGACTCTCCCACAATAGCAACAGTTCTACAGGGGGGTAAAGTCAAACTGAAGTTCTTAAGGATCTGGTTGCCAGGTCTTGTTGGGTAACTGTGGGAAACACAGAATAACAAAGAATTAAGCTTTTAGATAGGATTAATGTTCTCATATTTTTGTATGAGAGACAACTGAGATCTTACCTGAAGTTGATATTCATGAAGTCTACTCTCCCTGTTAGAGAACTGTGTGGAATACGGCCTCCTCCTGTGAGTGGAATGGTTGGTTCTAAAGTTAAATACTCAAAAACTCGAGCCCCTGCACTCATACCTCTAACCATCTGAAACAAGACAAGAGGATGTGGATCAACATGTGAGCTATGCATGTGAAATAGCTAATTATTTAAAAAAGGTCCACCAATCACCTGGCCAAACAGAATTGAAATGCTGGCAAGAGACCTAAAGAGAACGAAGATAAAAAAAAAAATGTTTTTATTTAAACTGCATTATAAAATAAGCCATCCCACAACACTTTTTTTTATTACATTCCACAATGTGCACTTTTCACCTCATTAACAAATATTTTCTAGAAGTTTTGTAATGACTCTAAATTAGGACTGTCAATTTAACATGTTAATTCAGTGCAAATAAATATATAAAAAATAAAGCGTTAAATTACACAATTGAAGTCTCCGGACTCTACCATCGGAGTAATTCAAACTTGAAGTACCACCTGTTTTCAGCAGGGGGCAGTAAGCAACAGTGTTGCTGTACACAAACCACACTAAGGCTTGCTTGACATGCAACAGCACAAGATGAGAACGGATGCGTTCTTGAGTTCAAATAGAGCAGGACGGAATGCAATTTCAAATGTAGAGGTGTCGAGACGTGTTTTCTAAGTTGCAAACTATGTTTAACTTGATACAGCAACCTAAAAACAATGTGACTGTAGGCCTATGAATTAGGGCTGGGCGATTAATCGAATTTTATTTTCAATTACGATTTTGGCTTCCAACGATTATGAAAACAAGATAATTGAGATAAAACGATTATTGTCCCATTGAAAAAAAAATGCTTTTTTAAAGCATTATAGCTTTAAAGCATCCTTTATTAAAGTTCAAATAATAAGGAAGCGGGTTATGAAAATAAACTCAGAAACTGGCATTTCTCTGTGCGGTCAGCACCACGTCTAAGAGTTGTGTGAAGTGACCGCAGAAGAGATTGAATCTTCTCCCGGCTGATTCATACTCTGGTGCGGGGACGCTCATCACTCGTGCACATTTGCTGCAGATAGATTATTAAACATAATGGCTCGTGATGTAGTGAATCATAATATATGTGTCATGTTCAATGTGTGTATCTTATCATGAAGAAATTCGGTGATATGCAGCTCTATTAAGAAGAGAAAGTTTGTTTTTCGTGAGTTAAAGATGGATCAAAGTGAACATAAAGGTGAGGGAGTATAGTCTTAGCCCATTATACACTGGAACAAAATACATTTTTGACTATTCTTTGGCTTGTTTTCCAAAATATTATCTAAAACTCCTTTAAAACAATGTACATTTATTTTAGGAGCTGACCTGCAGAAGAAAAACATTTTATCAGAGAATGCTGAATACAATATTTAATCAGGGCTCGACATTAACGCATGTCTGGGACAAGTGAAAGAAAATTTTACTTACCCGACCGGACAAGCAGACTGATTATAACGTCAATAACGAAAAAATAACCAGCTACATTTGTGATAGCCTAGGCCTGTGTCACTTATTAGAAAATTCATATTCTTATTCGCTGTTGAAAGTAACCAGAGTACGTAATTTTACAATTCGCTAGTGATCTAGTAACAGCTGCATCCTGTTTGATTGGCAGGCGGTGTACGTGTGTTGAACATGCGTGTGTTCTGAAAATGCTCACGCTAATGCGCACCGGAACGATAAAATACATTTCAAAAAGCGCGTCTTGGTGAGGTATTCATGTAAACACAGAGAGTGATGTCTAAAGTGAATGTAAACAGCGGAGAAAAATGCATCTTTGTATTAAAATGTCGGACTTGTAAGTGTAAATCTAAGCTAATAGACCTGCTGCCGTCTTGTGTGTCATTATAATAATCAAACAACAAGAAAACAAGAAAGCACTCACTGCTCTTGACTGAGTAAATTTAGTAGCTTTAAAAATTATTAATGTATTATAATCATACAGTGAAGACCAGTAGTAGTTTTATGTTGCATTTCCTTCTGAATGTTTCCTTGAATACTTGATACTGCTGTTAAAAACTTTTAAAGCTGTTAAGAAAACACTGAATTTTCTTAATTTGTATTTTTTGTTCTATTATTTTGAATCTATCTCTATTCATTACTGTTTTTTTATTGTTATTTTATTACTGACTGTTTACTAGTCTTGAATAATTACTTAAGAACTTGAAACCATTCTTCCATAATTGTGTGTTATTATTAGTTGTGGTTTTGAAGCTGGTATTGAGAATCGTCAAATTTCTCTACCGACTACTGAAATTTTGGTATTGTGATAAAGTATAGCCGTTATTGTTCATGGCAGATCTTGCTGTAATAACATGATGAAAAAGTACATCTCATTCCATAGAAGTGTGAGCACCCCTGCTGTAAATGATGGCGATGGAGGCTTATCTTTATTTGAATATCATACGTAACATAAAATAATTATCATATGACAATAGCCTCCTCCCCTACCCAGTGCAGTTTACATTTCAAGTTCAAGGAAATCCACTGTTAAAAAGACAAGTTTTTTTTTTTTAAAGTTCAATAAATGCATGATGTTTCCAAAGTCAATGAGTAATCGTGTTAAATAATCGTGATCTCAATATTGACCAAAATAATCGTGATTCTGATTTTTGCCATAATCAAGCAGCCCTACCTATGATACGCTTATGTTCAATAATATGGAAATAAACAATATATTGCATTCTAAAGCCACTATTGGTATTGTCTTATAAAGGCTTTACTCATCTGCCACAATGATGTAATGCATTTTAATTATCTAAATTATTATATTTACAATATATATTTAGAATTATTTAAATATAACTATAATTATGTAATCATTAAATAGTTATTGAGTTATTGTTATTTGAGGGCCTTTCTTGAGCAAATATTTATGTGATTAATTAATCGGCATATCATTTAAATAATTCGACTTAAATCACAGCCCTTTTCTGTTTTTTTACAGAACAATAAAAAAAAAAAAAAAAAAAGAAAATTATAAAAACTGGAAGGAGCAGAAGAAAATGAGTTTCATTCACCTCTGAACTGTTTGGGAGGCGACCAAAAATGACATCAGGTCACCAGGTGACATGTCATTTCGGGCCATCAAAGATCCACCAGCAAAAATTGTGCCTAAAACAATGCCTGTTTAAAATAAAACATACAAGTAATCAATTACAATTCCTCAAATACAGTTAATCAAACTTATTAACAGCTGTAGTTCCGCTCTTATTTATTGTGACAAATCAGTGAACTCATTACTCACAGTTCAAGACGATATTAGACAGGCCTTGAAACACAGCGATTCCTGTACCTAACGTTTCATTCATTGCAGCGGATTTCTCAACCTCAGCTGCATACATCCTGTGAAAGAAGAATTTTTATTTTTTTTATTTTTATTTTTTTTTATTATTATTATTATTATTTTTTTTTTTATGAAATCACTTCAAAACACTTCTTACTGTGTTTATTACATAGTTATTACATGTTTATTACAATAAAATGGCATAAAACCAAATGTTATTGATGATTTGCAATAGTAAGTTATTGCAGATGAAAATCTTACTCTAGTTCTCTATCCTCCATTGCAAAAGCTCTCACTGTTCGCACATTACCAAGAGCCTCATCGGCCACCCCTGTAGCTTTAGCAACCTAAAAGAGAACAGGGACACAATTAGCATACAAAGAGTAACAAAATAAAACCAAAATATTTTTTTTGACATGTGCTATTACTTGTTCCTGTGCATTCCGTGACAGTTTCCGAAGAAAAGAGCCAATGAGAGCACCAGCCCCCACAAGACACGGAAGGACCACCACCGTGAGACCCGTGAGTTTAGGGGAGATAACATACAATGAGATGAAACAGCCCACCGTCTGTGTGGCACTTCGCAAACCCTGAAAACATACATCAGTGTCTTCACATGAGACAAAATGAGTGTGCACACTGCGTGCAACTTTTAAAATAAATGTACTTTAACAGAGCCTCTTTATAGAGTGCAACAGTCTGGCTCTGGGAGTAAAAATCCCATTCATTTTTCCTATAGGGGAATGATTATTAACGATAACTTATAAACCTTTAAAGACAGATCTACCGTAAGCTCTGAGGAAGTTAATCGATGTTATTTGCTACTACTGAAGCCACCGTTATTTCAATGTAAAAAAAAAAAAAAAAATCATGTTTAATAGCGGAATTCATGTTAAAAAACTACACAACCCATGATTCTGAGTGGGAAAATACACCAGTCAAAGAATCACGGCAAACAAACTGCGGCAAAAGAGCCCAGCAGCAACCACACACTGCAAATGATGCAATCGAGTCACTTTCTGACACTCTCCAACCACTTATTTATTTGTATATATCTGAATATTTCGCTATAGCCTTTAAACATGCAGAATCTATACTTATAATCAACAACTTCAAATAAAGTGCTTTATATTTTCAATTGTTTTTAATTCAATTACGTAATTCGAAATACTTGTGTTATGTTAAGTACACAGTCTTGTATCTTGGTCTTTTTGTCCAATTTTCAAATCCCCCTTTTTTTTTTTTATGTAAAATTTGTCATGTTGTGATTCACATCTGAGCTGGATGATTTGATTCATATTATGAAATGCCTATGGAAAAACAAAATGAAAAAATACTTCCAGAACCCAGACAGCAACAAAAAGTGGGTGGACACTGTTGCACTCACTGTTGTACAGTATATATGTACTGTATATACTGCATATATACTGAATATATGATTGATTTCTTCTTGTTTTATGTTATATCTGGTTTGAAGATCTAAAACAATTACGGCAAATACACAAAAATAGAAGAAATCAGGAAAGCAAATACATCTTCACAGCACTGCGTATATATATATATATATATATATATATATATATGTACACTACCGGTCAAAAGTTTTGAAACACTCATTCTTTATTACAATTTTTTTTTTTTTTCACATTTAGAATAATAGTAAAGTCATCAAAACATTTAAGCATACGCCTTCAGATCAAAAGATTTTTAAGATCATGAGAAACATTTCGGTCAAGTGTTTCAAAACTTTTGACCGGTACTGTATATATACAGCTGTGCTCAAACGTTTGCATACCCTTGTAGAATTGGTAATATATGTACAATTTTTAAAGAAAACATGAGTGAGCAGGCAAAACACATTTCTTTTTTTTCTTATGGGATTCATATTCAGCTGTAGGTTATAACAGAATGTCACAATCATAAAACAAAACACGGCAACAAAGAAAAAAATGAAATGACCCCTGATCAAAAGTCTGCATACCCTTAGTTCTTAATACTGTGTATTGCCCCCGTTAGCATCAATGACAGTGTGCAGTCTTTTGTAATAGTTGTCTATGAAGCCCCAAATTCTTGCTGCCCATTCGTCTTGGCAAAATGCCTCCAGGTCATGCAAAGTCTTTGGTCATCTTGCATGAACCGCAGGTTTGAGATCTCCCCAGAGTGGCTCGATGATATTAAGGTCAGGAGACTGTGATGGCCACTCCAGAACCTTCACCTTTTTCTGCTGTAACCACTGGAGGGTCAACTTGGCCTTGTGCTTAGGGTCATTGTCACGCTGAAAAGTCCACGAGTGTCCCATGCGCAGCTTTCGTGCAGAAGAATGCAAATTGTCTGCCAGTATTTTCTGATAACATGCTGCATTCATCTTGCCATCAATTTTCACAAGATTCCCCGTGCCTTTAGAGCTCACAAACCCCCAAAACATCAGTGAGCCACCACCATGCTTCATGATGGGGATGGCATTCTTTTCACTATAGGCCTTGTTGACACCTCTCTAAACATAGCGCTTATGGTTGTGACCATAAAGCTCTATTTTGGTCTCATCACTCCAAATTACAGTGTGCCAGAAGCTGTGAGGCATGTCAAGGTGTTGTCGGGCATACTGTAACCGGGCTTTTTTGTGGCATTGGCTTCTTTCTGGCAACTCGACCATGCAGCTAATTTTTGTTCAAGTATCGTCGTATTGTGCTCCTTGAAACAACCACACCGTCTTTTTCCAGAGCAGCCTGTATTTCTCCTGAGGTTACCTGTGGGTTTTCTTTGTATCCCAAACAATTCTTCTGGCAGTTGTGGCTGAAATCTTTCTTGGTCTACCTGACCTTGGCTTGGTATCAAGAGATCCCAGAATTTTCCACTTCTTAAGTGATTGAACAGTACTGACTGGCATTTTCAAGGCTTTGGGTATCTTTTTATATCCTTTTCCATCTTTATAAAGTTCCATTACCTTGTTACGCAGGTCTTTTGACAGTTCTTTTCTGCTCCCCATGGCTCAGTATCTAGCCTGCTCAGTGCATCCACGTGAGAGCTAACAAACTCATTGACTATTTATACACAGACACTAACTGCAATTTAAAAAGCCACAGGAGTGGGAAATTAACCTTTAATTGCCATTTAAACCTGTGTGTGTCACCTTGTGTGTCTGTAACAAGGCCAAACATTCAAGGGTATGTAAACTTTTGATCAGGGCCATTTGGGTGATTTCTGTTACCATTATGATTTAAAAAGTAGCCAAACAACTATGTGATAATAAATGGCTTCATATGATCACTATCCTTAAATAAAATAATTTTTGCCTGATCAGTCATATTTTCAAAATCAATGCCAAAATTTCACAATTTCTCTCAGGGTATGCAAACTTTTGAGCACAACTGTGTGTGTGTGTGTATATATATATATATATGATTTCCTACTTGTGCCAAAAGGCATAGGTCCTACTACAGTAACACTTAAACTCTCACAACAATATAAAATGTATGCGTTTTATGACTATTTACTCATTTCAAGCCAAATAAACAATAAAAACAGTATCAGAATCAAACCGATTAAATATCTGCTACATAGCAGCTTGGTGTTGAAACACATTTACATCACCCTACCTGAGAAATAACCAGCTTGAAGGAGGATTTAAACTCCTGGATGTCTGATGTTAGGCGATTAACCAGCTGCCCGGTCTTGTTTGCATCGAAAAATGCAACATCTTGTCTGTAACATGGTAAACAGACAATTAGTGCAATGATAAGAGGTCGACCTATATATATATATATATATATATATATATATATATATATATATATATATATATATATATATATATATATATATCGGTTTAACCGATTAATCTGTGCCAATGTTTTGGTTCCCTTTTGTGTTTGTCTGAGCTGGAAGCACTGACATTTCAAAATAAGTGTCCCGAGTGTATTTCAGGTTTGTTTATAATTAAAAGTCCCATGTTTTGCACCAAATCTTCAACAAACACATATCTGGGATTATACTAATTTTGAACTCTTACCGCCTCTATGTCTGTGCCTGTTTTAAACATTCAATAAATCAATTTTAAAAACTATTGGCCGATTCATTGTTTTTTTGGCCTTTTCTACCACCTTAGTTATTGGTATTGGGAAAATCCACTATCGGTCGACCTCTAGCAATAATGACTCAATTTATCAGCAAAGCAAACACTCTAATGAAGCAATTATGCAGGAAGGAGGCAAACTGGAAAAACTTATGTTGTCCATATTTGGGAAAATTAATGACCATGCACGTAAATCTCATAGCCAGAGGGTCTGAATGTCAAAATGTTGTCCATTCAGTAATTCATTGCACAACTCTAAGAAAACATGTTTTTATTACAAACCGAAGCAAGGATGTGAAGAGAGTTTTCCTCATATTAGCAGCCACTCTCTCTCCAACTTTGGAAAGAAGAATGATGTAGCCACTGGTCAACAGACCCTAAAAACAACAGAGGACAATCACACATTTGATTTTTGTCAACACCATGTGCTTCTTTTTGCCACCTAGGAATAGTGAATACTGAGAAAGTAATTTTTAAAGTTTAATGCAAGTCAAATTTTGCTATATAACTTAAACAATTGAATTTAAAGTAAATATTAATGTCTTACCTGTAAACCGTATAGTCCGATCAACTTGATAGCAGGTGCTCGGATATCTTTCATGTAATGACCAGCTTGTTCTCGCATGTGGCGAGCGACGACATTCACCAGATCTCCCAACATCAGTGGAATCTGAATATTAAGGGCTGCTGCTCCAAATGCAAGCTATAAGGTAACACAACAGAGCATTCATTACCGACTTAACTAGACTCCAGAACAAACTGGTTAACCAAACTATCTATAATACAGTGGGATGCAAAAGTCTGAGGCCAAACTGAAAATATGTGATTTAAAATTACTTCTGAAAAAATAATAATAATAATAATAATAATTAAAAATCCATCCAATCCTCAATTCTTAAAGCTGAAGTGTGTAATTTCTACGACACTAGCGCCACCGAACAGAACTACAAAAATAAGCAATGTTTTCAAAACAGCTTTCCGAATACGCCCCTCGACTGAAGTTGTATAACCAGTCATATAGTCCGACCCCAAACTCACACCATTGGTCGAGTAATGTTAGTGGAGCGGGTCTAAGTGGGTCACTCTAAAAAAACAGAGAATTTTTTATAGCATCACGGCTTTTGAGAAAATTAACCTACGAATGGCTTACTTATAGTTGTCTCTGCATATTAAGCTGGAATAGGAGAAAGTATGTTATCAAAATGCATTTTGAAAAATGTATCCATGTAGGCTACATGTTTCAAATTCGACTTTTCACACAAATTTTTATGATGATATTCTAAATAAAAATGATCACAGTAGAAAAATGTGAAATAGATGCATTATCACTGCTCAGATTTTGTTCTATGTTGTATGTAAATGACGGCTGAATTTCAGTTTTTTGTGAAGCAACCCCTTTTATCATACTGTAAAATATTTTTTTTTTCTTTTTTTTTAAAGTTCAGCAAAACTTTTGTATTGTTTGTTATATGTTTGATGACACATCAAGCTTGGGACTTACGATAATGGCTCCAATCAGAGCAAGAAGTTGCGGCCGTACAAACTCCCACAAAACGGCCCAGCTGAATTCAGGAACTTTCTCTTTAACTTGAATTTCTCTTGGGACATTATTGTTCACGTCTGCATGACAGTGAGCTCCACTGCCAAACAAGCGTGCTGTCACTGTCAAAGCAGCTGGTCCTAATATGAATTTCAAAGTGATGTTTGATGGTCTGAGCTGCTGTCTCGATGCCAGAAGGAGCACTTTTTGAGCTTGTCTCCATATGCGAACTGGAGCGCTGACAGTGAACTGAGTGGATGGAGTTTTACAGCTACTCCACTGTACTCTGTGCTGGTCACGCCTGAAATACAACAGATCTGTCATTGTAATAAATCTTACATACAGTAGTACTTTGATACAGTATCATAGTAGTACTGATGTATGATTACCATTTTGATACCATGGTGTTTACATGGTACTCAAGAGACTGTTAACTCAAAAAACATTACAGTAATAGCCCATACAAAAAAAGTACTGTGGCAGTTCCATGGTACAGTGATGCTATCAGAGGTAATTGAATATATAACATCTTTATGCATTTATGTACATTAAACTGAAAAGCAAATAGATAATCCCATGATCTCAACAAGATCACCATGCAAATGAAGCAAACTTTAACAAATAACACATCTGACCTTTGAAACTACATTACAAATAAGATAAATATTGTATGTACCGGTTGCAGTGGATCATAAAATCTCTTGCTTTTTGGGAACACAACAGTCGATCTGACGTGACAGCGCCGCGTGTGAATCGACTGCAACGTGCAAAATGAAACATGTTGTTGTAGTGTTTGTAAAAGACAGAAAAGAAAGGAAATAAAGACCATTTATAAAAATGAGTTCACCCAAGGATTAACATGTACGCCGCCATGTTTAAACAATCCCAGCGTGCGTCTGATTCTTCTTGAAGCGCTTGAGGGAAAACAAACGACACGTCACTGCCCCCTACTGGACCGGAAGGTAACACCAACAAAAAGTGAAATTCTGAAAACGCATGTCATTACAAACAGGCTGATATCAAATTGTAACAACACATATATAGACGCATAAATTAAATTACTACAACACAAAATAAAAAAGTGGGTAAAAAATACATGGGCTAAATTATATGAAACCATATTTGTTTAAAAGATAAAATGTTTAATGATTTTTCAGCATCTTTAAGGCATCAAGATACCAGGACAGCTCCATTTTATAAACATGCAGTTGGGGTGGTGTTTTTTAAAAATCTACATTTATGAATAAAATATTTTAACAAAAGCAATAAATTATTTAAAGCTGCACTCATTTTTTTTTCCTCATTAAAAAAAGTAGTACTCCTTAAGAAATAAATTGTAATTTTGAAACATTTGTATAAAACTATGAGCACTCACAAGAGATGAAAACTCTAGTCATATCAGTAACCTCATAAAAGCTGTTTTATTCTGCATGGAGAGGGCCCACTCATGGGGGCGGCCATGTTAGAATCACATGACCTAATGCTGCTCCATTAATCTTAGTATCTGCCCTGTTATTGGACACTTTTACTCACGAATTAAATAATCATGGTTAACTGAATAGTGAATGTATATGGCATCAGTAACTGAAAACTTTTGTGTTTGAATCATGCTGCATCCAGGAGGTGTCAGTGTAAGTCCAAGACGACATGCATAAAAATGATTTAATGTGCTTTTAAAACAAAAGTAAAATACAGATTAATTCAACCATAGAAAAAATTTAACTAGTCAGTATTAAAAGTGATCTTTTGTTAACATATAAAAATGTTTAAACAATTTGCATTCGTAGATGCACTGTGAAAATCCTAAAAGTGTTGCCATTTGCAGCACAATATTTTTTAAATTAACTCAAACATTTTGCATGACAATGATTAGAACAATTCTATGAAAATAATATAACATATCCTCTGGATATTTTTTTTTTCTTTTCTTTGTTTTTTTCGGTTTGGAGATTTGAATTGGCAAATGAAGCCTGGAGAATTAATTGCAACTCCATACATACATACATATATATTCATGTATATATATATATATATATATATATATATATATATATATATATATATATATATATATATATATATATATACACACACACACACACACACACACACACACACACACACACACACACACACACACTGGTGGCCAAAATTTTGGAATAATGTACAGATTTTGCTCTTATGGAAAGTAATTGGTACTTTTATTCACCAAAGCTTTGCAGATCTTTGGCATTCTAGCTGTCAGTTTGTCCAGATACTCAGGTGACATTTCACCCCACACTTCCTGTAGCACTTGCCATAGATGTGGCTGTCTTGTCGGACACTTCTCACGCACCTTACAGTCTAGCTGATCCCACAAAAGCTCAATGTGGTTAAGATCCATAACACTCTTTTCCAATTATCTGTTGTCCAATGTCTGTTTCTTTGCCCACTCGAACCTTTTCTTTTTGTTTTTCTGTTTCAAAAGTGCCTTTTTCTTTGCAATTCTTCCCATAAGGCCTGCACCCCTGAGTCTTCTCTTTACTGTTGCACATGAAACTGATGTTGAGCGGGTAGAATTCAATGAAGCTGTCAGCTGAGGACATGTGAGGTGTCTATTTCTCAAACTAGAGACTCTGATGTACTTATCCTCTTGTTTAGTTGTACATCTGGCCTTCCACATATTTTTCTGTCCATGTTAGAGCCAGTTGTCCTTTGTCTTTAAAGACTGTAGTGTACACCTTTGTATGAAATCCTCAGGTTTTTTTTTTATTATTTTTTATTTTTTTGGCAATTTCAAGCATTGTATAGCCTTCATTCCTCAAAACAATGACTGACTGATGAGTTTCTAGAGAAAGCTGATTCTTTTTTTTTTTTTTTTTTTTGCCATTTTTGACCTAATATTGACCTTAAGCCAGTCTATTGCATACTGTGGCAACTAAAAAACAAACACAAAGACAATGTTAAGCTTCATTTAATGAACCAAATATCTTTCAACTGCATTTGATATAATGGCAAGTGATTTTCTAGTACCAAATTAGCAATTTAGCATGATTACTCAAGGATAAGGTGTTGGAGTGATGACTGCTGGAAATGGGGTCTGTCTAGATTTGATCAAAAATGACTTTTTTCAAATAGTGATGGTGCTGTTTTTTACATCAGTAATGTCCTGACTATACTTTGTGATCAGTTGAATGCCACTTTGGGGAATTAAAGTACCAATTTCCTTCCGAAACAGCAAAATCTGTACAGTATTCAAAAAGTTTGGAATAATGTACAGCTTTTGCTGTTTCGGAAGGATTTTATAATTAAATATACTGTATATATAAATAATAATAATAATAATAAAAAAAGTCCTCCCGGAAGTGACGCCACTCGAAAACAAAGTGACGTCGAGCGATGTTTGTTGTGATTTCTGTTATTGTTGTGAAGCGCAAAGGCGAAGATCATCGTTAGTCGGATGGTAAGAGTCTTTTAGCGATCTTTATATTCGTATAGTTTTCATTTCATAGAAATATTTTCAATGTAAATACGCAAATGATAGACGATACAAATAATGAGCAGTTTTGTCTGGATGAGGTTCATGTTTTATGGTTATCTGTTCACTGCAATTTATGAAACACACTCCTGTTTTGAGGCACTCATAATAAACGTTATTTGATACAATAATCATTCTCTTATTAATAATGCTCAGATTTGCATGTCAATATGATCTGTGGTGGTAAAATGTCGCGGTGTAATGATGCAATAGAACCTGTCCTTGACATAACTGCCTCTAAACTGGACATGTGATCGTGATTTTGTCAAAAAATATAAAAATCAAACATAGCAGTGATAACGTGAGTTTATTTTATCAAGGGACCACAGTCATTTTGAAATGTTTTTGGTGTTTGTTTTTTATTGTAATACTTTAAATGATCTATTTATAGTAGGCATGTATATAATTCCACTCACATGCAATATCTGTTGTCCAGGATCTATGGTGAACATCATAGAGAGGTAGAATGTAAAACACGATGGCTGATTTTGAAACGTATCAGGAGTATCAGCGTATAGAAGACTATGATGAAGACTCACCCCAAGGAGAGGAAGACTTACTTATTCATGTGCCAGAGGGTAGAGGAGGTCATTATTGTTCATTTTTACATTGCACAACAATACACAAATGATTAATAGATGTCTAATGTAATAGTTAAGCCCATATTGTGACACAGATGAATTTCATTATTGGCATTTTACTCCCCAATGTATGTGTATAGACATGTGTAGTGCTCATATTGGCTTATACATTAACATGTTGAAATATAATGTCAGACAAGACTGTATACACTATTCTTTCTTTATCAATTGACTGACAACGATTTCTCATTACATTGTAGACCCATGGCATCATATCAAGAACCTCGACAATTTCTTCACAAGAATATCCTTTATAAATCAGTGCATTGGGCATGGATCAGTATGATAATATGACATCATTTATGTGGTTGATGCTCAGAGGCTCATTCTAAAACAGCGGTTCTCAACTGGTTTTGCTTTAAGACCCATTTTGCATTGGACATGGAGTGGTGACAAAATACAGTATTACTGTTATTTATCATACGAAAGTAATCAAATATGTCCTTAAACTCAAACATTGAAATGTGTTAAAACTATCACAAACTGCATAATTTCGTGACAGTTTTTTAAAGACAGTACATAAACAACAGCAGAAGTTTGATGAGCCAGAATAACACATGGAACAAACACCAGGCCAAATATTGTATTAGCATTAACCGTATTACTAAGTGACAGATGAATTTGTGCTGACATACTGTAGACATACTGACATACTGCATAGGCTTAGATATCAGCAACAGAAGATACGGAAGTGTTTTCTCCTCCTATCAAAAAGCAGATGAGCCTATTTATTTTGCATTCCTAAGTAACTATGCACAATTTTATGGATAGCTGCATTTTATTATTTGCATTGAGCTTTGTTTTTTTCTCCTGCTGTCCGTGACCCAATCAAAACAGGCCTGCGACCCTTTTTGGGTTGCGTTCCCACCAGTAGAGAACAACTGTTAAAATGTTATATTCTTTTCATCCAAAAATAAGCAGTCATGGAATAGCTATAAACTACAGTACCAGAATTGTTCCAGTAGGCTACAATTTTCTCAGAATTGGTTTATGATGGTTCTCACACAGTCTCTTTCATAAGAACACACTGTTTATTCATCATAAGGGATTAATATGATATGATATTAATATGATATGCTTTGCCTCTGTACACAAATTGCAAAACAATGTTTTACTTCTTTAAAACTGTTTAAACCATTACTGTAATGTTAGCATCCTTAATCAATGTTTCTACATCTATCATTTCCATCAGAAGAATGGATTTGCCTGCATGGTGTTGTCAGAGTTTTTTGAACTTGTGTAAGTCGTTTTTTTTTTTGTTTTGTTTTTTTGCAATTGATAGACAGAGCATGTTTGGGGACATATCACTAAAAATGCAAATGTTACATTGAGCTAATCACATTTTGCATTCCTGTATTCAGGCAATTCCTGTTTGTGGTCACGTTTACAACTTTCCTCTTCAACTGTGTGGAATATGATGTTCTCTTTGCCAACCGAGCGGTCAACCACACGGGCCAGAGTCTCGGTCCCCTTGACAGAAACAAGGTCACCCTTCCTGATGCTATTTTACCCAGGGAGCAGTGTACTGAGAGGTCAGTGTGTCCACTTTCTACAGGCACATAAAACTGGGAAAACCTGGTTGTCCTAATTTTGGGGTTTGAAATCGACTTTTGCTTGTAGAATAGCTTTGGTTACACTGATGTTTAATTACACATTGGTTTAAACTTTTTTTTTTTATATACTGAAAATCACATTAAACTTAGTGGATAATATCTTACTTTTCAACAGGGTTCCAATGGTCACGGAAAACCTTAAAAGAATATTCCTGGTTCAATTGAAGTTAAGCTCAATCGACAACATTTGTGGCATGATGTTGATTACAACAAAAATTAATTTTGTCTCATCCCTCCTTAAAAAAAAAAAGAAAAAGAAAAAAAGTAGGTTACAGTGAAGCTTGCAATGGAAATGAATGGGGACCATTTTTGGAGGGTTTGAACACAGAAATGTGAAGCTTATAATTTTATAAAAGCACTTACATTAATTCTTCTGTTAAATCTCACATATTATTTGAGCTGTAAAGTTGTTTAAATTGTAATTTTTACAGTCGTTTTAGGGTTTGTTGACATTACATCATCATGGCAACAAAGTTGTAAAATTGGCTATAACTGTACACAGAAAAGGTTTGTAAGTGATTTTATCACACTAAAATCATGTTTACACACATAATGTTTATATCTTGTGGCTATACTTTTGAAAAAGTGAGTATTTTAACATTCAAATATTGGCCCCATTCAATTCCATTGTAAGTGCCTCACTGTAACCTCGATTTTTGCTTTTTTTAAAGAAAAAGAGGGGCAGGTCAAAATTAATTTTTGTGGTATTCAATATTATGCCACAATTGCTGTCGACTTAGCTTAACTTGTATTGAACCCAGAATATTCCATTAAAATATCTTAATTTTTCTGAGTCTTAATCTTAATAAAAAATTAATTAATACAATCTTAAGAAGTCTTGGAGATTTTTATAGCGACTATAAAGTATAGAGACTATAGAGTTATGTTCCAAAATAGTCCATAGAATTTACTAATAAAATTAGAATTAATGCTAGACATTGCTCTTTGTGAGTGGAATAAATGCATTTTTAATATTGTTATCCATTAATCATGGATGACCATAATAAAACCAAGGCAATTCATTGGTGTGTGGGAACCCATCCAAATTTGATGCTTATTTCTCATCAAACAAAGTTATTATATGTACAGTATATATATATATATATTCAGATTTTGCTCTTTTATGGAAAGAAATTGGTACTTTTATTCACCAATGTGGCATTCAACTGGTCAGGACATTAATAACATGATAAATTACTATTACAGTTTAAAAACATGTTCAGAACTTCTTAAAATACTTCAGAGTTCTCATCAAAAAATCCTCCACGTGCAGCAATGACAGCTTTGCAGATCTTTGGCATTCCAGCTGTCAGTTTGTCCAGATACTCAGGTGACATTTCACCCCACACTTCCTGTAGCACTCACCATAGATGTGGCTGTCTTGTTGGACACTTCTCACGCACCATACAGTCTAGCTGATCCCACAAAAGCTCAATGGGGTTAAGATCCATAACACACTTTTTTCTGAGGTTTCTTTGTCCACTCTAACCTTTTCTTTTTGTTTTCTGTTTCAAAAGTGGCTTTTTCTTTGCAATTCTTCCCATAAGGTCTGCACCCCTGAGTCTTCTCTTTACTGTTGTACATGAAACTGGTGTTGAGCGGGTAGAATTCAATGAAGCTGTCAGCTGAGGACATGTGTGGCATCTATTTCTCAAACATAAAGGCAATGTTAAGCTTCATTTAACGAACCAAATAGCTTTCAACTGTGTTTGATATAATGGCAAGTGAATTTCTAGTATCAAATTAGCAATTTAGCATGATTAGTCAAGGATAAGGTGTTGGAGTGATGGCTGCTGGAAATGGGGCCTGTCTAGATTTGATCAAAAATTACTTTTTTCAAATAGTGATGGTGCTGTTTTTTACATCAGTAATGTCCTGACTATACTTTGTGATCAGTTGGATACCAATTTGGTGAAAAAAAGTACCAATTTCCTTCCGAAAAACAGCAAAACCTGTACATTATTCCAAACTTTTGGCCGCCAGTGTGTATATGTGTGTGTGTGTGTGTGTGTGTGATATATATATATATATATATATACACACACACACACACACACACACACAACCGGTCAAAAGTTTTGAAAAACTCATTCTTTATTATAATTTTTTTTCACATTTTAGAATAATAGTAAAGTCATCAAAACTATGGAATAACATAAATGGAACTATGGGCTGTCAAATGATTCAAATATTTAATCACGATTACCAAAAATTATGTGATTAATCGCGATTAAATAGATTACATCCAGATGTATTTTTCAGTCATTCACACAAAAACTACCCCACCAACAGAGCTGAACAACAGAAAATGAACACAACACAACTCAGTTCAAATTATGTACAAAATATGGTCATTGTAAGTGTATTATGACAGGATTTATTGAGTTTTGACAGACATAATCTTTCCAGGAGCACAGTGGAATAAAATAGCTCTGGTCATGTGACTATTTTCACCACTCATGCAAAAAATTCTGCACTGTCATTTACAATTGACAACTCTCTGTCATTTACAATTGCAAAATACATCAAAAACTTCTTTTAGACCCCCGGTCACAATTGTAACCGGTGGGATTAAATGGGTTAATGACAGTGCAGATTAGCTGCAGAGTTCCAGCAATGTCTCCAACTTCTGTATTGGCTTGTGCAATATCAAACAGAGACACTGTGACAGAACCTTGTAGACAGCAGCAGTGTTTCCGTTAGCTGGTAATCTGTATCGCTGCTCCCTATACACATATTACGCAGTCTGTGTAGGGCACCAGCTCCCTAGGTGGGCACCAGAATTGACTCGCTTCTCATGAGCTACAGTTTATTCAAAGGGTCATATTACGTGTTAACGGCGTTAAAAAAAAATTGTGGCGTTAAATTAATTTTGCGTTAACGTGTTAACTTCGACAGCACTAATATATTTATATATTTATATATCTATATATCTATATATATATATCTATATATCTATATATATATATATATATATATATATCATGCTGTTCCATTGGCTGTCCTGAAGGCCAGAGTCTATTTGATGCAGGCAGCTATAGGTAGCCAGTGGAGTGAAATCAAGAGCGGGGTGATGTGAGCAGTCTTTGGCTGGTTGAAAACCAGATGCACTGCTGCATTCTGGACCATCTGCAGTAGCTTAGTCATACTAGCTGGGAGGCCGGCCAGTAGAGCATTGCAGTAGAGCTTGGACCTGGAGCTGTGCAGCATATTCAGACAGAAAAGGTCCGATTTTCCTGATGTTGTAAAGTGCGAACCTGCATGACTGGGCGGTTGATGAGATGTTGGCAATGAAGTTAAGCTGGTCATCCACTCCCAGTTTCCGGGCCGTTCTGTTTGGCATTAGTATAGTTGAACCAAGATGAATATATATATTTGACATGGTTCTTGGATGTTTCATTTGATGGCTGTATCATACATTACACTTCAAACACACATTGTGTTCAGCTTTCAAATGTTTTCAGATTTGTTATTAGTGTCCGCCTGTTTTGTCAAGCTCAGTTTCTGACGAAAGCAAACTTACCCTGGAGCACTAGGTGTTTGTCTATGTAATGTATTGCAACACACTGGGACTAAATTCACTGTCACAGTTAAGTTCACGTGAAGTGAAGTTAGCTGGAAATGAACCCGAGTTGGCTCCTCAACCTGATTCATTTCCCACTTCTCAGATAGTAGCTCAGAACAAGCGATCTGTAAACAAGCATCTGATCTGTTGGAACATCAGGATGTTCTGCTCCAAGACTTTGGTAATCTATTTCTGAGGCCATAGATAAGACTGAAACTGTCTATTACGTAGAGCTCAAGGGTTTTAAATAGATTGAAAGTGTGTGGTGTTTGAGTCCATTTGACATCGGATATCACATTTTTTGTTGGAGTACATTTCCTGTACACCTCTTGACCCATGTGCATTTTCAAGCTTTACCCTGCTGATTTAAAATATCTTGCTGGTCTTAGCTGTTTTAAGTAGGTCTAGTTGGTCTCCAAAAGTGCTTAAAAACCAATAAACACCCCAACAAAACCATCAAACCAGACTAGCTTGAGCAGGCAGGGAGACCATTTATAGTAAGATACTCAGAAGAAATATATATCTTGTAGAAGTGTTCCTGTTGTTGATTTGTGCAACAACACAAACATATTAATTTCATAACTACATCCAAGAATATCATGTGCTTTCATAAAGTAATTAAGACTTGGTAATGTTGTAAATATTTTAACCCTTTTGAGAGTCCATCCGATTGATTTTATTGTCAGATTGTTTTTTTATGGGGGTGGAATAGTGGTCAAAAGATCTGAGCAGGCAATCAGTAGGTTCCAGGTTCAAACCTCACAAAATGCAATCCTTGAACCATGAACAACATTGTGCCCTTGGTGGGGGGGGGTTATCTTATCTCAGTGAAGACTTTTTGCATATTTAGCTGTTTGGCACGTTTAGGTTGTTGATTCACAAGATGTTTTAGCCAGTGCAGTTTGTTGTGTTATGGATGACTACATTGTTATTGTGTCATAAATGTACCATGAGCAATGCCATAATCATCTGCTGTCATAATAATGAAATCTTTCTTACCCAATCAGGATTGAAGGCAACAGCTGGATCATATTTCTCTTGATAATGGCAGCCATTTTTTGGGTCTATCGGCTCGTGAAGGTGATCTGCAATGTCCTCAGCTACTGGGAGATCCGGCAGTTTTATATTAAAGCACTCAAAATACAGATGGTAAGATATGCATGCATCATAGACATGGTACATGCGTTACGCCTTTATTGGACGTACAGTGGGGTCCAAAGTTCTGGAAATCTGAGATTCAAAATCAAATTTAAACCTGAAAATAAACAAAGGTTTCAAGTTGACAAATCAAATTTAAGCAAATATGTGACATTGACCATGTTAATATTTTTGTACAAAAGGTCTGAATTCCTTCCTTCCATTGAAGCACACAAGATGCTTTTTGGAACATTCTCAAATCACGCTGGATAACATGGATTATCAATAGACCGAGCGCATGCTATCATTAAAGCAATAGTTCACCCAAAAATGAAAATTCTCCCATCATTTACTCACCCTCATACCATCTCGGATGTGTATGACTTTATTTCTTCTGCAGAACACAAATGAAGATTTTTCAAGAATATTTCAGCTCTGTAGGTCCATAAAATGCAAGTGAATGGTGATTAAAACTTTGAAGCTCCAAAAAGCACATACATGCAGCATACATGCACCATACGACTCCAGTGGTTTCATCCATGTCTTCTGAAGTGATCTAATAGGTTTTGGGTGAGAACGGGCCAAAATATAACTAATTTTTCTCTATAAATCTTGACATCAGCAGTTTCCTTGGCGATCATGATTCCGAGCTCAATTACACTCCCCAGCGCCATCTAGCGCTCTGCGCATGCGTCAAGCACTAGGAAGTGTAATTGAGCTTGAAATCATGATCATGCCTAGAGACTGCAGTAGCAAGATATACAGTGAAATAGGAGTAAAATTTTGGTCTGTTCTCACCCAAAACCAAATATATCGCTTCAGAAGACACGGATTTAACCACTGTAGTCTTATGGATTACTTTATGTGTTTCTGGAGCTTCAGAGTTTTGGTCACCATTCACTTGCGTTTAAAGGACCTACAGAGTTTAGATATTCTTCTAAAAATCTTAATTTGTGTTCTGCAAAAGAAAGAAAGTCATACACATCTGGGATGGCATGAGGGTGAGTTAATGATAAGAGCATTTTTGGGTGAACTATCCCTTTAAAGCAAAAGGGGTATGTACCAAATACTAAGAAATTCTGATTTTTTTTACTTAGCAAATTGTTATACTGATGATCTAATTTACAATGAAAAAAGTTATTTAATTAGAAAAATGCAAAATAGTGGTCTCAGAATTTTTGACCCCACTGAAGTTGCAGTCCTGAAGTCCTTTTAAATTTAGTTGTTTTTATTCATGTTTACTGAAGTGTAATTATTTTGATAAATCAACTCAATTACACACTACAATTTATAGACATTACATGCTTGTTCAAACATTTAAAGCACTGTTTACTATAACTAAAGCACTCTATTTTTTTATTATTATATAAATACCAGGACGAGTTGTGTAACTTCTCATGGCAAGAAGTTCAAGGCCGTTTGATTCACCTGCAGCGTGAGCAGCCCATGTGCGTCCAAAAAAGGGAACTCTCCGAACTGGACATCTACCACCGCATCCTACGCTTTAAAAACTACACCGTCGCCATGATCAACAAGTCTCTGCTGCCCGTCAGACTGCGCGTGCCCTTTTTCGGAGACATGATTTTCCTCACGCAGGGCCTAAAGTACAACTTTGAACTTATTCTTTTTTGGGGCCCCCTCTCGCTTTTTCAGAACAAATGGAGTTTACATCCCAAGTACAAACGAGCTGCGAACCGCCAAGAGCTTTCGAAACAGCTCAGCCGTGTTATATTGCTAACTGGCATGGTCAATCTTCTGCTTTGCCCATTCGTGGTGGTGTGGCAGGTGTTGTATGCGTTTTTTAGCTATGCCGAAGTCATCAAACGGGAGCCAGGCAGTTTGGGTGCGCGCCGCTGGTCGCTGTACGGCCGTCTTTACCTGCGACACTTTAATGAGCTGGATCATGAGTTGCAAGGCAGGCTGGGTCGCGGATACAAGCCGGCCGCTAAGTACATGAACGCCTTTGTTTCTCCCCTGTTGACGGTGCTGGCGAAGAATGTGGCTTTCTTCTCCGGCTCAGTGCTGGCTGTGCTGATTTTGTTGACAGTGTATGACGAGGACGTATTGACGGTGCAACACATCCTGACGGCCATCACTGTGCTGGGCGTGGTCATCACGGTCTCCAGGTACGTACCTGCTACCTGTCCAGATATGCATACCTCTTTACTAGATACGTAGTATGCCAATGGAGTAGGGATGCCCGAATCCTCAAAATTTATAAAAGAGTAGACGAGAAATACCCGAATGATCTACTATCTGGTGAGTGCACATCCACTGGACACTGTATTAGACATTTCATTCAAGAAACTCAAGAAACACAAGAAACAAGTGGAACGAATTTCTGCAAAGTATTTGTACTATGCATATCACTATTACTAAAACACAAAACACAATGGTCAAAACAACAGGGGTGCTGCAACTGCTCTCCAAAACTCTTCCCAGATGGCCTGAGGTCACATAATAAGTGTTGTTTGATGTGTTCAGCTGACCTTGTTACCTCCAAACTTTTAATCTGACATAATGTACACTAAGTACCATGCTGTTAGCAACTGTTACACTGACATGGACTTCATTAACGTTGTCTCACACTCTCGCAGGTCATTTATTCCAGATGAACATATGGTGTGGTATCCTGAACAGCTGCTGCAGTGTGTCCTGGCCCATATTCACTACATGCCGGATCACTGGAAGGGCAATGGCAACAAGAGCGAGACTCGCGACGAGATGGCACAGCTTTTCCAGTACAAAGCGGTGAGAACTGCAAAACATAGACAGAGCAATGCCATTTCAGACTGTCATTTAAAAAATATATTGCCTGGAGCTACCCTCTTTAGTCTTTATCTTGAACTAACTAGAGTGGTGCAAAGTCTCGATGATATTCTGGTCCCTAGATAAAGCTCGGGTCAGTCGGGTCCGTAGTGTAAACGTCATTTTATTTTTCTTATTTTGCACACCTGTTCTCAGCTATTTGTCTTGCTTTGGTGCACCTGATCTTTAGGAATTTTTCACACCTGCACACCTGCTTTTAGGTGTTTTTACTCACTATGTGCACTACTTCTTTAGGGCTGTATCTGGAACAGAAGGCAGCTGCCCTGCTGCCTAGTCAGTCAGTGCCTTAAGGGACCATTCAAAGTCAGACTGAACGTGTTCGTGCGCTAAAAAAAAGCTAGAAACAGAATGCAGGTGTCTCAAGGAACATTTTTAAAGGTTTATGTTCTTTTTAACCTGACATGACGTGACGTGACACAAGGTGATGCCACAGTCAAAGACGTCCATCTAGCGCATGTTTACATAGAAAAACAAATGAAAAACATTGCAGTTGGTCAAAACATTTGTTTGCCGTGAATGGCTAATAACAGGTTTAATTTTTGCATAAAGGGTATCTCTTAAAGGGATAGTTCACCCAAAAATGAAAATTCTCCAATCATTTACTCACCCTCATGCTATCCAAGATGTGTATGACTTTCGTTCTTCTGCAGAACATAAACAAAGATTTTTAGAAGAATATCTCAGCTCTGTAGGTCCATACAATGCAAGTGAAAGGTGACCAGAACTTTGAAGATCCAAAAATCACATAAAGGAAACATAAAAGTAATCCATATGACTCCAGTGGTTAAATCCATATCTTCAAAAGCGATATGATAAGTGTGGGTGAGAAACAGATCAAAATTTAAGTCCTTTTTACTCTAAATCTCCACTTTCACTTTTACATCCAAAAGTCACATGTGGTGCCTGTTTAGGTTCACTTTCACATCTGAAATTGAAAGTTAAAGTGGAGATTTATAGTAAAAAAAGGACTTCAATATTGATCTGTTTCTCACCCACACCTATCATATTGCTTCTGAAGACATGGAATAAACCACTGGATTCATATGGATTACTTTTATGCTGTCTTTTGTGATTTTTGGAGCTACTGCACAAAGGTCTGATCACCATTCACTTGCATTGTATGGACCTAGATGAGCTGAGATAGATATTCTTCTAAAAATCTCAGTTTGTGTTCTGCAGAAAAATAAAGTCATACACATCTGGGATGGTGAGTAAATGATGAGAGAATTTTCATTTTTTGGTGAACTATTCCTTTAAGGAAACTGGCTTCCAAAGCACCATAATGTGTGATGTTAGAAATAGAAATATATTAAGTTGAAAACATGTTAAAAATAACATTTATTAATGAACTGGCTTATTTCTTATTTCATCAGATTGCATCTTTATTCTTTCTACCCACACACAGGTTGTTTTTGTGGGATATAGGCAGTGCAGGGCATATCTACTCTGCCCAAAAAACAATAGACCAGATGGAGGCATCTTAGTAGACAGAGAGTTACACAAACTTTGGTGGACATGCACTGATAACTTCCTACTTCTGGAAACTGCCTAGTAAGGCATCCAAGGAGTTATTTTTTGCACCTGTTCTCCAGTTGGTCCTTTCACACCCGCACACATGCTCACAATTTTGCGCACCTGTTTCTAGGTCTTTATCTTGGAGGAGCTCCTCAGCCCCATAATTACCCCGTTCATCCTCATCTTCTCCCTAAGGAACAAGTCTCTAGAAATCATCGACTTCTTCCGTAACTTCACAGTAGACGTTGCAGGAGTAGGTGACATATGCTCATTCGCTCAGATGGACATCAGACGGCATGGCAACCCACAGGTACACACACGTTGTGTTTGAACGATAGTAACGCTTCAGCTTGCAATGATGCAGTGCCCTGTGTTGAGTCTTAATAGAATAAAAGGAGATTTTAGGTAGAATGTTAGCCTTCCATTTTACTGAAGAAAAAAAAAAGATGCAATGAAAGTGAATGGTGACTGTGGCTAACATTCTGTCAGACATCTCCTTTGGTGTTCCACGGATGACATAATGTCATAAGGGTTTAGAATAACATGAGAGTGAGTAAATGATGATAGAATTTTCATTTAAACTATTGCTTTAAACGAAGCCTAACAGGGTATTTCAGGAGTCCGTCGTTGCATAAATAGTCAGTCAATCCAAAAGACTCAACGTTTTCATTTCCTCTCTCTCAGTGGATGTCCGAGGGTCAGACGGAAGCTTCGGTGTACCAACAGGCTGAAAACGGCAAGACAGAGCTGTCTCTGATGCATTTCACCATCAAAAACCCTCACTGGCAGCCGCCGCAGGAGAGCTCTGTGTTCATCAGTCACCTGAAGGAGAAGGTTCAACAGGATGCACAGACAGGACCATCTCCTCAGCTGCTGCTGTCTGAAGCACCTCTTTGTACCTCACTACTGTCTAATGAGTCTGCCACTGGTGTAAGTCACAGTTGATCATTTTAGCTACTGTTTTGTGGTAAAGTTTCCAGTATTATGAATCCTTTTTAGCTATTCCAAACAAAGTAGCTTCAGCATTCACAATGTTTTTAGCGTCCATAATGTGACATATTTCAGAGTGAAGGGCGGGACTTCATTTTATATATTGGGATTTTACTGGATCATGGTTGTTTGGCTATGATATTATTGGCTGATGCAAATTATGGGGGAATGCCATTAAAAAAATCATGTCCAGGTTACATTTCACCCCAAAATTAAAAAATAATTAATATTTTGCTCAAATAAAATAAAGCTATTTTTAGGACCATTAAGAATGTTTACATTATTTTCATAACAAGCACGTTTAACTGCAAATTCTCATTATTGTAATACTAAAATATGATTAACTGTTGTAACTCCCATTATTCTCAATGATTCTCATTAGATTCTCATTACTGTAATAGTACTTTTTACTGCATTACAGTGAATAATTAATATAATACAATGCTTTTTATAATTAAAATCTAATAAATTAAAGGCAGTGCAGCAAAAATGGCTATGATTTATATACTTTTAAATGTATATAATATCTTTACTTATTTTTTATTATTATTTGTTTTTTATAAGTAATGAGAATGAACATTAATGCAAAAAAATTTATAAATAAAATATAAAACAATATGGTCCTTAAAATAGGCTTCATTTTCTTTAAAGAAAATTAAATTTCTTATTTCATATTTGATCTTGGGCTGATATATAAACTTGGCATATTCTTGACAGGTTTCATCATGAGATTCAGCAAAATAGTATTTATGAGAGATTTATTACATTTTAATGAAAGATGAAAATATTAGTCTTTATTTATAAGAATATATTTTGCATTGTAAGATCAGGGACATTTATTAAGAAAGTTAAATTTAGTTTTTAATTTTGACAGTGTTATCTTAATACAAGTTTTTAATACAACTTGTATAATATTATCTTATATCTTAATACACTGTATAAACCTTATATAGTAATACACCATTTGACACATTGACTCTTGTGTTGTGTTGGAGTGTATCTTACAGTTCAGTTTTTATAAATGTACAGTTGTGCTCAAAAGTTTGCATACCCTGGCAGAAATTGTGAAATTTTGGCATTGATTTTGAAAATATGACTGATCATGCAAAAAAAAAAAAAACTGTCTTTTATTTAAGGATAGTTATCATATGAAGCCATTTATTATCACATAGTTGTTTGAAAATGCCAGTCAGTACTGTTCAGTCACTTATTAAGAAGTGGAAAATTCGGGGATCTCTTGATACCAAGCCAAGGTCAGGTAGACCTAGAAAGTTTTCAGCCACAACTTCCTGAAGAATTGTTCGGGATACAAAGAAAAACCCACAGGTAACCTCAGGAGAAATACAGGCTGCTCTGGAAAAAGACAGTGGACAGTGTGGTTGTTTCAAGGAGCACAACATGACGATACTTGAACAAAAATGAGCTGCATGGTCGAGTTGCCAGAAAGAAGCCAATGCCACAAAAAAGCCCGGTTACAATATGCCTGACAACACCTTGACATGCCTCACAGCTTCTGGCACACTGTAATTTGGAGTGACGAGACCACAGTAGAGCTTTATGGTCACAACCATAAGCACTATGTTTGGAGAGGGGTCAACAAATATTGTGCTTCTTGAAACAACCACACCGTCTTTTTCCAGAGCAGCCTGTATTTCTCCTGACGTTACCTGTGGGTCTTCTTTGTATCCCGAACAATTCTTCTGGCTGTTGTGGCTGAAATCTTTCTTGGTCTACCTGACCTTGGCTTGGTATCAAGAGATCCCCGAATTTTCCACTTATTAAAAAGTGATTGAACAGTACTGACTGGCATTTTCAAGGCTTTGGATATCTTTTTACATCCTTTTCCATCTTTATAAAGTTCCATTACCTTGTTACGCAGGTCTTTTGACAGTTCTTTTGTGCTCCCCATGGCTCAGTATCTAGCCTGCTCAGTGCATCCACGTGAGAGCTAACAAACTCATTGACTATTTATACACAGACACTAACTGCAATTTAAAAAGCCACAGGTGTGGGAAATTAACCTTTAATTACCATTTAAACCTGTGTGTGTCACCTTGTGTGTCTGTAACAAGGCCAAACATTCAAGGGTATGTAAACTTTTGATCAGGGCCATTTGGGTGATTTCTGTTATCATTATGATTTAAAAAGGAGCCAAACAATTATGTGATAATAAATGGCTTCATATGATCACTATCCTTAAATAAAATACTTTTTGCATGATCAGTCATATGTTCAAAATCAATGCCAAAATTTCACAATTGCTGCCAGGGTATGCAAACTTTTGAGCACAACTGTATACTCTGTATTTTATTCTACATTTGCGGACGTTCAGTGGTTACACCTATACAGTAGAAATCTTGAGTTTATTTATTGAGTGCGACATTTTTAGAAACACTTCATTGCAATGGGAAAATGAAAAAACCCTTCCTGTGGCATTCAGGATATTAAAGAACTGCCAGAATACATGAGAAATTGACATTTCATTTAATGCCACTGAATTGTTTCGATGCCTGCTACCAGATTGCTTATTTCACAGCTCATAATCCTGAACGCAGTGCCCGAGCACTCCAACTTCTACCATCTGCTTTTTGTTTTCTTAGGCAACACATTTTTCACTTCTCTAAATGAGGCAAATGCAGTGAGTTCTGAATAACTGAGACCACAACAGAGTCTGTGATTTAAATCTCATTTAAACCTGAAAAGAAAAAGTTTTAGGAAATTGTTGTGCTGATAATGTAATTTGTATAAGAAAACAAACAAATAAATAATCCTTATTAAATTAGGAAAACAACTTTTAAAACAATCCCACTGTATGTTTTTGTATTTTTATTCTCTTTCAGCCTGATAACCTGTTAGCCAGCGTGTTGGCTCACCCCGTACTGACTGCATCCGGACTGCCTGGATGGAATCATCGTTTTATCCCACAGAACAGCGCAGCCTCAGCAGCCGCCAGCGTTCTGGCGTCCCTGTCTTCATCCCAGCAGCCCCATGCTGGGCGTTCACGTTCACACACTCTCCTACCCTCCAGACAGCATCAAGATGGCCCTATGTACTACAGTGAGCACACTGTGGGCGACAGGTAACTTATAAAACAGGCACTCCAAAAACTAGCAAACTGGCAATGCCAACACGTTTGTATTAAGTAGCCAGTCTCTTGCAATTTATGCCTTTACTAAATCGCCCACACAGATGTCAGTCATCTTGTGGATAATTTACAAAAAAAATTGGATTCAAAGAGTATTCAGTCAAGCGTTTTGTTTTATAAAGGTAAAAACATATCAGAATCTAACCCCTGCCTTGTTTTTTACTGCCTACATACTGTCTGTCTGTCTATCTATCTGTCTGTCTACACACATACTATATATATATATATATATATATATATATATATATATATATATATATACACTGGTGGCCAAAAGTTTGGAATAATGTACAGATTTTGCTCTTATGGAAAGAAATTGGTACTTTTATTCACCAAACTGGCATTCAGCTGATCACAATGTATAGTCAGGACATTAATAATATGAAAAATTACTATTACAGTTTGAAAAAAAATGTTCAGAACTTCTTAAACTACTTCAAAGAGTTCTCATCAAAAAATCCTCCACGTGCAGCAATGACAGCTTTGCAGATCCTTGGCATTCTAGCTGTCAGTTTGTCCAGATACTCAGGTGGCATTTCACCCCACACTTCCTGTAGCACTTGCCATAGATGTGTCTGTCTTGTCGGGCACTTCTCACACACCTTACAGTCTAGCTGATCCCACAAAAGCTCAATGGGGTTAAGATCCATAACACTCTTTTCCAGTTATCTGTTGTCCAATGTCTGTGTTTCTTTGCCCACTCTAACCTTTTCTTTTTGATTTTCTGTTTCAAAAGTGGCTTTTTCTTTGCAATTCTTCCCATAAGGCCTGCACCCCTGAGTCTTCTCTTTACTGTTGCACATGAAACTGGTGTTGAGCGGGTAGAATTCAATGAAGCTGTCAGCTGAGGACATGTGAGGCATCTATTTCTCAAACTAGAGACTCTGATGTAGTCTTCCACATCTCTTTCTGTCCTTGTTAGAGACAGTTGTCCTTTGTCTTTGAAGACTGTAGTGTACACCTTTGTATGAAATCTTCAGTTTTTTGGCAATTTCAAGCATTGTATAGCCTTCATTCCTCAAAACAATGATTGACTGATGAGTTTCTAGAGAAAGCTGTTTCTTTTTTGCCATTTTTTACCTAATATTGACCTTAAGACATGCCAGTCTATTGCATACTGTGGCAGCTCAAAAACAAACACAAAGACAATGTTAAGCCTCATTTAACAAACCAAATAGCTTTCAACTGTGTTTGATATAATGGCAAGTGATTTTCTAGTACCAAATTAGCAATTTAGCATGATTACTCAAGGATAAGGTGTTGGAGTGATGGCTGCTGGAAATGTGGCCTGTCTACATTTGATCAAAAATGACTTTTTTCAAATAGTGATGGTGCTGTTTTTATATCAGTAATGTCCTGACTATACTTTGTGATCAGTTGAATGCTACTTTTGTGAATTAAAGTACCAATTTCCTTCCGAAACAGCAAAATCTGTACATTATTTCAAACTTTTGGCCGCCAGTGTGTGTGTGTGTGTGTGTGTGTATATATATATATGTATGTCTGCTACTCATATTATGGCTGTCTAATCAAATGAATTATGTGATATGCAGAATATTTAATTGAATTACTCGCAATTGCGACAAAAACATGAAGGTGGTACTTCAAGCTTGAATTGCTTTTATGGTAGGAAAATAACTTAACCTATGAAGGTTTAAAAAAAACTGTTTAGATAGGCCACACACTTGGTTTTGGATTAGAGCATACAAGGTTACTTCGTAGATAATAGAAAAGTTGCAAATGCAACGCTTTTTTTCAGGTCAAATGCATTGATAGCTATAACTGTTCATGATATTTCTTTACAGATATGTATGCAATTATATTTTTGATTAAGGCTTAATTTTGAAGCAATTAATTTTACCCTTTTTTAGCATGTCCGCAAGTGACTCCAAGATGCTCAGCCAGTCCAAATCAGCCCTTGCATCAGAGTTTGCATCTGCTGAGATGAGCCTGCATGCTATATACATGCACGAGGTGAGTATTCACGCTGGGAGACAATGACCCCTTTGTACTGGAATATTAGAAACAAGCACGTCAAACACAAACAAAAGGCTACATAATCCTGCATAGTTTTCCAAAGGCTTTAACTGCAGTAATTTCCTCAGGTACATCAGCAGAAGACCCAGCATACATCTGGACTGCTTCAGGCCCCTGTGCCAATGAGGGATTTGAGTACTAATAGTGGTGAGCGTTAGTGTACATGTGGAGTTAAAATGATGTGCCATTTAGGATGTGCTGCAGTATTTCAGATATGTCTACGTCTCACAATATCACCATTAAGGCTTTAAACCTACTCTTCTTCTTCTTTTCGTTCAAGGTCCTCAGATACTGTCTTCACAGACAGTCAGCCTGGTGCCGCCCAGTTCTGGCCGTTTGGGTGGCTGGGCTGAAGAAGAGGAGGATGTTGATGAAGAGGAGATAAACACCAGCCCTGTGCCAGATCAGACCAGCAGAGGGAGCAGCTGAAGTGCCTTCAACCTGTATGGTGAGTTAAATGCCACATCGCCTACTCCAAGCACCTAGATTTGGTTCACTCCAAATCTGATTCCGGAGATGACCACCGGTAATTACTTAAACTGCAGGGATGTGTATCGCAAGCACTTTTAACAATTAATCATTTGCAGTAGATGAATGATAGGTATGGAGTGTTACATTTTCACTAGTTAAAATGCTAATTCTTGATATCAGTAAGTACATCTGCACTGGTAAAACATTAATTCTTGATATCAAACATGACGGAAATAGCCATTCTTGATATCAAAATGGAATTTCATCTAGTATAAAACAAAATGACTGATATTTGTAACTGCAATTTCTTACTAGTTCAAATTCCAGTTTCACATACCAGCTATGTTCTTCTTACTAGTAAAGTTATAATTTTAAAAAATCAATAATTACATTGTACTTTAATGGTTAATATCATGAATGGATATTTGCAGTTAGTAACAAAGTGCTCATTTTTATATTTAATATATTTCCGATATCAACACATTAAAGATATCTTAAAAGGCTTTCTTACTACCTTTTATAGTTACATTATAGATATCTGAAATTAACATTGTTATAGTGAAAACCAAATGACCGATATCAAAAATTAGCATATTTACTAGTTTGAATTCAGTTGTTGATGTCAGGAATGGGCATTTGCAATAGTATATGCTGATATCAAGAATGAGCATTTTAACTAGTGAAAATTGAATTATATCTATAATTCATATCCCACACTTGATTAAATGTCAAAAATTCCATTTGGAATTTGAGTGCCTTTCCTGATTTTTACTGAATTCGAATTGAGGTATCAAAACAGAATGTAGAAATATAATTTGAATTGGAATCAAATGAAAATAATTTAAATTGAACTAAATTGTGTTGTTTAATTATAATACACAATTAAATTACTTATAGACGTTATCATGCACACATAAGAGGTATTCCCAGAAACAGAAATGCTTGAATTGCAAAATGATTTTTTTAAATTTAATTATATTTGATTATTACTGTATAATGATACACTTCCAGAATGCTATAATTAACTCAACATAGGATATAATCAATTCTTAAAATAATCACTTCTTTATTTTAAGAATGTGAAATGTCAGAACAATAGTAGAGAGAATTATTTATTTCAGCTTTTATTTCTTTCATCACATTCCTAGTGGGTAAGAAGTTTACATACACTTTGTTAGTATTTGGTAGCATTGCCTTTAAATTGTTTAACTTGGGTTAAAATGTTTTGTGTAGCCTTCCACAAGCTTCTCACTATAAGTTGCTGGCATTTTGGCCCATTCCTCCAAACAGAACTGGTGTAACTGGGTCAGGTTTGTGGGCCTCCTTGCTCACACACACTTTTTCAAATCTGCCCACAAATTTTCTATCGGATTGAGGTCAGGGCTTTGTGATGGCCACTACAATACCTTGACTTTGTTGTCCTTAAGCCATTTTGCCACAACATTGGAGGTATGCTTGGGGTCATTGTCCATTTGGAAGACCCATTTGCGACCGAGATTTAACTTCCTGGCTGATGTCTTGTGATGTTGCTTGAATATATCCACATAATTTTCCTTCCTCATAATGCCATCTATTTCGTGAAGTGCACCAGTCCCTCCTGCAGCAAAGCACCCCCACAACATGACCACCCCCATGCTTCACGGTTGGGATGGTGTTCTTCGTCTTGCAAGCCTCACCCTTTTTCTTGCAAACATAACATTGGTCATTATGGACAAACAGTTTGATTTTGTTTCATTAGACCAGTGGACATTTCTCTAAAAAGTAAGATCTTTGTCCCCATGTGCACTTGCAATCTGTAGTCTGGCTTCTTTATGGCAGTTTTGGAGCATTGGCTTCTTCCTTGCCGAGCAGCCTTTCAAGTTATGTCGATATAGGACTTGTTTTACTGTGGATATAGATACTTGTCTACCTGTTTCCTCCAGCATCTTCACAAGGCCCTTTGCCGTTGTTCTGGGATTGATTTGCACTTTTCGCAGAAAAGACAGAATGCCTCTCCTTCCTGAGTGGTCTGATGGTTGCATGGTCCCATGATGTTTATACTTGCATGCTATTGTTTGTATAGATGAATGTGGTACCTTCAGGTGTTTGGAAATTGCTCCCAAGGATGAACCAGACTTGTTGAGGTCCACATTTTTTATTTTTTATTTTTTTTGTGAGGTCTTGGCTGATTTCTTTTTATTTTCCCATGATGTCAAGCAAAGAGGCACTGAGTTTGAAGGTAGGCCTTAAAATATATCCACAGGTACACCTCCAATTCAGTACACCTATCAGAAGCTAATTGTCTAACGGCTTGACATCATTTTCTGGAATTTCCCAAGCTGCTTAAAGGCACAGTTAACTTAGTGTATGTAAACTTCTGAGCCACTGGAATTGTGATATAGTCAATTAAAAGTGAAACAATCTGTCTGTAAACAATTGTTGGAAAAATTACTCGTGTCATGCACAAAGTAGATGTCCTAAAAGGCTTGTCAAAACTACAGTTTGCTAATATTAAATCTGTGGAGTGGTTACAAAATGAGTTTTAATGACTTCAACCTAAGTGTATGTAAACTTTTGTTTCAGCTGTATGAAGATCTGCAAAACATAAATGTTTGAATTGCAAAATGAAATTTTTTTATTTAATTGAATTATATTTTATTATTATAATGATATATACATTTCCAGAATGCTGTAATTTACTCAATATAATCAATAGATAAAAATGTTTTTGTGTCAGTATTTATTTTTATGAAGTTTCTGAAAACAGTGTGGTGAATAGTTTGTGGTGCTGTGTGGCAAAATTTAAATCTGCTTTGTTAATAATTTGGACAGTATTTAACATTTAGAGAAATATCTAATTACCAGTAGCTGAGAAATTTATTTTACATATCTAGAAATAAATAGGCAAATAATTCATCAAAATTAATTTTGTAATTATTTATGTTTGTTTCTAAACCTATGTGGGTTCTTGAATTTTGACGAATATATGAAGATCCGTAAATCTACAAAGCAGTTATTATTAGTGTACCATAGCAAAATGACTGCATTTTCTGTCAATATTTATATTATTCTTAATGTCTGATACAATGTCTTTTTCTTGCTTGCAGTCTTTGCTTTCATTTTTGGGAGGAATGGTGTGGCCTTACTTTGGTTTGAAACTTTTTGATCAAGCATGTTGGACATTACACTGCACATGCAGTTCACGGAGCACGTCTGAGCAGTTCAGTTCTCTGGACACATTGTCTTCCAGAACTGTCGTGATGGACTGCAAGAGTGTCTGCCACCTCCCCTCTCTCTTTACACATCAAATAGATTTCAATTTAAGACTGATGCGTGTGTTGGAGTGTATGCTATAGTTTCAGACCAAGGCTGTAGGTTTTTGTTGGTGTATGACATAAGATGACATCTCTGATGCTTAAAGAACTGGCGGCAAGTGTTGAGTCAGGACGCGTACATGGCACATATTTTATACAGTATTTTATTTCCTTTTCTTTCATGTAACAGTTGTTTTATATGGGTTAGAGCAAGTCACATTTTGCGCTTCTCTGATTCAGTTGACAGGAGTGTTTTATGGGTGGTATTTATTATGAAGCGCTGCCTTGGTTTGGGCGGATAAAGACAGTTGTATTGGTAGTTTCAGTTTTGCTTTAGGGCCCCAGCGAACACAGAAAAATATCAGTGAATGAATGTAAAATCATGACAATGATCTCATAAACACTTTAAATAAGGTTTTGTTTGTTAACATTAGTAAATGCATTAGGTATTACTAACAATTAATAATAATAATAATAATAATAATATATATATATATATATATATATATATATATATATATAGATAGATAGATAGATAGATACTAGATAGATAGATAATTTTATTATTTTTATTTATTTTTTACAGCATTTATTATTAATCTGGTTATTGTGAATTTATGAAAATACAATTGTTCATTGTTAGTTCATAATGCATAAACTAATGTAAATGTATACAACATTTAATTTAAAAGATGTATATGTTGAAATTACCATTAACCAAGGTTTATAAGTGCTGTAAAAGTTTTGCTCATCATTAGTTCATGGTAACTAATGTAGTTAACTAATATTAACGAATACAACCTTACTGTAGTAGAGTATTAGCAAAAAGATATATACTATTCTTAAAATGTCAGCTTTCTCCTTAAGAGATATAATATATAAAATTAATGCTTTTTTAATTTTTGCCAAATTAAAAATTGTATTTAATGGAGCAAAAGTCATTTGGATTTGCGGAGGTTTTGACAAATCTTAACCTTTAAACCTATAATTTAAAAAAGTACATATAAACAAAAAGTCTTATTTTTGCGGTTTGTATAAAAAGCAGGTCTGTTATATACGTATTGAAACCATACTAGTAATTTGTAAACTTTGTGTTACATTTGCTTAAAAATGGTCAAAACATCAGTTTTTGTGTTTGGAAACAGTTAAAACGTACTGTATTTAGACAGATCTTAATATCACTGCATTAATGGATTTTTGTTTAAAAATAATGCTGAAGCTATAAAGAATGCTTATTTAACTATCAAACTAAAACATGTTTGTGTTAATGTGGAAAACAAATTAAAGGAATCATCGACCCAAAATAGAAAATTATCTCATCATTTACTCGCCCTTATGCCATCCCAGATTTGTATAACTTTCATCTGCTCAACTCAAATTAAGATTTTTAGAAGAATTTCTCAGCTTGGTCCATACAATGCAAGTGAATGGGTGCCAAAATTTTGAAGCTCCAAAAATCCATAAGACTCCAGTGGTTAAATCCATGTCTTCTGAAGTGATATGACAGGTGTGGGTGAGAAACAGATCAATATTTAAGTCCTTTTTTATTATAAATTCTTCTCCCTTCTCAGTCAGTCTTCACTTTCACATTCTTCTTCTTGAGTTTTTGGTGATTCACATTTTTATGCATGCCGCCCCCCATTGGGCAGGGAGAAGAATTTATAGCAAAACAAAAAGGACTTAAATATTGATGTTTCTCACCCACACCTATCATATCACTTCTGAAGGTATGGATTAAAACACTGGAGTTGTATGGATTATTTTTATGCTGCCTTTATGTGCTTTTTATAGTATCAACATTTTGGCACCCATTCACTTGCATTGTATGAAATACAATACGAGTATGAGCTACAGAGCTGAAATATTCTTACAAAAATCTTCAACAGAAAGAAAGTCCTACACATCTGGGATGGCATGAGGGTGAGAAAATGTGAGAAAAGAGTTTATGGTGAACTATTCCTTTAAATTGATAAAATTAAAGTATTTTTAAAAACTCTTCTTAAATCAAACCCTGACAAAAAAGTTGCATTGCTAAATCCAGACACATCAAAATATTCTTTTTAGACCAGTTGCGTTTCCAACTTGTTCAATTGCTGCCACCTATGAACTGCACTGGCACAATATTAAACCACTTAACCAGTTAAAATAGTGACTAGTTACTAGTAAAATAGTAATTTCTTGCTTTCATGGCTGCCTGAAAAAATCTCTGTATGAAGGTGTTATTTGTATCGTGTCAGGTTTTTAAGGTCGGTCCTGGATGTTTTGTTCTGTGTTCCCTGCCATTAACTGTCTCTCTATATTGATTCCCACATGAATGTACTATAGCATGTCTAACAGATGATCTTTCAGTCCGTATCCCAAAAGTGTTCAGTTACGCTGTTGATATCTCGTGTCCAAATCTAGACCCAAAACACTAAGGGGAAATATTTGTGTGGTGCAAAGAGTAAAATCTGTTTTTATACTAGAACAAAACAATGTTTGTAGAGTTCATTAATCATTGCTTTCTCAAAGTGTAGGTAGGTTTGCCTCTAATATATCACGATCAAGAAAGCCCAAGGGCTTTTCGACAGTTTACACAAGGTATATGATGTACTGGCTTTGCCGAGTTCATGTTCAGTGTGACATGCAGAACTTCATGTGGTCTGAGCGTGTTCAGAAATCACCTACTTGAAATCTTAGAGCAAATAGCTTGAAGTGTCATATATGTCAGGCGTAGGTTTTATTGAGCTGTAAATAAGATAATGTAACGGCACCAATTTCATACCCAGACCGAAATACCTCCGAATGTACCTTAAAACCGTATATATGTACAGTATTTATTTGTGTGGCTGAGGTGTTATTTTGCCAGGATGGTAGCGAATGAACAAGATCAGGATGTTATTGCAGATTTGCTATTTGCAATGTTATGATATTAAAGGGTTTTTCCACACAATGTAAACAAAGATTGAACTGCTTTGAAGTAAAACATGTTGTTTTACAGCTCTGTTATCTTAATATTCTTGTAAACAGTCTGGGGTTGGACTGTGCCAGGTGCTATATATATATATATATATATATATATACTGTATATTCAATTTGTTTAAATATTTATCTGTTTTTTTGTTTGTTTTTTTTGGATTTTGACTTTTTTTTTGTCTGATTGAAATAAGACTTTATCTGAAAATAAACTTTACAAAAACCCACATTCAGTGTTTTGCCATTTCTATAACATGTATCATAACACAAAATCAAAATCATGGCCAACCAATAAGTTTATGATTTTTTTTTTTTTTTAAGGGTTAGTTCACTCAAAAATGAAAATCCTGTCATCATTTACTCACCCTCATGTTGTTTCAAACCTGTATGACTTTCCTTCCTTCGTGGAACATAAAAGATGTTAGGCAGAACGTCAGACTAATGTTGCCTTCACGTGCTATCGGAATTATTGTAAATACGAGTTTCCTACTCGGAAGTTGCACGTGAAGTCCTAATTACGATAGGTTAACAGATAATTTTGATACCCAAGTTTCCAAATTGGGAGAACACGCCAACATTCAACATGGAGGAGAGTACGGTTTCAATAGTGAATAATGGATTCATTCATTTTTCTAAATGCAGCTATTATTGTTTGCCATTTCATATACAGTAAATTGACAAATATCAGTAACTATTTGATGCTAATTGTAAATTTTTACACAGACAAAATAGCATGTATTTGACCAAAATAAGATCATCGTCAGCCACTTGACTAATATGTATTAAGGTGTCAAACCCAAGAAACATGCATATATGAGAGTCGAAAGATGAGCTGAAAGTGTCATAGAAGCACCACAAAATGACGTGGTTGCACCAATAATTGCAGTTTTCATCTCACATTTGCTTTGGTTGACACAACTGGTTACATTTAGGTTTAAGGTTTACTGTAGGGTGGTATGTTTTGTTGATTTAAAACTCCATAGACCATCATCCTTAAAAACACATCTGTTTCAGAGAACATTTAACTCGCTTTTAGAGCCACACAGTGAACATTCCACCTCGGAACTGCTGCGATACGTGTAATGAACCACGTAATGTCATTTAGCAAAAATGTTGCCACAGTCACGTCATTTTCATGAGATACTATTTACTCATAATTGATTTAATCATTTTTATTATCCATTGACAAGGTTGTCAGTAGATTAGAGAAAAGGGGAACTAACACTTTAGGGACTAAAATGAAATGTTTTTCATTTCGGTTCGTTCTGAGCAAAAACTGTACTTTTTTCATTCAAAAGTTCTGCAGCCTCCTTGCCAAATGGTAACCAGTTAAAACAAAGTAAAAGAACGGTTAATAACATTCTTTTTTTTAAACGACAGTACTCTGCGCTAAGGGGTAGGTGAAATACCAATTGCAGTGTTGCCAAATCTCACAAGAGAAATCAGCGAACTGGTCTGGAAAATTAACAATTAACTTGATTAACAGTAAAGCATAATTTTAATTACAGATATGCTTCTCAGTCAAAACCCGGCAACATCAAATCTGTTTTAATGCATCAAATTTAACAATAATTCAGTGAAGACTTGGAAACAACTGAGAAATGTACTTTTTACCTCTAATAATGCTTTCCTTGTACCTGGATTAGCCATGCATGTATATGCAGAAATTATATATAGTTGTTAAAAAGGTCTTCATTCAGAAAATGCGACATCCACAACGGACAACTAGGCAAAGAAATGTGTGATGCCTAGTTTCCTTCAGTATCACAGCACGTTTCATTTTTTCAGGCAACGTGAAGTGGTGTAATTCCAGAAATGTACTGTGATAAACACTCTGGCCTTTAGTTTCATGAAAAAATATCGGAACAAAATTAACCAGTTATAACCGGTTATCAGCATTTAGAAATAACGTTTTCACTCCGGAACAATTCAAAATCACTTAGTTTCCATTTTCGGTTATGTTCTGCAAAAAATTTCGTTTTCGTTCCTTGAACCGTTTTTAGTCCCTGGTTAGTACAGTTATCACTCGATGCTGATAATCTCAGTGAAAATGGTCCAATATCAGCTCATCAAACGCTGTCAATTACCACAACCCAAGACAACAGCCGCTCTGAAATGTGTACAGAATAAGTAGAAACAGACAACTGGTAAAGAGATGGTTAAATATATTGTTTATTATACTGGATGATTTACATAGTTTAAAATTGTGACACCTGTACTAGAAATCCCATTGTAGTTTATATAAAACAATGCAATAATACAGTGTAGCCAAGTACAGATAAACAAGCTGATGGAAGATGTCTGTTTTGTGATACTAGCCTATAATGCGATTATGCATTGAAGTGAATCAGAGCTATGGAGGCCTCAAAATGTATTTGGACACATAAGCAACACATAAAAATGTATGAATGTCACTGCATCGGATATATAAAATATCAAAGCAAGTGGCATCTGCAAACAAATGTCATTTTTGCAGTTACTTTTAACCAACTGGTGCTAAGATGATTTTTAGTGGATATATGAAGTTCACGCAGGTGTCCAAGCAGAGTAACCATAGGTGTAGTTCATGAGATTAACAACAGACATGCTCCACTAACATTTGAAAAGTGTGCTTATGCTACCTTTCTTTAAAATAAATCCCACTTGCTTTGATATTTTGTTATTCATTCAGTTTTAAATGTGACTTAAGTGTCCAAGTACTCTTAGGGACCACTGTATGTTTAAATTTGTATCTTTTATATACTGTGTGTGTGTGTGTGTGTGTGTGTGTGTGTGTGTGTGTGTGTGTGTGTGTGTGTGTGTGTGTGGTCAGCAGGTGATGGATTCGTTTTGAAAATTCATAAGAAAATAGAAAGACACCTGTTTGGTTTCACCTTAAAGGAATATTCCGGGTTCAATATAAGTTAAGCTCAATTGACAGCATTTGTGACATAATGTTGACAACCACAAAAAATAATTTTGACTTGCCCCTCCTTTTCTTTAAAAAAAGCAAAACTCTGTGTTACTGTGAGGCACTTACAATGGAAGTGAATGGGGGCCAATTTGTCTATGTTAAAATACTCACTTTCTCAAAAGCATAGCCACAAGACATAAACGATACGTGTGTTAACATGAGTTTAGTGTGATAAAATCCCTTACAAACATTTTCTGTGTAAAGTTATAGCCAACTTTGTTGCCATGACGATGCAATGTCAACAAACCCTAAAATGACTGTAAAAAAGATGATTTAAACAGCTTTACAGCTCAAATAATACATGAGTTTTAACAGAATAATTAATGCAAGTGCTTTTATAAAATTATAAGATTCACATTTCTGCCTTTAAAACACCCCAAAATTGGCCCCCATTCACTTCCATTGTAAGTGCCTCACTGTAACCTCAATTTTTGCTTTATTTTTAAGAAAAGGAAGGACGAGCCAAAACTAACTTTTGTAGTAATCAACATTATGTCGCAAATGCTGTCGATTGAGCTTAACTTGTACCGAACCCGGAATATTCCTTTAACTTACAGGCAGAATGCTGAAGTGCTCATGCTATGCAAATATAAGATATGAGTGTATAACTTTTCAAGAGCTCTTCCATGATTATGTCAATAGAATTTCCACATCAACACATTGCTTACAGTCTTTGCCACTTAAAATAAAGAATTAGCTCACATGAAACCATAAAGTTACAACCACTTGATTAACAGACTCATTCCTTGTATTCAGTGCATTCGCTTTGGATCTGAATTCATCGGGACAGTGAAGCTCTCACGTGAACATTACACTTATAAAACGCATTATTCATAAATTGAAACATTCTTCAACGTCCTGTTTTGTCACTGTCCAGTGAGGTTGAAACAAGTACATAAATAGCATAATATTAGCTTGCCAAAATCAAACGCTGAGCAAAGCAAATTGCTGGTCACTCAGGTTGTGATGAAAGTGTCCGTCCATTTTCCTGACAGCTAATAATTAAGACTCGAAGGTAATATACAGTATTCATTAACACATTATGCATATTATTGCACTTATATACACAAAATATGAATAAAGACAAACATTCTGAATGATTACACATTTTTGAGTACTATCACAGGGCTAAACTCAGTCAAACCGCAGCAAGTTTGTAGTTAAAGCTCACGATTATTGTACAAAAAAAAGTTCCAAAGTAGATTTCAACCTTGGCCAAACCAACTGTATCTTTAACCAATTTTGTGCAATTTTAAAACGCTTTCTATCTTAGATCTGATTAAGGCGGCTTGATCAAATTAGGCCCACATTGTTCATACAGTATTCAAAGCACAAAATACTCTCATGGAGGAAATATTGTCACAGTATTGGTACGTTTGAAAGAAATGGCATAAAATCTACCAGGATTTTCACAATGGCAAACAAACAGTGGCTGTGATGTTGAGCTATGTTCATAAAACCTGAGTTTTGTTTTGGAAGTGTTGCCTATTTGTACTTCATGATAACATACTTCTATTCAGGAGTTGATAGATTATTTATTGAAACTATTTAACATACATCTTCATGGACTTACACTTCTTTTATAGTCTATTGGATATTTCACAGTTTTCCATTGTACCCTAAACTGTCCCGATGGGGTCCCGCCAATGGTGTCATCAACAAGCGAATTCCTCGAAGTTGCCTATAGTCGGGTGACTAGGTAGCACATTCGGCGCGAATCCGAGACTGTCCGAGTGACTCCGGAGTGTGTCACATGTGCTCTGAAAAACAAAAAGTGGAACATTTGGAGGATGGAGATGAATTTGAGGTGAATTTATGCCAATGACACATTTATAACAGAAAAGACGTAGTATGAGCATGGAAATAAACAAATATAGGGAGTGAAATGATGAAGGAAGGGGAATGTGAATAAATGGGAAAATCGCGACCATAAGCAGCAAACAGAACATTAACAGATGATGCGGAAATGAAGAATCCATGTCAAATTTTATAAAAAGGAGGAAAAATTCATGGATAAAGTGTGAATGAAGGGAGGCAGAGAAGGAAGAGATATTCTTAGTCTTGATTTTGGAAGTTTGGAGGTCTGCTCCAATCACAGCTTAAATAAAGCAGGAATGTGAATAAAAATAATTCAGTGCTAATCGTCCCATTCCAGTGAACCAAGCCTCATGTGTTTCACTGTGGATGCACATTTATTGTATGCAGACCTGTGATGACGCCACAAAGAGTTCCATCTAGTGATGTTACTGGCCACAGGTTTCATTACAATGAAACAATGGAAGCCATTTTAGCCCTTTATGCTCAAATTTTGATACAGTTTTGAATAAAAACAGTAAAACTCTGTATTGCACAGTGTCCTTTGCCCTTGCAGAGCTTTAAAGGAATAGTTCACCATAAATGCAAATTCTGTCATCATTTATTTACCCTTTTTATACTGTTCCAAACAATGACTTTCCTCAATGAAACCCAAAAGGAGATGTTTTGCTGAATGTTCACACTGTTCTTTTCCATAAAAAGAAAAAAAGAACAAGAAAGCACCATAAAAGTTGCACTATATTTCATTGGGTTTCATTGGGAACAGACATCACTGTCAATCTTTTTTACTGTAGCTCTCAAAACTCATTCACATTTGCTCACATTCAAACCTGGGACACCGCGGTCGGTCACAAGACATTTTAGAACCAATGGCATTTTTCGTCGCTGACATGAAACCTGGTTCTAGTTTATCCTTTTTGGGGTTTGACAGTCAATAGTCACTGTCTAAGTTTTTGTTTGGAAAGAATAGTTTGGACATTCTGCAAAACATCTTTTATATTCTGCAAAAGAGAGAAAAATGTAGAGGTTTGGAACGACATGAGGGTGAGTAAATGGTGACTTTTTTACTTTTGGGAAAACTATTCTTTAAGGAATGTAGCAATATACTCAGTTATTTTTGTGTATATTTCATTTTCTATATTGTTTGGGTAAGTATAGCAGCTCAGCAAAAAACTGCAAACTTGACTCTTAAATATTAAAATAAATAGTAAACTGTATTATAGACCCTAAATTTAAATTGAGCAGGATTTCAAATGGAAACTTCCCATTTGATGTAATTAATTTACATCATGTTTCCACTTCATGTCATTTCTTGTCTTTTAGAGAAAATGAAGGGCCTCAAATACAGCACAAGCTCTAGCATTATTTTCACCAAATATATATTCTAAAGCCTGACCTTTTAATATTCAAACCATTCAGTATAATATATAGCATGTAGTTCTTGCGAGAATCTGGTGTCAGCATTACAGAATAAATGCAAACGGGGAAAAACTGTGTACAGCAACCACCATAAATTAATCTAACAGGTCCAATCTACAATATACACTACCGCTCAAAGGTTTAGGGTCACTTACTCATTCTTTATTTACATTTTTTTTTTCTCCTCCACATTTTAGAATAATAGTTAAGTCATCAAAACTATGGAATAACATAAATGGAACTATGGGAATTATGTTGTGACTAAACAAAATCCAAAATAAATCAAAACTGTGTTATATTTTAGCATCTTCAAAGTAGTCACCCTTTGCCTAGAATTTGCAGACATGTACTCTTGACATTTTCTCAACCAACTTCTTGAGGTATCACCCTGGGATGCTTTTTAAACAGTATTGAAGGAGTTCCCATCTATGTTGGGCAAAGTCATCCATTTAAAAAAAAAGAAAATCTTTTTTTTTTTTTTTTTTTTTTAATACAATTTTAGTTTTGTAATTAAATAAATTAATATGGTGGCACAATTATATTTTTGTCTACAAAACTAATTTGAAACATTTAATCATACTCCTTCAGATCAAAAGATTTTTAAGATCATGAGAAACATTTCAGTCAAGTGACTCCAAACTGCAGTGTAGGTCCTTGATTAATGCAACTAAAAACTCTAAACTTGCAAGCACTTCCTGTCTTTTGATCAACTCTTTACACCAAAAACCATACCTATGTTTGGGGGGGGAATAGGTATTATGCAGTAAGCTGTACACTAGCAGGAAACTAGTGTACTGCTTACTACATAATACCTATTTTGTATTTTTTTTATTTTTTTTTTATGTAGTATGCAAAATAGTATGCAATATGCAAAAAACAAAACAAAAACAAAACAAAACATTTTAACCAGTGTGCCACATGACCTCACTATATTGCAAGTTTAATTCAGTGGGTGGCATTTTATCAACTTGGAAATATAAACAGTTAAATTTATAATATGAATGCAACTTTTTAATTCCTGGACCAATCAAATAAAAAGTCAAGAAAAAGATTTAAATTAATTACAAACTGCGGATGTAATTACTTATGCTTCATTCATGATTCTGGAACTGAAATTTTAACGTACAGTTTATTACTTTTAATGTAAATGTTAATGTATTAACAATGAAGTAATAATTACAATAATTGCAGGTCTATTAGCTTACATTTACACTTACAAGTCCAACATTTTAATACAAAAACGCTTTTTTCTCTGCTGTTTACATTCACTTTAGACATCACTCTCTGTGTTTACATGAATACCTCACCAAGATGGGCTTTTGGTGGATTTTTGAAATGTATTTGAACATTCAGGTGTGCATTAGCGTGAGCATTTTCAGCACACACACATACGCCGCCTGTCAATCAAACAGGATGCAGCTGTTACTAGATCACTAGCGAATTGTAAAATTACGTACTCTGGTTACTTTCAACAGCGAATAAGAATATGAATTTTCTAATAAGTGACACAGGCCTATGCTATCACAAATATAGCTGGTTATTTTTTCGTTATTGACGTTATAATCAGTCTGCTTGTCCGGTCGGGTAAGTAAAATTTTCTTTCACTTGTCCCAGACAAGCGTTAATGTCGAGCCCTGATTAAATATTGTATTCAGCATTCTCTGATAAAATGTTTTTCTTCTGCAGGTCAGCTCCTAAAATAAATGTACATTGTTTTAAAGGAGTTTTAGATAATATTTTGGAAAACAAGCCAAAGAATAGTCAAAAATGTATTTTGTTCCAGTGTATAATGGGCTAAGACTATACTCCCTCACCTTTATGTTCACTTTGATCCATCTTTAACTCACAAAAAACAAACTTTCTCTTCTTAATAGAGCTGCATGTCACCGAATTTCTTCATGATAAGATACACACATTGAACAAGACACATATATTATGATTCACTACGTCACGAGCCATTATGTTTTATAATCTATCTGCAGCAAATGTGCACGAGTGATGAGCGTCCCCGCGCCAGAGTATGAATCAACCGGGAGAAGATTCAATCTCTTCTGTGGTCACTTCACACAACTCTTAGACGTGGTGCTGACCGCACAGAGAAATGCTAGTTTCTGAGTTTATTTTCATAACCCGCTTCCTTATTATTTGAACTTTAATAAAGGATGCTTTAAAGCTATAACGTCGGGTTGTTTCATGTGATGTTTCAAAATGGAATGTATCACAATAATCGTTTTATCTCAATTATCTTGTTTTCATAATCGTTGGAAACCAAAATCGTAATTGAAAATAAAATTTGATTAATCGTCCAGCCCTACGTCATACCCTGCCTCCTTGTTTGCCCATTAGCAGTTCATTTGTCTCACCTGCCCTGCCTATTACCCTGTTGATTTCTCTCCCTCTTTTAGTCTCCTGTGCACTGTCCTGTGCCAGTTCGTCTTGTCTCTCGTCATGTCGGTCCCTGTCAGTTTTGTGTCCTGCTCCTTTTTGATCTAGCCCAGCCCTTCTGTGTTCTTGCCATCCTGGACTGTGGATGGACTGTGTTTTCCCCCTAAGGAGTAGTATTTGTTTTTTGGCTTTGTTTTTTAGTATTAATAAAATCGTTTTATTTCACTCTGAGTTTGGGTCCTGCCTCTGCTAATCATGACAGTATTTACTTCTGTTTTATTCATCACTCTTTAAATGAAAGGTCGAGCGCATTGCATTGTGGAATACAGTGCCCAGTAAATAGTTCATTCGGCTATATTATGCACACAGAATATTTGCATACTGTGCAATGTGCACAGTATACATACTGTATATCCTGCAGGAATTGTAAGAGTAGTGTGATAGCATAAAATTCCAAACATATCTAATGTGAATCTGTTGGAACCATTTATATAGCTACAACTGAAAATATAGCCCTGATTAAATGAAACCTAAGCTGAAGAAATTCATAATAAATGCCCAAAAAGTTTCCAAGGCATCTTAACTTAAAAAGAATTGCATTAGTATAGCCTAATTGATCCGTTCTGATCAGTTTTAATTGTTTTTGGAAGCATATTCATAATGAACACACACACACACACACACACACACAAATAGATTTAATGATAAACAGCATCATTTGGGGAAGAAGGATAATCCATGAATTGTTGGGAGACAGAAAACAAAAAAACAAAAAAGTAAAAAAAAAAAGTAAGTGAGAGTTAATTCATCCAGACAGGTTTCATTTTACCTGAACTTCTGCAAAACATCATCTCCATCTTGAAAGCTACAGGGTTTTGAAAAAGGTATCTTAGAATGCTTGAAAATGACATGGTTTCCCTTCAATGGACATGAACAGTTTTTGCACTTCACGAAGGGAAAAGATACTAAATGACGTGAATAATGTATTATGTATAATGTTTACAGGTATGATTTTAAAGTAGGACACAATTAAATGTTTTTCAATATTATTAATGCCATTGCTACCTGGGGACATGGTTAGGCGTGACACCAGGGCTGGTGGAATTCTCTGGGAAATCCTGGAATAAACATGATGGAGAGAGATGAAGATGACCAAACCTTGGCTCAGGCCAATTCGGTTCAAATTTATCCAAGACTGAATTTAAAAAGGCTATACGCCATTCATGAATGCATTTGATTTGTTTTTAAACCGAACTGACCTTGACCCTGACCAGACTTATGACAAAATAATACAGTGCTCAAAAGCAATGGTACAACTGAATTTCTAAAATACAAATTTGAAATATATTGTTTAATCTAATTGTTAATCATTGAATCTATTGAACTGGCTGTGAATAACAGAATATTAAAACAATTGGTAACACTTAATGATAAAGTTGTTTTGTTAACGTTAGTTAATGCATAAGATATCATGAACAATTATTTTTTTTTTTTTTTTTTTTTTTACAGCATTTAAAAGTTGTCTAATGTTAATTTATCCAAATACTATTGTTCATTGTTTGTTCATGTTAGTTCATAATATTGCATTTACTTAAATAAATTATGTGGGTTCAATACAAGTTAAGCTCAATCGACAGCATTTGTGGCATATTCTAAATTAGAAAAAATATTTTCGACAAGTTTTATAATAATATATATATATATATATATATATATATATATATAATAATATTGCAGTTACAGTAAGACAACATAGAATTCAATGGGGCCAGCATATAAATAATAAAATACTTTTGCAAAAGTATTGGCAAAAGTCATAAACAATATGCGTGTTAACATGATTTTAGTGTGATGAACTCGCTCACTAACCTTGTCTTTGTAATGTTATATCCAATATTAATACTTCGTTGCTATGACGACACAACGGCGTAGACCCTGAAAGCGATTTTAGCTCACAAAAAACATGTAGAACAGTGATTTTATCACACTTAAATCACAATAACAGGTATAATGTTTAAGTCTTGTGGCTATAATTTTGAACAGTGTATTTTAATGATTATAAACTGGCCCCATTTGTTTCCATTGTAAGTGCCAAGTGCCACTAGTATTTTTTTTAAATTTTTTACATTTCTTTTTTGGTAATCAACATTATGCCTCGAATGCTGTCGCTTTAGTTTGTATTAAACACAGAACATTCCTTTAATATTAATGTATACTTTTAACAATATCACTTTTAATCTAAAAATGTATTAGTATAATAAGTAGAAATTAACATTAACCAAGAATAATAAATGCTGTAAAAGTATTGTTCATTGTTAGTTCATGTTACCTTTTGCATTAACAAATGTTAATGAATACAATGTTAATGAATCCCATGACAGTACTTTCACTTAAAAGTCATGTTCATACTTTACTATCAAATCTGAGGGTCAAATACCAATCAACCAAACTAACTAATTCTCAAAAAGTATGCAGTTTTTTGTCTGTCTGACTGTATATGCTGTTTCTCTGTTTGCGTGTAATGTAGTGCAGTTTAAGTTTGTTTGCATGTCTAAACATTTGAGCTATTGTCTCGACTTCTGAATGTGATCATTGATGTCCAAGTGAATGTTGGGAAGGGATTGAAATGGCGAATTGTTTTGTGCATGGTATGGTAAAATAATGGTGAATGAGACTTATTTTGCGTTATTTCAATGTCTTGTCACTCTGCTTGCAGCATACTACATAAAACAAATTACATAGTTTTTTCTATGACAAAAGTCACAGTGCTTATAATCCGAGAAGATGCAACAAGTCGTAACAAGTGTGCAACAAGAAGTGTTGGGGTATGCCATAATTCGAAACACATAAAACTGGGTTCCTGGATAAACTATTAACCTGTCATGAAAACTAAATTTTCATTTAGGGTTATGCTGTTGATGATGTTTGGAAATTGTCCTAGAGTTTTTTTTTTTTTTCTGTACTTAAGAATGAACTTCTTCCTATTAGATGTAGTTTGCAACTTTTCCAAGTTTATAGGTAAAAACAAAAGACATCATAACAAAATTTCATTCCAGATTCCAGATTCCAAGGGTGTTAAGCGTGCTGTTGAATTTTTTATCTGATATTTATGGTCTTAATTAAATACAGTAGGCCAATTAAGTTTGAAATAAATTCTTTAAGAAAATATATTTTATACTGTAAATCTAAATCCTACATGCCAACAATGACCATGTAAACCTGCTATAGTTATGAAGTCTATTTCTGCTGATTAAAAAAAAAGCATAAAACTTCATACAGTAAATGGCCCTTGGCTAAGTATAAATCATCTATGAACTGGGATCGTTGGATCCAAAGCTGATATATGGTTCAGATATGGCTATCACAAGCAAAGTGTGATAAAAATGCTTAACATTTCTAAAAGTTCCCCATTTTAAGTTTTGACATCTGCCTTTATTCAAATACAGGCCTATGTCTTTTGAGAAAAGGGCATCTTCATCAATCATTTCCCTTGTTTCCCCTCTCCCAGGATTTGAGCCAAAGACATAAAGCAGGCTAGAAGCATGCAACGCTAGAAGAGCAATCCAACCAAATAGAAATGTAAAAAAATAAAATAAAAAAAATAAAAAAACAACACTCAGACAACAAACAAATAAAAAATAGCAAACTTATTATTTTGTCATCACCATGACAACATTATATACACATGCAGGACAACAGGAGAAGCACAATTACCAGATTGTCACTAGTGCTCCGATGTGGCCGTCTCTTGCGTAGAAAATAACCCAGTACTTTGTCCTTAAAAACCTGCAAAATGACGAAATGGTGCAACATTCAAATATATTGTCTGAAAATAATTGCAATTATTTGGAACTGTGAGCCTATTTCAGTTTGGGCAAATTATACAGAAATTAGAATGCAACATACCTCATACAAGTAATCAAATATCTCCAATATTGTCAAGACACTGGCTCCTATAAACAGACCCATCTGTCCACCAATATCGCCTGAGAGAATACAATTTATGTAAAAAACAAACAAACAAACAAACAAACCAACAACCAAACAACATCAAAAAACATTAAAGCAGAATGACCTGCTTTAAAGTAGAAAAACGCCAAACATGGCTTTAAAATACAAGAAATATGGAAGGCTATTAGTATCAAAATTGGTGTAATTCTCTATATTGGTTGCACTCTAGATCGTATTACCAAGTAATCCAGCAACTTCATATGCTTTCTTTTGTTCAATTTTCTCATAGTTCAGAGCCTCGAAAAAGATATCCAGCACCAGTATGTTGTCCCTGTAAAATTACACAAATAAAATTGCAATTGTTTAGGTAAACTCTGTTTAATGTTATTTCAGGTTGAGGGATGGACAGACATTTCAGAATTAATTAAAAGATAGCAGAACAGAAATCTGAAACACTAATACACATTTTTAGCATACACTGAAAATTGAGATAATCTTTCAAATAAAAGCACCTTTAAAAGGGGTGTTTAATTTGTCAGCCATAGTGTCACAGAAGTGCAAATATAATGACTGTTTGCAATCAGTAATCCTGAACACAACCACTATCTGCAACTGGTCAAACAGACAGAAGCCCCGCCCCGAACTCACGCCATTGGTTGAGCCAATGTTGCTGTGTTGGGCTGGTCGAGATGCTCAAACAAACAGAGCAATGTTCTGAGACAAAGTTTTTACACTTTATGAGGGAATCAACTTACAAATGACTTAGTTATGGCTAGGGATGTTAATGATTGATCGAAAATCGATTAATTGCCGTTAATAATTTGATCGATTAAGCTTATCGATCGTCTATTAATTAATTACAGGACAAATATGTTCTGAAATCAAGCCAACAGACGTTGATAAGTCTGTCTATACAGTCACCCGCCGCTAGAGGGCGCTTGCGGGCTGCATGTCATTATCCGGTTCACAGATGAAGATGCACAGATACGAGATGAAGCGGCTTCAATGTAAACAGTGCTGGAGCATTTCTCTATAAATGAACATTAATGTTTTCTGCACACACCGTGATAGTGTGCTAAAGTACATGACAACAAGCACTGTTGATCTCCTTGTTTCATCCCAACCTACAATTACGTCAGTGATCGCCCGGAAACAACAAAGGCACATTTGGCTGACATCTCCCCATCGTCACCTTAGAAACAGTATGTTAAGTACTATGTTTACGCAGCGTGTTATGATTTGACTTAATTTCAAATAAAAAAATAAGTCCAAATGTCCGAAATATCCCACGATCCACAATGTGAAGTTTTAATGAACTCAAATATGCACAAGTGATGTATCTTGTATACAAGTTATTTTTAACAGTAGCCTAATTCCTTAACAGTAATTAAACAATTAAAAAATTCGTACTAAACACAGCTTAAATGTATTAAAATAAAACTACGAATATTTTATGAGGAAAATGCCAAGTGTATCTTAAGTGTATTAATGTCAATTATATTTAAACAATAGGCTACATGCGTTTTGCGATGTTAATGTTAACAATTAATTGATCAATTGATCGTTCATTTCCACAACGATCGATTATGAAAATGTCTGAAAATGTACATCCCTAGTTATGGCTGACTCTGCATATTAAGCTGGGATAAGAGAAAGTATTTAACATTGAGAAAATTACAGATATCCCAGGATTTTAATTAAAGGAATACTTCACCCAAAAATGAAAATTCACTCATTATTCACTTACTCTGATGCCATCCCAGATGTGTATGACTTTCTTTCTTCAGCAGACAACAAAATGAAGATTTTTAGAAGAAGATAGAGCTCTGTCAGGTCCTTAATGCAAGTAAATGGGTGCCAGCAGTTTGATGGTCCAAAAGTATCATTAAGGCAGCATAAAATAATCTACATGACTAGTTGTCAACTGATATATCGCAGAGGCCGATAAATCGGCCGATTTTCTGACTTTTTTAATGCCGATTTGTTTCTTGAGGGCGCCGAGAATCACTTGCTTGCATGCGAAGCGACTGAAACATGTAAACGACCAGTCACGGTTTGTATTGTTGTTACGTGCCATCGTGTTGCTACAATAATAGACTGGTGTGCAACACAGTCTCATTTAAACGGTCCGCATATCAGAGCCACGACAGAAGCGTTTGAGCTCATAATGTTAAAGTGCTCGCCTGTTTCATTCTCCCCCTCTCTCCACAACAGTTCCCTGTAACATTTAACTGCCTTGTCTAATGATAAAAAGGCAAATATCAATAAAACTAATATTATATACCGTTTGTAAATATGCAGATATCTCGTTTAAACAGATGTAATTCACGAAAACCTAGTGTTTTCTTCCCATCGAGCTCTCATCTATTATCTTCCTTTGAAGCACGTATTCTCTCAGCCAGAATCAAAACTTCAGGATCAGGCTCAAAAGTTCCTCTGATTCACAAATCATGATGGTCAATCTGTGACAATCCAAACAGGCGATCCAGGCTGTTTAAACTGTCAGGAGATTGCTGCTTGTGTTGGATCAAAGACTATTTAGCAGAGATGGGCCACTTCTATTAAAATGAATGGGAGAATTTGGAACGACCAACCAAGAGGCTCTAGCGCCCAACGGTCAGTGGATGTAGATAGGAAGTCCCGCCTTACAGGTAAAAGAGCCAATCACCTTTTAGATACAGACATGTGCATGCGCATTAGCAATAAAAGCAGGAATATTGTGTTTTTTAGCATAATATGAGGGAAAGAAACACAATTTATGATACCAGCGTTGTCAGATTTGACTGCTGATTTGAAATATATTCTTTGATCGTAATCTTGACCAACTGTTTTTGAGATTTCGGTGTTCCCCCATTCAAGTAGATAGGAGCTGCACTAGCATGACTGGAAATAGTCTCCCGGGAGCATTCCAAAGATGGCCACCAGTGGACTGACTTGCTAGAAAGACTTTGGCTGAATCCGCATGAGCGTGTCAGTGCATCTTCAAACTAAAAGCACTTCACGTGTGCTATAAGTAAATGTCTTATTCACTATGCACTGCATGTACAATTGGTTTGATTTGGTATTTTTTTGAGAAAATGCGATTGCTAATGTGGACATGCCATCCATAGTTGCTGGACTACTGTGTGTACTGTTATTTCCTTCTTCCTGATATATTAAAAATTTCTTCATGTGCAAATAAATTACTAAAATTTGATGACTAAACAGAAATCAGAAGAATCTGCTATCTACCATTTAAAATACAATATTATTTTTTTTTTAGATTCTTTTTTACAAAGTTAAAGTTTTGCGTGAAATTGAGTAAATATAGTGCTAAATAAGAGTTTGTTCTTTTTTTTTTTAGCAATTTTATATTTATGTTATTTACTACATTAAATTGTGTGATATATCAGGATTGTATTGGCCTATTGACCACCCTGCTCTCTGGATATCGGCATCGGGCATTAGAAAAACCCATATCGTTCGACCACTACACGCAACTCCAGTCGATCACTGAATGTCTTCTCGATTGGTTTATGTAAAAAACAAGTCAATAATTAAAAAATTTTAAAATGGCGCTTCCGTTCAGGGCTCTGATGCTGTTTGAAATGGCCGAACTCTCACGTGACGTTCATTCTTCTGTTGAAAATAAGCGCCGCTTCCAAATTCTCACATGAACTCGCGACAGCTACGTGACACGGCAACTACTTGCAGGACGCAGAATTTTTTTAATTATCAATTTATTTTTTACACAGACGTATTGATTTGCTTCAGAAGACATTCATTGATCGACTGGAGTCGTGTGGATTACTTTTATGTTACCTAAATATGACTTTTGGACCGCCAAAGTGCTGGCACCCATGTACTTTTATTATAAGGACCTGACAGAGCTCTATCTTCTTCTAAAAAACATCATTTGTGTTCTGCTGAAGAAAGACGGTCATACACATCTGGTATGACATCAAGGTAAGTGAATAATGAGAGAATTTTCATTTTTGGGTGAACTATTCCTTTAAGATATAACAAAACTAAACTTGAATTGATGCTAATGCATGCCTGATCATTAAAAACTGAGCCCCTATTTGAAAATGTATGGACAACATTACAACACCATTTACCATTATAAATGTAAACTTACCCAATATACTGTTCTGTCTTATTGAACTTCTTGGCGAGATACTTAGCAGAGGCCTTGCTGGGTATTTTCACCATGGACAGCTCTTTACCATAACGAGTCATGTTGCAAGGAGTCTCGCAAACACAGTAATCATTGTCCTTCTCCACTAGAAAATCTGTCAATTATGATATCAATCATTCAGTTCAGATATTTTGGTGACACATCAAGTGATCCAGCATCCCTTATCCCCAGCATCCTCTATTTAGTATTATTATTATTATTAAAAAGAATATCAAGCATAATACAGTATCCCTTAGCAATACACTGTCAGACAGTACTAAACTGCAAAGGTCTGACATATTATTACATTTTATTCAGTAGTAATTACTTAATAATAAATAGTATCAAGAAACTAACACATAGTATTAAGAATCTTACCTAAAGCTGGATCGGCACAGTCTTTGTACTGCTCTGGTGTGCAGACAGTAGAGGTACCTGTGCCAGATATTAAAAAGGGAAAAAGATAAAATAGTAAGTATAAATTACTTTCTCAATGCTCAAAGTTTCAATTGGCAATAAAACCAGGAAATCAAATTAAAATTAAAATCAATAAGGCAGTTACAAAAACTCCACATCCAAGGAAGCTATCAAAGAAAAAACTGAATTGAAAATTGAACTGATGAAATCGAATCAACACTTTTCACAAAGCAATATTCTCTCAGGCTTTATGCAATACAAATGTACAGTGGGAGTCCACTGAGACCACTACTGAAAATGCTTCTATTACAAATTATATTATCGGCATATTTTGAGTGATTATTGGTGCATGTTGTCACAAAAGGTCACCGTGTGTTCACTGAAGAGTATCTTTTTTCCAGGGCAATAACAGTGAAAATGTTGAAATCTTTTTTTGCATCCAAGACTTTAAGGTATGTGGTTATACAGAAATTGGCTTTCAAAAATAAACCTACCCTGAAAAATATTCACTGGAGTTAAAAGTGTGACAACTCACCCTGCTCTCCACAATATTCAAAACTTTAACATGGCATAATGTATCACCTTGCTAGATTCTTTAGAATAGTTTCAATAGTAAAATTCAAAAGGTATAAAAACAGTCAGTGTCCGCACCTGGCATATGCACCATTCTGCAATTACAGTTCTCCAACAGGTAGCGGGTCTCACAGTCAATGCGACAGGCTGTGATGCTGTACGTGGAGAAGAATTCAGAGTCCATCGGGGTGGATCTGCAGTCACCCCATGGCGGAGGAAGATATTGAAGCTGGAACATTAAGTTTTATTTGTTACTTGCAGAACAGAGCCGTTTAATAGCAAATCAAAACATACTAAGCCAAACTAAAAGAAAAGAGGGTGTAGCAATCCAAGTACTAACAGTAGAGAAAATTAATTGAATATAATTAATCCCAGAGTGCAATCAGCCACTTGGACAGTGTAGAAAATCATGTGTTTTGCATGAAATACAGCACAGAAAGAGTGTAATGTGTGGATGACATGTTGGAAATCAGTGTTACATGAAACCTAAAGAACAATCTTCAGTGAAATATGCTATAAAGCGGTAAAAATGTAATGGATTTTATTCTTACGTGGGCTGGAATGAAGTGTGACATTGCAAAGCATTTTATCTGCTGTTTTTCTTCAAGGAAACTGCGGAATGATGCAGAAACGTGATAAAAAACTGTGGAGATTAGATATGAGGCAAATGCTTGCTTACCACAGTTAACTGAAAAGAGAAAAGCCTCATTTGATATCAGTTGCAACTGATAACATTAGTGCAAGTAAATAGAAATGTTCCTAACATTTTAGCAACATACTATGGTACCGTGGTACCTCTGAAAGAAAATAAAAAAATGTTTCAGTCTGTTTTTGAGATATATGCATTTTAACTGTGTAACAAATTTCCATTAAACTGAGTTAAATAATGTAAATTGTGCAAATATTATAAATTTAGAATATATAAGTATTTAATTAAATGAATGAGAAATACAAACTTTTAAAACTTAGTTAAGAAAATTCATTTGTTTTAAACAATACAATTTGGTACATGGCAAAGCAACTCTATTTGTTTTGACAATAATTGAACTCATTATATATTTAGAAAAGTTAAGCATATTTAAATCAATCTAATTTAAACCATTTGTGTAAATCTTACTTTTGACAGAATTTTTTAAGTTACTGTCACATCTATGACATAAATAAGTGAATGAATTAACATTAATTTTTTAACATGAATTTATTTCAAACAAATATACAGTAGGTGTCATCTTTACTAATGTTATACATGTTCATTTGGGAATGAGGACAGACACATAGTTTATTCCACAGCATGCACTTATAAACATCTTAAAGATTTGGAAAAGGGGAAAAACTACCGCATGTATTCTCTCTGGGTACACTGCATCACTATTATGCACCCATTTGCAATATGTATGGATAATGTTTATACAATTCTTTTTAAAACTATCCAAATACACAAGATTTCCATAGTCATAGACTTGCATTAAAAAAGAGCAAAAGCTAATATGGCGAACTGCAACAACTGCTAAATTAGGAATGGGCTGCGTTTCCCAAAAGCATCCCAAGCTTAAGTTGACCGTAAAGACCACTGGCGTCAACGGCTTCTACGATCTACTTAGGCTTGCAATGCTTTTGGGAAACGCAGCTTTGGTTAGTAGGATAGGATGTTTTTCTAACACATGGCTTAGCGATGGGTCAATTACTGGAAGCAATATTGATGCTCATTTCGAAGATCATTAAAATGCTATTTTATGCTTCTGATTAAATTTAAGAGCCAATTAATAATACAATAAGAATCGTATAAAGATAATAGAATTTATATCATTTTGCAAATCTAATGGAACTTATAGAGAAGAGATACTGCTATAAAATGAAGTCTTTTTTTTTTAATTTTTTTTTTTTATTTTTTTTTACGGTTGACTGCCAAAAGCATAACATAATCTTCAGTTTATGATGGAGCCCTTAGCTGTTAAAAAGGAGGTGGAGAAATGTAGAAAAGAAAGGGAAAAAGAAATGTAGGTCACTAAGAGAGCAGCAGACGGAGAGAGCAGAGTTGCTTCTAGCACTCGATTATTTCATTTAATTGATCGATGCTAAGAGTCGATGAATAAAGACATACTGATCTTGGCCATGAGCACTGCCTTTGATCCACTGAAGGCTACTTAAATCAGCAGTTTTCTTTACCTCCTGCCAATTAGTTCTCCCTATAGAAACCTAATCAGATACTCAAGAGGAGTCATGTGACTTCAGTACACAACAGCATGCATAAAAATAAACATGGCTTCCCTAGCTGTGATCAATTCCGAAATTTTTCGGAATAACGCACGCACGATTGATCGATCGATCGATCGATAGGTCAATAGATAGATAGATAGATAGATAGATAGATAGATAGATACTGTAGATAGATACTGAAGATAGACAGATTTAAAAACATGTTGAATGAGCAATATGTTTAGCATAAGGTACCAGTTGTTGCTGACAAGACACAAAAGTTTGAAAACCAGGGGCCACACCAAATCCCAGCTGATCAATGAATGGCGGCTCATTCTGGCTGTGGATCTGAACTTTGATGCCCGCTTCATACGACGTTTCATCTGTGGGAATGGCATTAAATGAGATTATTTACAGTTAATTTCTAGTCCACTGCCTGCAGGTATAAATGTAATGGCTTCATAATAAACTTTATAATTATATGGAATTGGAATATGGAATGGTATTACTTTACTGCCTTCATATTGCCTCTGGATATAAAGTCTCCTCTAGAGCCATTGAAAGAGCAAGATTAATATATTATACATAGATGACATTTAGTAGCATATGGTGGTGTTACACATGGATATAGATTAAGGACACTGACCTCATACGCAGCTGATTAAATTACATTTTGTTTTACATTACTCTTTTTGTTTCATATTTATTATCTGTGTTTTGGTTATAAAAAATTCTTGCCACAGAAAATAAATTGGGCAGCTCGCACGGCAGTATTGGAGTAGGTGTACCAAGTAAAAAGGGCTAAGAAAGCGACCTAATCTTGTTATCTCAGAATCTAAATGTTCTATTATAAGTTAAATCATTTTGTTGCGACCACTAATGGGAACATTATGGTAATGCTGTTAAGATGCGTACCAACTGCTTCCATTTTCTTCAGATCTGATGTATATCCCATATTTTGTCTTTTTCAAATTAAATTTTTGGACATAACTGGAGCATAATTCAACCCTAGAACTCGTACTTTAAATACCATAGCTTAATCAAACAGTGGCAGCATTTCAACCCTAGAGTGATGTATCATGCCATAAGATTTTAAATCACAACAAGAGTATTAATTGATATTTAAAAAAAAAAAATTCTCCCACTACTTAGTAGGTCCTCGTGGTGGCACGGTTACTCACCTCAATCCAGGTGGCGGAGGACAAGTCTCAGTTGCCTCTGCTTCTGAGACAGTCAATCCACACATCTTATCATGTGGCTCGTTGTGCATGACACTGCGGAGACTACGCATGTGGAGGCTCATGCTACTCTCCGCGATCCATGCACAATTTACCACGTGCCCCATTGAGAGCGAAAATCCCTTATCACAACCACAAGGAGGATACCCCATGTGACTCTACCCTCCCTAGCAACCGGGCCAATTTGGTTGCTTAGGAGACCTGGCTGGAGTCACTCAGCACACCCTGGATTTGAACGCGTGACTCCAGGGGTGGTAGTCAGCATCAATACTCGCTGAGCTACCCAGGCCCCCATGCTTTGATATTACATAACTAACATCAATACACTACGGACGTTTTTGAAAAACACCTCACTGGTGTCTGTATACTACAACAGTACAATTCTAATGTTAGAAGAAAGTTTAATAAAAATATTATAGAAATATTTAGTGACTGCTCTACTATACAAACTACCAGTCAAAAGTTTGGACACACTTGAATGACTTTCTGTTTTTCATGATCTGAAATGAAATTAGTTTTGTTGACAAATATACTGTAAATTGCTTCAACGTATGCATGCACATTTGAAGTAAAGCAAAAGCATCAAAAAAATGAAAAAATAAAAAGAGAGAATGCAGACAAAGGTCAAAAATATACGATATTTTTTATTTGTTTTACTCTTGTGATCACTACAGTTCCCAGTCTTCCATTTTGGTTATTTCATAGTTTTACTGATTTATTTTCTAAAATGCATAAAACAGCAATAATAAAGTTCAGTTATTAGATGCTCCTAATAAAGTTAGAGCAAAAACGTTTTTTTTATATTTCTTTTTAATATGCATAACACATTTATTGTTTACCTGTGTCACCCCAAACGGGCAAGTACTCATCCTGTTGAATATCCAACATGATTTCCAGCCCATTTCCAGTTCCACCTTTTAAAGTCGTCAACAAAGGGTTTCCATCTAGACCAGAGTTGAAGGTATAACATTTCCCATATCTTGTGTAAATCTGTTAATGGAAAAAACATGAATAGCTTATATCATAATGTTATTAATGTATTGTTTCCCCCTGATATCCACAAAGGCTTTCTGTGCAAAAAAAACAAAAAACAACTGTAATATTTCAGTTTTTCCTGATCATTTTCCACCCTATCTCTGACCCTTAGAATTAAAGCTATTTTTTTTTTTTGATGTTCAAATACTTTTTTTTATCCCAACTTAATATGCAGAAACTATTATAAGTAAACCATTCGTAGGTTTATTTCCTCAAAAAGTGTAAACACGGCTATGTGGCACTTTCAACATTCCTCTGTTTGTTCTGAGTGACCCGTCCAGCCCGACACGACAACACTGGCACAACCACTGGCACGAGTTTGGGGCAGGACAATATGTTAGTTCGACCAATGGCAGATAAAGGGAGTATTCAGAGATCTGTTTGAAAACAATGTTTATTTTTGCAATACCGTTTGGCAGAGAAATTACACACTTGCTGCACCTTTAAGAAATGCCTCCCATTGCATGTGAAATGAGCAATGGCATTGAACACATTCTCCAGCTCTGCTCACACACCGTCTGTGGGTTTGCTGTCGTATCAAATGTAGCGTTTGACTCACTCATCCTTCAATAACAGCCTCTTGGCAAAACCTGCATCACATTGTGACAGATTCACAAAAAAATCCATGTTAAATTGTGTCATAAACTGTTAAGATCAGACTGAAATGATCAGGGATCTTGTTAAAAACAATCCACTTGTTTTTAACATTGGGATCTCTTAGAAGAATGTGCACTAGTGTAGAGCAGTAGGTGCTACACAGCCAGGAACAGCACAAGATTTGGCAAACTTTCATACATATTATCATTAGTTTTTCTGCCATTTAGAAATACTAGCATCTGCTTTGTCTTTGGGGGTATTTACACTTTGTCACTAATAAACACATTCCATTTACACTTGGCCACATAGTTATTATGCTAATGCTGGGCAGCGAATTAAATTGATGAAAAAATTGCTGTTATTTAATATTTGATTGCAAGTGACTCTGCTCAGTGTGCGTGTGTGTCTGTGTGCGCATGCTGTGTATTTTTCCCCTCAGGGCTTGTCGTAGGTAAGATACTCCCTTGCATGTCAGCTGCACTCATTGTCAGTGATTAGTTTCAATTTCATCAGTGATCTGCATCAAATAAATGAAGAGAAAATTTCTGTCTCCTACAACGTCCGTTTCTTAATTTGGTATTATTTATTACGTGATGTGAGCCCTATGCAAATACTCGGTGAAAGCTATTATGTACAATATTTTCCCTATGCTGACGTAGCGCTGTTTGACTGGAGTAAATTTTATATATGTGGCTTGAACAGCCAGATGCATTTACACTTGACCGAGTTTCGTCTGGAATGCGTCACACCACCTCTGGAGGTTTAAATCTGAGTGATCGTGAATCCGTCTCGGAGGGCATTTACACTTGGTCTTTTTATGACCAGATAGCTATCCAATTAGTAAAAACGCATGAAATGGCCAAGTGTAAATACCCCTTTATAGTGACAGAACAAACCAAGTTTATGATCTCGAATGTGCATCGTTGATGAGTAAACATGGATGGTCATGGTCACAGAATGAGTCAGTTTTTCAGCTTAGCTCAGGTATAATAGTCTTAGTCCCAATAAAATGGAAGGGAGTTTCAGTTCTTGTTTTGTTTTCACAAGATATCAAGCTATCACAAAGGAAAGGATAATTTGATTCATCATGACATGATCCATTTAAAACTAAAGCAAAAGTCAGCCTGATCTCAAGAAAATTATGTGAATGTGGCAACATTTTTGCAATATGACATTATGTGGTTCATTTCATGTTTTGTGGCAGGTCCGAAGTGAAATGTCCACTGTGTGGCATTAAAAACATGTTAAATGTTCGTGTGTTAAACAGATGACATTTTTAAGGTTTATGCTCTATTGAGTTGCAAATCAACAAAATGTACATCCCAACCCTAAACCTTAAACTTAAACCTGAAATGATGATGTCATAAAAGCGAATGTGAGACGAAAAACACAATTGCTGAAGCAACCACGTAATTTTGGGGTGCTTCTATGACACTTTCGGCTTGTTCATCGCACTAAGTTTGTAAATGTATTTGGTTATGTAATGCAACGTTAAAATGTATCGCTTTACAAGTCATGCGCTATAGTAAAAGTGTTTTGATAAGATAGCATTGTGTGAGGAACAGGGTGTTTATGAACTGCTGTTTTACTCGTGATTTATGTGAAAGTGAATAAAAGTCATTGTTGTTTTAGCGCCTGTAGTGTTCATTTCACCAGAAAAATGATGCAGTACGCACAACGAGCCAATCAAAATTAATTTAGCAAAAATGTAAGTATAGTAACGTGATTCTATTAGACCATACTGGCAAAAGTGGAAGGATTGTCACTAAAAGAATGGCTTTTGATGTCGACATACTCTCACTGAATGGAATTCCAATTAACTGACAGCATTTTAAGAATGACCTTTATCCCTTTAATAGGTAACAGTTGCCTTAAATATGATGGTCTTGGCAGTGTTTTGACAGTGATGCAGAAAGAGAGACCGGTCACACAGAGGAGTTCAGTCATGGTTTCATGATCCTGCTGTGACACTAATGAGTGGTAGATCCTTCAGCTCCAGGAACGTCTCGGCTCACGCTCTCTGCTCAGCTTTGAAAAAGCAGGAAAATACCATAACAGGTGAGGCTACATTTTCTCTGCTGCATCCCTGTGGGTTTGAGGAGCTTAAGTATGAAAATCATATGCAAATACAGAATTACAGAGGTCAAACAATGCAGTTAAAGACAGAGAATCTGGTTGGTTAAAGGTGAAGCAATTCTCTTGATGTTAAAGTGGTAGTTCCCCCAAAAATGAAAATTCTCTCATCATTTACTCACCCTCATGCCATCCCAGGTGTGTTTGACTTTCCTCAGCAGAATACATTTGAAGAAAACTAGAAAGATATCTTAGCTCAGTAGGTCATCATCCATACAACTCCAGTGTTAACCACTTAGGCCCCGATTTACGTTTGCGTGTATAAAAATATGTGCAAACTTGATAGCATGCAAAAAAAAAAAAAAAAGGGCCAAGCCGATCGACTAATGTAGTCTTTTAATGACAGTGTCTTTCAGATGAACAAAATAGCACATCTTTTTTGCATATTTCCCCGAAATGAATATGCTATTTAGAGGCGTGCCTCTGTAACGGGAGCCAGCTGGTATGTGATAGGTGTGCGGTATGTGGAAACCTCACTCCCCTGGCCTCAAGAGTCACACTAGTAACTGACGCTAGGTGCTGTAGCCTTTAGCCTCCTCATTGGCGCGCCCGCCGCCCATTCCGGCTGACGCCGGTTCGAATCCCGCTCCAAGTGGGTCGAGCATGACTGTTTACAGTGGCGCCGTTGACCTGAATGGGAGTGAGGTTTAGGGGGGTGAGTGTAACGGTCCCCTGGCCTCAAGAGGCGCACTAGCGACTGACACCGGTTTGAATCCCGCTCTGATCGGGTCGAGCAGGACTGGTTACAACTCCAAATGTGCATAATAAAGGGTGGTGTAGATGCAAATGAATCTAATTGCACCCACAAAGTGATTTATCAAGCCTGAAAGTAATTTCAGAGTCAGAAACTACAAGAGCAAATTAATACGAATGAAAGCCAAGTATTAATCTGATTGGCACTGTGCATTATTCTGTCATTGTGGCAAAAAGGAGACTTTGAGAACAGATGCTATGTAGAACACCCTTTATTGACACACATTAATGTGAAATTAAATTAATACTCATAAAAAAAACGGTTTTATTCGATTATTTTAAAACTCGATATAATAACTGATAACATCAAAAGCCTACTAACAATTTATGCCCAAATTATAAATTATGTCTTAATTTAATGTTTAAAAAAATAGTTTTTAACTACAGAAATATTGCAAAGTATTTTAAGTGGCGGATCTTTCCAGTACTCGAAGCAGGCCGATACGCACCTGTACACTGAACAGGTTTCATCTTGATCCCGTGAAACGAGCAGGGAGCGCAAGTTCTATACCGTGTAGCTTTCCGTGTCTCTCTCGTGCGCGGCTAACTTTGCCATGGTCAAGATAATAGCGGTTTGAAATTCAGATTTCATTTAAGTATACATCATTTGTGCAATGGCTTAACGTACATAATATTGTATTTTCTTTGTGAATTATGAAGATTTCAAGTGAAGAGTGTCATGTGCATTCTCATCAGTTACTCTTACACTTGTTAAATAGAAGGGATTTTATGGAGATATCATACAATCCTATAAATAAACATATAAATGCCATATTGAATAAAAATAAAATGGTTTTTAGTAAGAGCTGTACTGTAATTGCATTTGGTGCAAGTACCACATGCAAAAGCCTCCTTTTGGAGGGTATGTTTAACATATTTGCACATGTAGTTATTTGCATGATTTTTCTTAGTAAATCATCCGCAAAACGCCCATGAAGCACGCACACGCAATTTCATAGATTGAACAAGCAAATTAGTACCCGTTATTTGAGATCTTAATATATTGGGGCCTTAATGTCTTCTTAAGCTGCATGGCCAAAGATAAATATTTAAGTACATTTTAACTATAAATCATTGCTTCCAGTCAGCAGCAGTATGCGCGTATGACATAATCGCATTGCACGCGAGAACTGACACACATGCGACATACCCAGAAGAGCAGTGCTGTTTACAATTGAGTAGGAGGAACACTGCACATAAGCTTGGTTGGTTTTTGTTTAGATCTGTATTTGTATCTGTTTGTTTTTCAAAACGGCATGTATCCTGGATGTCTCAACTGAGAGAAAAATGTGAGATTATGTCTGTAACATGGCAATGCAAATACCAACGAGAGACCGCATGAACTTAGTAAACTCAGCTGCTGCTGACCGGAAGCAATGGTTTATAGTTAAAAAGTAATTAAATATTGATCTTTTCACACCAAAAGTGATTGTGTCATTTTAGAAGACATTAATTTAAACACTGGAGTCGTATAGATGACGTTTATGCTGACTGTCAGTGATTTTTGGAGCTTCAAAAGTCTGATCACCATCCACTTGCGTTTTAAGGACCTACTGAGCGGAGATATTTTTCCGTTTTTCTTCAAATGTGTTCTGCTGAAGAAAGAAGTCATACACACCTCATGAGGGTGAGTAAATGAATACATTTTTGGGTGAACTATCCCTTTAAAATGCTTTCTCCTATCCCAGTTGTACTGCATAAACTACTACACAAGCCATTCGTTAACATATTTCCTGACTCCCAGAACTTTTGAGTCAATCACATGAGCCATAAATTTCATGTGAATAATCACTCTATTGATATCAATTTCATTTGGTGCCACTAGTCGTGCAGAAATGACACACTTCCCCTTTAAAACACCACGCCAGCAAACTATTCAGTGTGACACTGTCAAGTCTACGATCGCAATGTTCATTTCCTACATTCCCACCAACCATAAGAACAGAGAGACGCGAGGCTGAGATTTATTATCTGAAAATCTCAATTAACATGAAAGTGCTTAGACCCAAATATGAAACATTATTGTCAGCACATAGAGGCATTACAGAGGCATTGTGTTGCTCTGCAGAGTTCATGGTTTACCAAAACACACCGAATGAGCACATTGTGTAAGAACAATAGTTTAAGCCTCTCTCTTTTCCTTGTTTTCTAAGTAATTAACTTAATTCATTCTACAGGGAACACATGCTGCCACAGGCGGGAACTAATTTCAACTGTAATGATTCAAAGCGCTGTGCATATATAATCTGGAAGCACACAGTTTTGCGGAAAGCAGTCATGTTGATTTCACATCAGTCTTTGGCAATGAATTTCATCTGCTTAAAGGGATAGTATACACAAAAGTGTAAATTCTATTATTATTTACTCATCCTCATCTTGTTCCAAACCTGTATGGCATTTTTTCTTTTGTGGAATGTAAAGGACTGACAACCTCAGTCACTGTTTGCTTTCAATGTATGGAAAGAAAGATGCAATTAAAGGTGACTGAGACTGAACATTCTGCCTAACATCTCCTTTTGTGTTCCACAGAAAACAGAAAATCTTACAGGTTTAGAACAACATCAGGTAGGTTGAGTAAATGATGACAGATTTTTCATTTTTAGGTGAACTTTCACTTTAAATACTGCAGGGATCTTGGAATTATACAAAGTACTTTGGTTTTCTATCTGATAATGGATAAAAAGAGTATCAAGATTAAGCAGCTTTAGAAGGGAGTTTAGCTAGAGGCAGATATTAAGCACATCTGTGCAAGGCATCGAGCACTTTTTAATAATTAATGCGTTTTCTACCCAGACATTTGTCAGAGTGCAGTTTCAGTGCCAGTCAATGTTACTGAGATTTCTAGCCTCAGGGCTTCTTTGAGCAGTCCTCCGTCACACATCTCTAAGAAAGAAAATATGAACACAGAAGAATGTTGATTCTAAAGAGCAACGTTACACTGAATGACAAAAGTGGTCTGCCATTTTTTAAATAAATTATTTGAAATGAACATTTCACTCACGGACACATTTGAGTAAATGCGGGTGAATCATTAATCAATGTCGGGTCAAATATCACCCCATAATTCCAAAAGAACCATTTAAATTAAATGATTAGGAGTAGGACTATTAAAATGTTTGCATTGACAAAATATTTTTGACAAAACAAACAAACAAAAAAAAGCACTCTCCAACCAAATCCCCATTACCACAATGAGAAAAAACAGAGATGCATAATTTAGATATAGTGTTTAAGTCAAGTATTTATAAACTTTGGTAGTATTTGTTGTACTTCCTTTGTTGAAAGCTGATTAATAAAAAATAAAAAAAAAACACTACATTACTATTTGGATATTGTAAGGGGCCGTTCACGAACACATCCTTGCATCTAAAAAAGCTTCATAGAGTGCAATGAATAAACAGAATACAGGTGCAATGTTCGCAATGGCAAAATATGTCAAAAGGAGTCCATCTAGCTAAAAGTTTACATAGAAAACAATTGAAAAACAGTGCAGATGGATGCAATGCATTCGGTGTGAATAGCACCAACACAGACATTCACCATTGAGAATAATGGGAATTACAAAAATCTCAAAACAAAACATCTGGACCAGTGTCAGAAAATAACTTTTCCATTTAGGGGCAATATCTGCACCCTGGAATTGTTTTTCAAGCATTTTAACCTTTATGTGCATATTCTCTAATCATATAAAACAATAATTTCAAATACTTCAATTTAATCAATTTGTTAACAATAACAATTATATCTTATATTTCATGCAATAATATGCATACCTAGGCCTAGAACAGCATATGATGAAATATGCCACCACATTTTGAATTTCAGGGGCATTTTTTCAGTTTTGGTGACATTTTTGACATGAGCCCCTCTTAATATCTGACCCTTATCTAGATGCATTAGCTGTCATAAATATTATGTCAATTAATGCCAAAAACTTTAATGGTCCTGAAAATACCCTTTATGCAATTTGTTTTTCTTCTGACTTTGGTCTGAAATGTGACCTTTTGTGAGTCACCTACACAAACACCCCCACACACTATTCACTTAAATCTATTTCACGCAGGAAAAATGGTTTCAAGATCTCTTCTGATAGAGTCTGAACTGTTGAAATGGGATGTATTCTAAATTTGTAATCAATTAAAACACCCTGTCCTGCAGTTTTCCCAAAAGACATAACTAGGCATTCTTAGAAACACAAGTCAGGGACTAATTAATTGGTTTGATTCATTAGAATGCCTGGCTTGATTTACTTGCTTGCAGTATATTGAGCAACAAATGTCGAATACAAGCGTGGTACCTTAAGTGAGCGCAATTGTTGACAACGTCGCAACTGTTTACACATTAGAAGGAGCTAATTAGTGTCTAAAGGTGCAAAGAATTACTACTTTTCATTACGCCCTGTGAAAGATATTCATGCATGCTTACATACAGGCGTGAAATTCTTGTAAGTGCAGTTTTCACCCCGAAACCTGCATTCCAGGAGCATGTCTTCTAATTGGTGGCCCAGCCTGTCAATCATCTCAGTCGTGTCGAGCCTGTGGTTAGGAGGCGGGGTGTAGTTGGAGAAGTCGAGAAGATGCAGCAGTCTTTCTCGGTGTCGACTGTGTTTAAGCATTGAAACGCTCTGTCGGTTTACCGTATGATTTAAGTGCATAATGTCCATCCAGTAGCCACTATAGTAGAGATCGGCTTTGGTGAGGCTGGACACCCTGAAGAGGTTCTGGTTGCAGAACGTTACAGCTGGAAACGTGACATTACGAGTCCAAACCATGTAGATCTTGGTCACGGCAGGGTAGGAGAGAAGATAGAGGATTCGATTCCACGACCACGTGAACAGAAGCCCCAAGCAAACAAAGAGCGCCAGCAGCCAAAACAACCGCTGGACTTTGGATTTGTATGGCGAGAACGCATATTTTAGCCCGTGGACTTTGGTCCTAAGCACAAATGTCGATGTAATGTCCCCTAAAGTCATTTTGAGTCTTCTCTGGTGGCTTCTTATCTTGGCTTCTTCGATCAAAGAATCTTTGTTTATTGACTCCTGATTAGATGTTGACTTTTCCATAATGTTGCTATATGACTTTGAACATTGGCTGCAAAGTTTCAAAATGAATCATGCTCCAATATATTCTCAAACATGGAGAAAAATGCTTCTGTAGTTGATGATGATCAATTGAGCAACTAAAGGAGCAACACAAATTCCTTCACCAAAATTAATATTTCACTTGTCTGTATTGTTGCCAGCCCACGCAAACAGGAAAACAAAAAACAAGTGAATAAAAGACAAAGGATTTGTACATTACCAAGCTCTGGATCCAACAAAGCTCATTAGATAAATAGACTTAATTACAATCTCAATCGCAACGCAGATCATTGCTGTAGTTATCCCCAGGTTGTCCTGTTGATTTGAGGTTCAAGTGAGCCATTTAAGCAAATCAGATTTTTTCTAAGGTTAAAAAGAGCTCTTTCCTCTTCTTCTGGCTTCATTTTTTTTTTGGTACAGAACAACTGTGTGAGGCTGGCTGCAGATTCTTGTTGCTATTCCATTTGTGCGAGAGAGCCCAACCCACCCCGTTCCACTCAAATTGTCCTGTCAATGGATTTGCAGCAGGCATATAGATCAATTTTTTCTGCTCTTTGCCTTATTGAATTGAGAAGGCAAAAGATTTGGATGTACTTCTTGCATTAATGTAGACAAACGATATTCTTCAATGCTAAGACAGCACAACAGATTCCCACAGGCGTGAGTTTCTGAGATGTCATTTATCAGGCACCCTGTTTCTTTAATGTCTTCACTTCATTGATTCTTTGAGAACCTTATTATTATTATTTTTGTTTTTTAGATTAAGACGAATAGTCTTCTCAAGAGACATACATCAAGTATCATATTTTATTGTATTCACTCTTATGAATTGACCAGATTCAAATGAGGTCAGACAAACAGTTTTTTACTTGTGAACCATGTAACATGATATAATTCCCACCCCATTTTACACATATACAGTACATATGCCGACACCCATATTGAATCATAAACTACAGTTTTATTTATGTATAATATATATGATATATTGTATTTCTATAACAAAAGTCTCAGTTCTTGTTTTGGATATAATACCTGGTTTGTACAATTTACCCTCCTTTTCAGCCATTAATGCATCAACATAACTCTTCTCTTTGATACGGAACACTTGCTTTTTTTTTTTTTTTTTTTTTTACAAATGCTCAACTGTAAAAGCCCACATTAAATCTGTATTTATTCATGTACTTTTTTATTTTATTGTTGTCACTGGTGTTTTGCAATGTTCAGCTTCCTTGCCTACCTGAGAGGAAGTGTCCATAAATATGATCTATAAAAAGTTAATTTCAGGCACCACTGACATTATCAGCTTCAGTTTTAAGTGGGTTTTTTTTTTTAATGCTCTGCCTTATTGAAAGTAGTCAGCTGATCAGATAAATAGTCAAATGGCTTCTTAAAGGGATGAGGGCATTTTTTAGGGCTCAAACAAGGAACCCTAAATACCTGACTACTTTTCAACTATTTAACACCATAAACAGAGTTATGGGGCATTTATAAGATTGTATTCTTTGTTCATTAACCTTCCATTACATCTTATCAGAGCTAGATCAAACCCATTTATGATTATGATTAGTTTTTCATACAAAGCACTCATAACAACCTGGTGCCTAGTAAACACAACATGTTTCCAGGCAGACTGATGAAAACATTTGCACCCTAAATCCTGGGCCTTGTGTATTAATTCAAGCAATCAGAATGGAGATTGTGATTTTCACCAGGATATTTTGTATTTTATTTTTTATTTTGCGCAACATATATCAGATGGTCAGTGAACGGACTGTGAGTAGTCTGTGGGTGTGACAACAGGGAAAATGACACAATAGATCTGTATTGATATTACTATAGACTATAGAACCAAGGTTCCTCCAAATATCCCTGTATACTCATTATATACAATCACCTGTACTCCCAACAACTCCTAAATCTAGCTGGCGTTCTCCCGCAGCTGTGGAATTATTATTAGTATTTTAAGACTGACGAGACTGAATCCATCATCTAATCAATATAATCCCCAGCTGCTTTGGAGTTTATTAAGCTTATTTAAGGTTTATTTAGACACAAGACAAATCTTTATGCCATCCTAGCTGTAACCCTCCATTGTTTATTTATGTGACTGCCAAGGTATTGATTTATTTCTATATATCATGGTCAGGTGGCAGGTTGCAGTTCAGGCCACTCACAGTATAGATACAGCTCCTCTCTCACGACTAATTGTTTCCAAGTTGCATTGGTCCTACAGTCAATATTTCTCTATCTAGGGTCATTAAATAATAGATTAACCTGCATTTCAGAGGGAAAACTGCAAGTACAGATAAACTAAGATTGTTCTCTTTTCCAGTGAGCTCAAATCATAACAAATTTTTTCAGTCATTTTATTCATATTCTGTTGTCAGGGAGCGAAACTTATGCAAATTTTACTGCCAAAAGTTTTTTTCCACCTGGAAAGTAATTATTACGTTTTCCAACTTCACTGACGCCATTAGACTAAATTGCATTGATGATACCGAAAGCCATATTCCCAAACTGATCTCACACTGAAATCGTCACTGATTATGAGAATTCAATCAGTGGCGATTTTAGGGGGTGGCCTGTGGTGGCCTGGGCCACCCCTGAAATCTCATTGGCCACCCTGTGGCCACCCCAGAACTGATTGGTAGTTCATCATGTTCATCAACACAAGAACGAAGAACCAATAGAAACACCTGTCAATCAAAGATGACATCTCAGGTCATTTGTTGATTTAGAGCCACACTGACCCAGGGTCAGTTTTATATTTCTGACCATTATAGTAGTGGTGGGACTGAAGCTGTGTGAGCTGCTCTTTGATCAGTGGGGGGAGGGGCAGGCCGCGGGTGGCCAGGCAGGTGCCGCAGGTTGCGGGCAGCGGGCGCCAGGTCTGGAGTATAACGGTCGGTCAGAAGCACGAAGCTGACACGAGCTAGCGTCTACCTCCAACTTCCAATGAGTTGACGACGTCGATTTGTGGTCAAAAAGAAAGCTGTTATTTGAGATGTATGTTCATCTAATCTAACGTTTAATTCATCCCGAATTTCCATGTGAATGTGAAAACATTTTTTCATTGTTACAGTAGCTAGGTTAAAGAGTAAGCTAGACCCTACACCACATTCAGCATGTTATCTTTATATTGACTTGAAATATGAAATGCCATGTTTTCTGATTTAATGACGGAGGTGTGTAAAGCGTTTTACAGATGTATATATATATATATATATATATATATATATATATATATATATATATATATATATATATATATATATATATATATATATATGGCTAACCTGTGTGTGAAATGGAAGGGTTTGTGCTGTGACTGTACTTTAAATCTTTACATGAGTTATTTATGAGCTCTTTATGTGTATTATTGGTCAGTCAGACCAATAAAATCTTCAAAGTTTTTATACCTTATTTGACATTTTAAATATGCAGAGGCAGGGCAAATTACACTTAAATGCCGCAAATGATTTGACTAACTATTTTATTTGGTAATATTCAAAGTAATTGAAGCTATCAGAACATGTGGAAAATAAACCTGAGTAGACACTGTAAACAGAGTTTTGTTTTTAACTGTATTCAGAGCTCAATCTGCAATTTTTGGGTTTCCAGACAGACACCTATAAGCCCTCGTAGCCAATTTCACACACTGATTTGTACCCAATTTAACAATATTTCTGCTGGACAGTGCAGTTATAGCTAATAAATGAATGAATAATTGATTGAATGATTGATTGAATTGCGCCTCAATCAGTTATCACCTGTACTTGTATCTTTTTATGATTATACACTATACCTGATGTTACACGCAGATTAATTCTCTACAATGAGAATAGCTCTTAAAAATGTGTAACTGACCTTTTCTAAACAATTACTGATTTAAAAATGGATGTTATATTAAAATAACCAGAGATTCCCAGAAACTGTAATAGGTTGAAATAGAACAGCAATAGAAAATTGTCAAATGTCAAAACAACAGTCTGATATTGAATACAAACAATTCAGTGAATGCTAATATGAGTTTAAGAATTCATTTATTCTACATGTGTAGATGTTGAAGCAAAGCAATGTGATATTTACACATTTTGATCATGTGCCATTCATAAAGATTCTCCCGGTATCGCCACCCCACACTAGGTCTGTGCTACATCTTGGCCACCCCAGTAAAAATGTCCTGGATACGCCACTGAATTCAATTACTTCCTGGTTTCAATGCAGATCTGAGCCCAGATCTCACATGCTGCTGACACAACGTGCTTCTGGTCATGACACAGGGGAAGGTGAACACACTGTAGCCATTAGAAAAATGTCTAATAGGAGATGCCGCTTGTCGGTGAGTCTGCATATTGTGTCCGATCCTAGGGTATTGGAACTCTTGGAAACAACATGTCCGACTTCCCGTGTGATCATGTTGATATTCCATGGTCATTCCATAGCCACTTTAGTTTACTCAGCAGTGCATTTCTATATTCCTTTTTATAAAAAAAAAATTATATATTTAACTAAAGGTACTATTCCTCTGGAACAGCTCAAGTTTCAGTGTCTTGCTTAAAGATCCCATGAAATCAAAATAGAAGTTTGGAGGCTTTTAGTTTAGGCCTATGTCTGTTAGCTTTGAGGTCATCTATACACCAGTGTACTTTTAAAAGTTGACAAAATTGAATTGCAACAGATAAACAAAATCTCCAGTCTTGAATCAAAATGAAAAAAAAAAACAAAAAAAAAAAACAAATGATGACTCATTTTGTTTGCTGGGGCATATACAAATTTTTTCCAATAAAATGCTCTCTACCCATTAAAAATTATTAGGCCCTATAGCCCATTTTTAAGATTTACGCATTACACTTTCATAACAAAATTCCAACAGATTCCATTCAAATCCATTTTTAACCCCATATGACTTTCTTTCTTTATCTATGCACAAAGGGAGAAATTGTAAAAACATTTTGTGCTCAGTGATGTCATACAATGGCAGTTTATGGTGACCACCTCTTCAAGCTTCATAAGGATGCAAAAGTGTAATTCAGAAGTCTAATAAATTATTCCATGAGACTCACGATTGTCATGAAAGCATACGATGAGGTTTGGTGAGAAACAAACCAAAATCTAATGTATTATTTAGTGAAACTGTTGACCGACCGTTGTTCTCCTCTCGTTCATGAGACTGCACGAGAGCAGTATCTGTCGCGAGATGGGACGTTCAGGTGAAAGCTTGTTTTATCGAAAAACACTTGCGCCTCAACGATAGAAGCAACAGAACACAACACAGCTGCACACAAACCAGAGAACTGAACTTAATAAGTTTGTAGTCAGAGAACTGATGCATTTCTATGCCCAGCCTCATTTATTTAAAACAGAATACTCAATCAAACAGAGAGATAGAGGATGATGGAATATTCATCAACTCTCCTCCATTTTGAACTCATGAGAATTTGTGACAGACCTCCGACTGAAGACAGCGATACCTCAGCGAAAACATTCTTGGCCAAAATCAAGTAGTTTTTAATCAGCTAGTGTGATAATGTCTTCAATATACTGTAATGAGAATGTTTTTGGACCGGTGCCAGTTCACAGCAGAGAGTGGAATGGGGTTGCTTATCTGTCACTCACTCGATGTTGTTTCGATGTAGTGACACTAGGGGTCACTCTTGGGAGCCCCAAACACAAGACTCAGTAAGACCATGTGACATATTTCCACTCAAAATACCCCCCTCTCCCTTTTCTCTGGGTGGGGTGTGGTCTCCATGGTGTCTTCCCCTTGGGAGTGACACCCCCCCGACATAGACATTTATGGCCCCCAGTCGGTTAACAAATTCCACTCTTTTTGGGGAGAAAAAAGAGGAAAAGAGGCCACGGCTGGGCTAGCCGACTTGTTCCCGAAGGACCGTTCGATGCTCATAAGAGTGTTGGGGGAGGTTACGTGACAGCCTGGTGCGCTGGCTACTAGGCACACAGCGGTCTGCCCATCTCGCACCGCCAGTCCACGTAACAAAGTTCAGCTAGTTGTGGCATTTTGTATAGGGACCCCTAGTGTCACTAAATCGACACAACATTGAGTGAGTGACAGATAGGGAATGTCCTGGTTACTTTTGTATCCTCCATTCCCTGATGGAGGGAACGAGACATTGTGTCTCTCTTGCCACAACACTACCCGCTGAAATGGCCGGGACCTTGTCTCGGCTCCTCAGCTCAAAAACTGAAAGAGTGGTTGCATACCAGCTCCTTTTATACCCGTATGTCTGGGGGAGTGGCATGCAAATTCCACTCGCCAATTCCCTCTGGCTTTTTTTCAAAAAGCAGAGGTGTTTGGGGCTCCAAAGAATGACCCCTAGTGTCACTACATCGACACAACGTCTCGTTCCCTCCATCAGGGAATGGAGGTTACGAAAGTAACCAGGACATTTCCCGATGCGATGCAGAAAATAGAAAACAAGCGATCGACAGAATGTCCTGTTGCTCACAATGACTGGTTAGGACAAAAACTCTGATTAACATAGAAAATATAGCTTTATCACATGTCGTTTGCCATCAGGTTAGGAAACAGTGTAACTGTAGCTGCCTTCAGCTTCCTCTGTCTATCTCTCTCAGTTTTATTGAGAACTCAAACAAATGAGGCTGGGCATAGAAATGCATCAATTTACCAACTACAAACTCTTCAGACATGTTTAGTAAGTTTGGATCTCTGGTTTGTGTGCAGCTGTGTTGTGTTCTGTAGTTAATATCACTGTGGTGGACCTGTTTTTAGATAAACAAAACAGGTTTTCACTTGAACGCCCCATCTCGCAACAGATACTGCTCTCGTGCAGTCTCATGAATGCGTAGAGGAGAGTAACTGTCGGTCAACATTTTCACTAAATAATACATTAGATTTCGGTTTGTTTCTCACCAAACCTCATTGTATACTTTCATAACAATCATGAGTCTCATGGAATAATTTATTAGACTTCTGAATTATACTTTTGCATCCTTTTGAAGCTTGAAGAAGTGGTCACCATAAACTGCCATTGTATTTTTTTCACAATTTCTGTCTTTGTGTTCAGAAAAAGAAAGAAAGTCATATGGGGGTTATAACAACACAGTGGTGAGTAAACAATGACTGAATTTTCATTTTTGGGGTGAACTATCCCTTTGACTGGATACAAATACAGTCTCATCCTGTCCCAATAAGTAAGTAACTTGTATTGGCTATATTTGCATTGCTGGCTCTTGTAAAGCATTCTTTCAATCGATTTCTGTCATTGCTGATTGTAAATTTTATCACGGCATTGTGTAATTACAGCTGGAATATTGCTGAACTCCACTGGATCAGTGAGGGGCAAATGATTCAGTTTCACAGTGTATGGAACACTTCTGTTTTGATTATTTAACAAATCAATGCTCAAATTTCAAGTGCATAATTGACATTTTTATAATCTGTAAACAAATTCAATTTATGACCGTTAGGGTAATAAGCCACAGCTGTGCTCTTGAAAATGCACTCCAAACTTTAATTAGAATGTTCAAAACTAAAAGTCAAATGATCTACATTTCTAGAGTATTGTTGAGTTGTAATCTTCATTTGCTCTTAAATTAATATCTTTTCTCAGGGTACATCCTGCTAATGCCCCTAAGGAAGAATGCTTAGTCTGTTGTGCATAATTTCATTAAAGTGGCATTTTGAACTGAGGTTTCTTTCAATAAAATACATGTGGTTAAATGGTAATTTGAAAACAGAATTTAAGTGAGCTTGAGTGCACTTGCATCTCAAAATATATTTTTTGTGTAAGCAATGGTTTATAAATGTGTTAAATGTTGAAGGTAGACTTTAACTAGAAGGTTGAACTTTGTTCTCAGGACAAGGGCATTTTTTTTGTTTTGTTTTTTAGAAATGTTAGTTTGGGTCAAGTTGCCAGTTTGTTAGGGTAAGTTGTCACATGGGTTTTCAATGTTAGAAATGTATACTTAATATAATTTATAAATTACAATATTTTGTTGGTCAAATAATTGGCTTAATATTTTTGTATGTTACTCTAAATCTTCGCTGTTTTAAATTATTTTGTTCAAAACAGATAATTATTTTGATAAATGTTTCCTCATTTAATTTAGCTGAAAAGCCAATATTAGGACATTTAATGGCAGGTTCTCATTGTGACAGCTTACACCACATAGTGTGAAAACATGCCCTGTTACTGTGGAAAGTTGTCACAAAAGGTCAACTTGTGTTAAATTAACTCTATCTTATTTTATCTGCACAATAATGGTTCAATGTTTTTTTTTTTTTTTTTTTTTGTAGCAAAGACTTTAAATAAAATCTACCAAATTAAATATTCACAAGAGTAAAAAGTGTGACAACTACCCCTGATCTCCCCTATAGAGATAGTTCACCCAAAAATTAAAATCTCTCATCATTTACTCATCCTCCAGGCATCCTAGATGTGTATGACTTACTTTCTTCTGCAGAACAAAAATTTAGATTTTTATAAGAATATCTCAGCTCTGTAGGTCCAAACAATACAAGTGAATGGTGCCAAAATTTTGAAGCACCAAAATCCACATAAAGGGACCATAAAAGTAATCCATATGACTCCAGTTGTTAAATACATGTGTTCAGACATGATATGATAGGTGTAGGTGAGAAAAAGATACATTTTAAAGTCATTTTTTGTCATAAATTCTCCTCCCTGCCTAGTAGGGAGAACGAAGCATGTGCACAAAGAATGTGAATTACCAAAAAGAGAAGGAGAAAGTGAAAGTGAAAGTGAAGGAAAAAGGACTTACATATTGATCTGTTTCTCACCCACATCTATCATATCGCTTCAGAACACATGGATTTAACCACCAGAGTCATCTGGAGTATGTTTATGTTGCCCTTATGTGGATTTTGGAGCTTCAAAATGTTGGCACCCATTCACTTGCATTGTATGGACCTAAAGAGCTGAGATATTCTTCTAAAAATCTTCGTTTGTGTTCAGCAGATGAAAGAAAGTCATACACATCTGGGATGGCATGAGGGTGAGTAAACGATGAGAGAATTTTCATTTTTGGGTGAACTATCCCTTTAAAACTAAAGTCTAAAGTCAAAGCAGGTGGTGTTTTAAACTCCTGTCTTGTTTTTTATTGGCCCGTGCTCCATATCTGAAGAATTTTATAGAATTCATCATAGCAGTTTTACTGAGCCAGTCAAACCAGTGCACATGTGTAAGATGAGCATTTGGATAAATAACTCTACAGGGAGTCTGAGGTCAGATAATTGAAAATAAGTATGTATAAGAGTTTATTTGATTCACTACCAGAACGAAAGAAAACATACAAGAAAAAACTCATCCTCTTGTGAAGTTGTGTTACTTTAAGCTTGAAAGAATCTTAAAATAGCTCTGCTGGGATCACACAACTAATCTATCTCTATTTACAATGAGCCAAAGGAAAAATATTTTAGTTTTTTGGCAACTACTGATTTTTGCAGCTTGTTGCCGGGCTGGGCCAAGCTGTCAGACCAGCTAAAACCAGTAAACAACCTACGGCTGGTTCAAGCCAGTTTTTTTTTTTTTTTTTTTCAGCAGGGAAAGTGGCCTGATAAATCAAAATGTTTACATTGTCCTCCATCATCCAACACCCACCCTCATGTATCGGTTCCTGAAAGCATAAATGTGCCCAAATTTTTACAATTTTAGCCTTAAGCCTTGCAGTCTTTGTGCTGTATCTCTAAAACAATAGTTTACTGTGATGGAAAGCTCATCCCTTTGGAGATGGCGCACTCTTGTGGCCATAGTTCTCACCCATTACATGATGCAAAGACAAACAACTTGGCACATTTGTAGTCATAAGAGACGTATTTCATTAGATTAGAATTTAAAAGCCTAAAATATTCTGTATTGTATGTATAGTACATTTAACTAGAAAGCATTATACCCATAAAGATTCTCCCCAAACATTATCAGCAAACAGGTACATTCCCCAAGCTCTATGTATTTACTGTATGTTAATCACTGAAATTCAGTATCTTTTTAGGTACAAATTCAAAAATCAAAGCAAATGCTTATTTAAAAAATGCAAACGGAAGAGTAAATGTACTCTGTCCAAATAATTCAGCCAAGTAGAAGCCAGTGAAGAAATCAAATGGTCTACATCGCTGCCTGGCAGCTTTTGTATTCCCCGATAGCCATCTCTGCTGGGAGAGAGCAGTGTGTCTGTATCAGTAAATAACAGATGCTGTTTCCCCCCAAACCCCGGGCTTGTTCTGCAGCTCTTGAATAAGAGAGCAACGGCGAGCAAAACCAGATGAAACAGACCTGTTCTGTAACTCACAGAGCTCCTGGACAACTCGCCTCAGGTTTAAAACTCATGCCTTCGGATTTACCACCAGTGGGAGTTAGCCAAGAAAAACAGGACTCTCTTTTGAGTGTGAAACATGTGGCTTAGATCATTCTATACAATGAAATTATACATGTTGATTCTGTGATGATTCTGCTGTCATTGCAATGCTAAATTGACTGTTTCATGGTTTGTTTAGTAATAAAATGCTTTAACACAGAAGAATTTTAATATAGTAGAAATTTGTACATTTGTCTGCAGCTGTTTGGGAGGGAATCATTTCATTTCACACAATGCATGGCTTAAAGGAATGTTCCAGTTTCAAAACAATTTACTCTCTGTTGACTGCCAATTGCCACAGATAATAATTCAGATTAGTCCTGTAGTTTATAAAAACGAGCAAAAATCACATGTACAATAATGCGCTTACAATGGAATTTTGTGGTGCAAACATTCTAAAGTTTAAAAGTCTGAGTTTAAAAGCAGAAATGTGAAGCTCATATTTTTGTTTGGGTGCTAATATTAAAGGGATAGATTTGTTTATAACTGAAAACCAGTTACTCTAAAACTTGGAGAACATCTAGAGACATATTGAATAAAGTTTTTATTGACATTTATTTCTGAGTTACACTATATTGCCAAAAGTATTCGCTCACCCATCCAAATAATTGAATTCAGGTGTTTCAATCACTTCCATGGCCACAGGTGTATAAAATGAAGCACCTAGGCATGCAGACTGCTTCTACAAACATTTGTGAAAGAATGGGCCGCTCTCAGGAGCTCAGTGAAACCCAGCGTGGTACTGTGATAGGATGCCACCTGTGCAACAAGTCCAGTCGTGAAATTTCCTCGCTACTAAATATTCCACAGTCAACTGTCAGTGGTATTATAACAAAGTGGAAGCGATTGGGAATGACAGCAACTCAGCCACGAAGTGGTAGGCCACGTAAAATGACAGAGGATGCTGAGGCGCATAGTGCACAGAGGTCGCCAACTTTCTGCAGAGTCAATCACTACAGACCTCCAAAGTTCATGGAATGGGTTTCCATGGCCGAGCAGCTGCATCCAAGCCATACATCACCAAGTGCAATGCAAAGCGTCGGATGCAGTGGTGTAAAGCACGCCGCCACTGGACTCTAGAGCAGTGGAGACGCGTTCTCTGGAGTGACGAATCACGCTTCTCCATCTGGCAATCTGATGGACGAGTCTGGGTTTGGCGGTTGCCAGGAGAACAGTACTTGTCTGACTGCATTGTGCCAACTGTGAAGTTTGGTGGAGGGGGGATTATGGTGTGGGGTTGTTTTTCAGGAGCTGGGCTTGGCCCCTTAGTTCCAGTGAAAGGAACTCTGAATGCTTCAGCATACCAAGAGATTTTGGACAATTCCATGCTCCCAACTTTGTGGGAACAGTTTGGGGATGGCCCCTTCCTGTTCCAACATGACTGCGCACCAGTGCACAAAGCAAGGTCCATAAAGACATGGATGAGCGAGTTTGGTGTGGAAGAACTTGACTGGCCTGCACAGAGTCCTGACCTCAACCCGATAGAGCACCTTTGGGATGAATTAGAGCGGAGACTGCGAGCCAGGCCTTCTCGTCCAACATCAGTGTCTGACCTCACAAATGCGCTTCTGGAAGAATGGTCAAAAATTCCCATAAACACACTCCTAAACCTTGTGGAAAGCCTTTCCAGAAGAGTTGAAGCTGTTATAGCTGCAAAGGGTGGGCCGATGTCATATTAAACCCTATGGATTAAGAATGGGATGTCACTTAAGTTCATATGCGTCTAAAGGCAGATGAGCGAATACTTTTGGCAATATAGTGTATGTAAGATTTGAAGATAGCGTAAAAAAGCAGAACAATCAAACTATCGTTATCGGCAGATGTTGTTCTAAATAATCAGATATCGATATCGGCACACACATTTTGTATCGTGTAACCCTAATTTTTTACATTTATCATGGTATAATGTCTTGCCCCATAGACTTCCATTGTAGATGTATATTTACAAACCAAAGGACAAGCTGAAATAATTTTTTGGTGGTAATTAACAGCATGCCACAGAGTATATTAATAGAGCTTAACTTTTATTGAACTCAGAACATTCCTTGAATGCAGTGCATTCCTGTTTGTGTTGGCAAGCTGCAGTCGGCATATCAGTACATTAGTGTGTCTGCCAGCAAATAACACATCATGACAAATGTTCAAGAGGGCGATACTGTAATTTTGCTCAAGAAATAGCTATTGATCAAATTAGGCTAGTGTCCATTGAATTAAACAGAACACAGCTGAGCCTTGTGATATTCATGCTAAATTGCAACAGAGATGCAGAGAATGGCCTATATCTGGCCTATTACCTCCGTGCCCAGGGTTGCATTACCATCCTAGCAGCACCAAACACAAATTAAATGTTGTTAGGTGAGAACATAATGGGCAAATGTTCGACCCAGGAGTATTCATCACAATCTAAATTAATTATAGATATTTTAATGGGATTTAAATGTTTGCCAATGCATTTGTTCGCAAAGCACTTACTGGTGATTAAATATTTTCATACCACAGACACTACCATTACAGTAAATCAAAAGGTAAGTTAAACTAGGAAAAGGTAACTGGACAAGGAAATTAAGTTTTTAATCAGGCATATGAAAGGGCAAGCTGAATCCATAATGTGTCTTTTGGGGAAATCTTGGTTTACACCGAAGTGATAACTGAATGCTGGAGTGATGTCAAAGGTACTTTGATCAGACTGAGTGATTCAGTACTTGGTATAGATCTGTTACAGCATTATGGGAAATAGAAGCCTGACACAGACAAATGTAATCCAAGACACAAGGTCACACTGTTTAAAACTATTGGGAGGGCTGAAGTCTACTATATTTGTTATTCAGAACAAAATATACGGCATAAAAATCCAGTGTGCTGTCATGAATATCTCTAAATGCTGAAACGGTTTCCAAAATAAAACAAATCGCCAAGTGCCAAATGTGAAAAATTGTAAAAAGAAATAAAAATAGTGAGAAGATGAGCAGGTTGCAATTTTTACTGTAGTAGTTTTTTTTTTTTTTTTTTTTACTGTATATGAAAATTCGTAATTTATCAAACGCAAGTAAATATTGCCTTGATTATAAAGTTACCAAGACTGTAATAAGCACTGTAAATCTTGTCAACTAAATTACTGACGAAAATGTTCATTGATGCAGGGTTTTGTACGGTGGCCTTGATGTGCAAAACAAAACAACAAAACTGAAACTGAAAACACAAATACGGAAACAAAATAAAAAGTCAAAAAACAACTTTGAAAACAAACACTTTTTTGATTTTGTCAAGGATAACGAACACAAGACGAAAAAGATGTATGATGGCGATAATTAAACAATTTGAATTCAAACATGCTGTTGATGAAAATATGAGGAGACATTTCTTTACTGCAAGACATTAATATTGCACAAACAGAAGAAGAAACATCAGTGTGGGGATGGGGGCTTGGTCGTGTGTCTGTGTGCTGCAGAGGGAGAGCGGTAAGGCTCGTCACCTGGGCTGTCATTAAAATTAACACCTGTCTCTTCTTAAAGTGATGGCGGAGGGAGACCTGAAAAGGCAGACAAAGAGCATCAGTCGGCAGAAAGAGAGGGACCAGAGAGAAACTCTTCCTGTGGTTGTACAACCCGATTGATTGACTCATTTGTGTTTGATTATTTGGCCACTGAGTGCAAATTTTGATTGAGTTTTGTGAACGAAGCTGAAGAGTAATAAAATACTCACGTTGACTGTTTTCTCTGCCTCCTGACTCCTCCATTCACCCTGAGAATACTATCTCTTTAACACTGGTACCGAAACCCGGGATTTGGAGGATAACATTGTTATGGACCCTTCACCACTGGGCGAAGTAATCAAGTTCCTCACCAGCATCCAACAGAACCAACATCAGGCCCTCATGGATTTACGCCTGGAGCAGGAACAGCGTTTCCAACTCCTGCTCCAGGCCCAAGTGGAGGATCAGCAGGCGTTCTGGAGCCTGATCACCAGAGAGGGGGCTGCAGCAGTGACCCCGGAGCCCACAACCTCTGTTACCTGTGTCAAAATGGGGCTGAGCGATGATCCCGAGGCCTACCTCGCCTTATTTGAAAAGACGGCCGAGGTGTGGAGATGGCCACCCGACCAACGTGCAGCCCGCCTGTTAACTTTGCTCTCCGGGGAAGAACAGCTAGCAACCCAGCAACTTCCTGCCACCAGCCTCCTCAATCACAGAGACCTGAAGAAGACGATCGTACAACAGTTTGGCAGTGGTCCTGAGCAGAACTGTCAGCACTTCCGGACCCTGAAGTTTTAGAAGCCCGGCAGCCTGTTTGCCTCTGCGCAACAGCTCCGGAATGCCTGTCGAAGATGGCTGCTGGCTGAGGGAACCCGCGGTGCCATGGATATCGTCGACCTGGTGACACTGGAACAGTTCATCTCTCAACTCCCTCGGAGGATGACCAAGTGAGTCCAGTCGGGAAACCCTCTTCCAGGTGGCTCACCATAATCCAATGGCTGGCCATCTAGGTCACGAGAAAATGCTTAACCGAATAATGGCCCATTTTTTTTGGTTGTGCATTCATGGGGACGTTTGCAAGTGGTGTGCGGCATGCCGTGAATGTCAGTTGGTGAATCCACCGGCCACCCCAAAAGCGCCATTGCGCCTTCTACCACTAACCGAGGTCTCCTTCGAAAGAATCATGGACCTCGTCGGGCCATTAGAACGGACCACATGCGGGCATCGCTTTGTATTAGTTCTGGTGGACTATGCAATGCAATATCCGGAAGCAGTGCCCCTGCGCAACATCTCAGCACGTAGTGTTGCGGAGGCACTCTTCAGAATAATCTCCTGAGTGGGGATTCCAAAAGAAATCCTCACTGATAAAGACACTACATTTATGTCACCAACACTACATGAACTGTACGAATTGTTAGGTATTAAATCAATTCACACCAGTGTTTACCACCCACAAACAGATGGGTTGGTGGAACGATTTAATAAATCCTTAATAAATATGAATCGTAAGTTCGTACACGAGGATGCTAGAAATTGGGATAAGTGGCTTGAACCCCTGTTATTTATAGTGTGAGAGGTCCCAAAAGCCTCCACAGGGTTTTCACCATTTGAGCTGCTGTATGGGCGTTGGCCGCGTGGCATGCTCGACGTGATGCAGGAAGAACTGGGAGGAGGGACCTTCAAACAGTAAATATGAAATTCAGTACGTTCTTGATCTTAGAACAAAACTCCACACTTTGGGTCAATTAACACAGGAGAATTTGCTCCAAGCTCAGGAACTTCAAAGCCGAATGTATGACAGGGGCACTCGACTATGGGAATTCGCACCGGGAGATAAAGTACTTGTAATACTGCCCACCTCAAGCTCTAAATTACTCGCCACGTGGCAAGGGCCCTTTGAGGTCACATGATGAGTCTGAGATCTCGATTATGAAGTTAAGCGAATGGATGGGGCGGAGCACATCAAATTTACCACCTCAACCTCCTAAAATCATGGAGGGAGGCAGTCCCTGTGGCCTTGGTGATGGTAGTTCTGGAGAGGGCAGAGCTTGGGCCAGAGGTGACTCTCAATCCAAATTCACCTCGGTCCTGTGTGGAGACCACCTCTCACCGTCGCAGCTCACAGACGTGTGCCTAGTTGCAAACGGAATTCGCGGACATGTTCTCACCTCTCTCCGGTCACAAGAACCCCATAGAACACCATATCAAGACCACCCCAGGGTGGTGGTTCGTAGCCGCCTCTATCGCCTTCCTGAACACAAGAAAAGGGTTGTTCAGGAAGAATTAGAGGCAATGCTCAAGATGGGCGAAATAGAAGAGTCACACAGCGATTGGGCCAGCCCGGTGGTTCTGGTACCTAAGAGCGATGGGACGGTCTGGTTCTATGTAGACTATCACAAAGTGAACACGGTGTCCAAATTTGACGCGAACTCAATGCCTCAGATTGACAAATTGCTCGATCGGTTGGGCGCGGCTCAATTTTATTCGACACTGGATTTAACAAAGGGTTACTGGCAGATCTTTAACTCCAATCTCCTGAGAGAAAAACAGCCTTTTCCACACCGTTTGGCTTACACCAATTTGTGACTCTTCCGTTTGGTTTGTTCGGGGCCCCAGCCACGTTTGAGCGTCTCATGGACAAAATTCTCAGACCGTATACAGCATATGCCGCAGCATATTTAGATGATATTATTATTTATAGTAATGACAGGCGGCAGCACATGCAACATCAGAGAGCTGTCCTGAGGTTGCCGCGATGGGCGGGACTCACGGCCAACCCAAAGAAGTGCGCAATTGGGTGGGTGAAAGTTCGATATCTGGAGTTCCACTTGAGTTACAGGCAGGTGTGTCCCCAGGTTAACAAAACCGCAGTGATCGTGGCCTGCCTGAGGCCCAAGACCAAAAAGGAGGTAACACAGTTTCTAGGGCTGGCTGGCTACTACCAAAGGTTTGTGCCTAGTTACTCTGATGTCACCAGCACATTGACTGATCTTACTAGAAAGGGGGCCCCCGATCTGGTCCAGTGGACGGAGTTGTTCCAACAGGCTTTCCTAAAAGTAAAATCCGCGCTTTGAGGGGGGCCACTTTTACATGCTCCAAACTTCTCTCTCCCCTTTATTTTGCAGATGGATGCATCCGACAGGGGGCTGGAGGCAGTGCTCTCGCAGGAGGTTGGAGGGGAGGAACGGCAAGTGCTGTTCATAAGTTGCAAGCTCTCCATGAGGGAGACAAAGCATAGTACCATCGAGAAAGAGTGTCTTGCGATCAAGTGGGCTGTCTGCACCCTCCGCTACTACCTGCTGGGGCGGGCCTTCACCCTCTGGTCAGATCACACCCCTCTCCAATGGCTCCACTGCATGAAAGATACCAACACGCAGATCATCCGTTGGTACCTGGCACTTCAGTCGTTTAAATTTGAGGTGATCCACAGACCGGGGGTGCAGATGGCTGTGGCGGACTTTCTCTCCAGAAATGGGGGGAAGTTGGCAGGCCAGATGTTGCCCCGGCCTGAGTCGGGCAGTGGGGATATGTGGGGATGGGGGCGTGGTCGTGTGTCTGTCTGCGGGAGAGGGAGAGCGGTAAGGCTAGTCACCTAAGCTGTCATTATCATTAACACCTGTCTCTTCTTATAGTGACGGCGGAGGGAGACCTGAAAAGGCAGACAAAGAGCATCAGTCGGCAGAAAGAGAGGGACCAGAGAGAAACTCTTCCTGTGTGTGTACAACCCAAATGATTGACTCGTCTGTGTGTGATTATTTGGCCACTGAGGGCCCTTTTTGTTTGAGTTTTGTGAATGAAGCTGAAGAGTAATAAAATACTCGCTGCCTCCTGACTCCTCCATTCGCCCTGAGAATACTATCTCTGTGACACTCTGTTTTAAGAAGAAGAAACATCTAACAAGAATTGATTGATCTAATTCAATAACCCAGAATGTTGGGGATTTCCGAGTGAACAGATAACAGCTGAACACCTGCTAAATGAACTGCTTTACAAACGGGTTAATTACCTCACTCAAACGCATCCTTTATACTTAAAATGAATCCCTACATCCACAACCACAACATATATGTAATATTCAACTTTTACATCTGCACAGACAATGAAGCAAATGAACAGGTGAACTTGAACTCGAACCAAGTTGCAATACCCTAAACTAGCAAAAACACAGAAAATGAATAACAGTCTCTTAAGCCTAAATAATTCATAATACATGTAACTTGAAAAGTAGCTAATACTTCAGTATATTTAATTTAAGTTATTATTTCAGGAGCTTAAGTTTTCACAACAAGGACATTGTATTTTATCTCTTTTATATGTTTAATACATGTTTAAATGAATAAATGTCTAAAAATGTATCTAAATGTTTGAATATTTGATTAAAGTTTGGTTTGTTATGCTTTTACATTTTTGTCATTTTGCATAATATATTCAACTTTTTTTTTCAGAGTAAAACTGACTAAAATGAATGAATATGACAAGACAAAATATTGACTAAATCTAAAGGACATTGTTCGTCAAAGATGAAAAACGTAGTAAAAATCTTTGTTTTTAATGCACTACGTACAAAATTTAGTTAATCTTTAAGAACGATAGTCTGGCATTAACTAACGAATCTTAAACAATTAAGTTCAACTTAACATATACTATGTTGTAGGTCCTTACAAAGGTATTAGTCGGTTGTAACTTAACTGGCTAAGCCAATTTTACTTGTGTTTGGCGCTTGACAAGTATTAATACACAAGTTTTAATAATACAGGTAGGTAGGTAATTAAAAGTTTAATGCCATGTCAGCAACTAAGGCTATTCTCATGGCAGGAACTGTGTTGTTCCTAAAGGGTTTAAGTCTTTCAACAAGTACATTAAGAGCTATATAAATATAATAAATAATTACAGCAGGGTAAAACTATAAACGACTACATCAGAAAACATTGCGAGTTGCAAGCCTTCTTTTACCTCGGTGTAAAATTTACTCATCAGAAGTTTGTTTTGGATGTTGGAAGTTTAATTTTTTCTCCAGAACTCCATGTGGTGACAGATATGTGAAATATGCCTTGTGTTAAGTCACCAAAACAAAAAAGAGGAACAAAATCTCAACATGTGTGACAGGTGTGATTTACAGAGATGGAGACAATTGTATATGCTGCAAGTGACACAATGACATTCACTTGTAAGGAAAAAGTTAAATAATCCTAATGCCAGAAGGACATAAATACATCGGCCTATTTTTAAAATGTAATAATGCAAAATACAGTTTGGTCTGGTAAGAAATATTTATGAACTGTTCATTTACTATATGTTAGTTTATGTACGTTCATTGGGTTGGTGAAACCAGTGCTCTTGTAGATGCATTTCTTCCCTGATACTGTGCGGAGGCAACACAGAAATATTCCTGTCTATTTTTCACTTCTATATAAACATATGATGCTATTTTAGAAGCACAATGAAGAGAATTCATCATAATGATCCAGTGATTTATAACAGAACTTTTACAATGAGGCATTAATAAAATAAACACTCTCTGAAAATGTAACATGAGAAATAAACTGTCAGTGGAAAAACTCTGAAACACAGTATTTGATTTTAAATTAGAATGATTAATCAAGAAGTCAGGAGGCAGTGTTTGGCATGCATTGATCTGTAAAATTCTCCAATTTTACCTTTTACTTTTTTTACCTTTTAATTTAAGATTTAATCAACATTTAATCGGATCAGATTGAGTGCTTTTTGATTATGTTAGTTTTAGGGAGTATTTAAAGTTCCAATATGGACATAAAACAAGTAAAAATGCATGCATGCGTGTGTACTCATTTCAGATTGAACAAAGAGAAAATGTACACTAGTTTGGGTCTAATAAAATGAACTTCCCTGATGCACTTTGACTTTCATGAAGAATTAAAAAGGATTTATAAATTGAAAGCCATTCGAAGCATCATTTAGTCCAGGAAAACACCTTTGCAAAGTAGCTGCATTTGGTTCGCTGTATCTGTTCAAAGTGATTCACATTTCATGCTGGCAGATACAAGCTCATTAGTGTGGGCAGCTGTTGGGTGTGTGACTAAGAAATGACAAACAAACTCACTACATCCAGTTTCTATCCGCTCCATCTATCCCTACACCATTAAATCAATGCCACATCCATGCATTTCATCCCCAAAACACTCCACCTCAGCCCCATTTAACTTTTTTCGAATCGATTGAAACCACAATGGCAGTTTACCTCATCTTTACAACCATCTCATCCCATAACACTCCATCTAGTACCCATCAATCTGCTTTCAGCTGCAGAGTCACAGCTACAACTCATTACCATAAGTTCAGCCATGCTTTTATTTCAAAACCAGCTCATGTCGTGCCAAATGCCGCACCATCTACGTCTAAATAATTCTTTCATTCTAAAAAACTGAATGAATGGCATTACCCCTGAATTTGTGCACAAAAGTCTGGGTAACCAACACACAGTGATGTGCACCTAAATGTAGCAAACACAAGAAAAAGACCCTTATACACTGATCAGCCATAACATTAAAACCACCAGCTTAATATTGTGTAGTTCCCCCTGTGCCGCCAAAACAGTGCCAATCCGCATCTCAGAATGGCATTCTGAGATGATATTCTTCTCAACTCAATTGTACAGAGCGGTTATCTGAGTTACCGTAGACTTTGTCAGTTCGAACCAGTCTGGCCATTCTCTGTTGACCTCTCTCATCAACAAGGCATTTCCATCTGCAGAACTGCCGCTTACTGGATGTTTTTTTGTTTTTGGCACCATTTGGAGTAAATTCTAGAGACTGTTGTGTGTGAAAATCCCAGGAGATCAGCAGTTACAGAAATACTCAAACCAGCCCGTCTGGCACCAACAATCATGCCACGGTCCAAATCACTGAGATCACATTTTTTCCCCATTCTGATAGTTGATGTGAACATTAACTGAAGCTCCTGAACCAAATCTGCATGATTTTATGCACTGCACTGCTGCCACACAATTGACTGATTAGATAATCGCATGGATGATTGTTGGTGCCAGACGGGCTGGTTTGAGTATTTCTGTAACTGCTGATCTCCTGGGATTTTCACACACAACAGTCTCTAGAATTTACTCAGAATGGAGCCAAAAACAAAAAAACATCCAGTGAGCGGCAGTTCTGCAGATGGAAATGCCTTGTTGATGAGAGACGTCAACAGAGAATGGCCAGACTGGTTCGAACTGACAAACCAGTCTGGCCTATACAGTCTACGGTAACTCAGATAACCACTCTGTACAATTGTGGTGAGAAGAATATAATTTCAGAATGCTATTCTGAGATGCGAGTTGGCGCTGTTTTGGCGGCATGAGGGGGACCTACACAATATTAGGCAGATGGTTTTAAGGTTGTGGCTGATCGGTGTGTGTTTAATCAACACATTTTTGTTTGTGAAATACATTCCATAACTCTTCTTTGGAAAAGTTATATGTGCCAGGCAGCTGGTGCTTAAAAATTGGTTAAATGTCTGTGGCTTATGTAGATTTTTGAAATGAAGTATAAAATTCTATTTGGACTAAAAACAGCAACACTAAACATATCATAGTGCTAGTAAGCCAGATAACTTAGCATACAATAACTCAACCAACAGTAGTAGTTTAAAATAAGTTTTTTTTTATCGCAATACATTTTAGTGCGAATGATTGTCTTTGTGTAGGCCTATTTGGTCCAGTGGGAACTACTTCAAAGAACACCATGGAATTACCACGGTACATGTCCAGAAAACATTGTACTAAGACAGTGACTTAATATAGCATAGTATTTATTTATTTTTTATTTATTTATTTTTTTTTAACCTTTTTTTACCTTTTTTGTTAGTGCTGCAAAGATGTAAACAAAATGATTGTAGTGCCTGAAGAAACCTGAGTGTCTAACTGCATTATGAACCAAACCGTGCTATTCCATTATTAGTTGGCTATAATGCAGAGTGATGTGGCTGTAAAACAGCTTATGTGTCAGTTGTGCTGTACAGTCATACTGTTTTCCTTGCAAGATTACCCTGGAGTGACCAGAACATAAGCCATAATACTCTTACTGCTGTTGCCTTGGGTATGCTCAGCTGGCAGGGAGCTAATATTTTGAGCCATTCATAACTGACTAGCCCATTTACACATAATACAAACAAAGAATCCTGGTGGGCATGAAAGTTCCCACTTATGCAAAGGGATAAACAGAACTATTCACACGAACATGTGTTACAAAGGCTAGTCATATTTTTAACCTACTACTGTTGGTCGGGCTGCTGCAGGAATGCTAAGTCATGTTAAGCTGGCTAACTAGCACTTGGTGTGACTTGTGGTGCTGTTTTTAGCCTAAATGCAGAGTAACTTCCAACATCATTCCAAAAACTACTTAAGGCAAAGACAGTTAATGATTTTTTTACAAGCTAGCTTGCCTAGCACACACATCTTTTTCTAAGAAGAGTACCCTGCAAAAAAAAGCGCTTCAACTAGCCTAAGCTCTTTTGCTGGATTTAGCTGTTCTCCAAAACTGAACAGGCTGGTCAGTTTGCTGGTTTTAGATAGCTTTTGGGTATTGGTCAACTAGACAGGCTCGGAGTCTAGCTTAAAACAACTAAACCAACACTGTTTTTTTTCCAGCAGTGGTCATATTTCTTACAAAAAAAGAAAAGTACCATTGCAATGCTATAGTTATACCATGTAATTCTTTAAAGTACTGTACTTTGGAGCACTATTTATAAATCCCTATTAAAACAAATCCAGCCTAAGGTGGTTAGCTGGTCTCCCAAACGACTGGTCTGTTTTGATGGTTTTAGAGGGGTTTTTGCAACTTGTCAGCTGGTCAACCTGGGCAACCAGCTGGCCGACGAGCTAAACCAGTTATACACTGGCATTGCCAAGCTGGAGGACCAGCTAAGACCAGCTAAATCCAGCTAAAGGTGGTTTGCAGGTTTCAGCAGGTATTCATTGAGTACCATGGTAGCCTACTGTACATATCGAAGTACTGGTATTTCCATCTGATACCATGACTGTACCATGGTAGCATCACAGTATTGTTTTGTAAGGGCTGCAATATGAATAATCTTCAATGATCATGTGTGAAATTATCTGAGTGTTGTCCTTTAAAAACATTATGAGACAACAACCTCATTTGCTACATCGATTAGGCCACACCATATACTGTATAATGAAAGACGATCCTGTGGCGAGAAATTGCACACTCCAAGATAAAACACATTATGTAGACATGGCGGGTGCCAAGCTGCCAGCAAAACAATCAGTCTTATGTCTGGCCGGCAACTTGAAAGACAATTGCATCATCAAACATGACTGCCCTTAGACGTCTGATATAGATCAATTTGGCTGCTGTGTCTCGCAAAAGCAATGGATACCAGCCACTTCACACTTGGTATCTAATATAAACAGTTCTAAACAGATTTGGTACAGAAATCCATGGGACTATTTGTAATTGTTTTACACAAACCTTATTGACAATTTTATCAATTTGTTTTGTTACATTTTATTTTAGTTTCTGAGAATTTATTATTGGGACATGTGCACTGCATTTGGTTCAATCTTGCAAGATGAAAAGTATAAAACAAACAGTTACATTTTGCTAATTTATACAGTACCCAGCATTTCTGGCTTGTTTCCTTGCTTGGATATTTGTGATTTGTTGTATTAATGCAGCATTTAAAAGTTCTATCAACTCTCAACTGCATTAGTGGCAGACTGATAGATATATTTCTTGCTAATGATCCCAACCAGACTATCAGGCCACCGTGCCTAAGGCTTGGGAAACATATGCACTCGATGAAGGCATTCATACATAATTAATCAAATCGCTCTATACTTAGAGCTGACTGGGCAGCTTAAATTACAGATATTCTGCCGAAATTGAAAGACCAGCGAAAGCAAGGACATGCCAAATCCATCATATCTAGTATTAAGAGTCAAGCCCTAGACCAAAAAGTAGCAAAGTCAGATTTTGATCCTGGATAACCAGATGTTTATGAAATTAATCAATTTTATCAGTTATGTGGCTTATGTCATGATTGATAAGACGAAGTTTTGGTAAAGCACCTGATCAGTGCAAAAGGACAGATTCTTTTCAGAGCAACAGACCCTGCGCACATCTCCAATTTCATTACTCAAATCAATGGGCCACATCATTGAAATGCAATCCTTCTTCTCTGGGCTTTGCTTGTGGTGACTGTCACTCGCTGGCAGACTAAGATGTTTTCTAACATAATGTCCGTCAACAGAGAAGAAAGGTATTAAAAGGTTACATGTATATGCTTTCTAATTACCTCGAACGTTCTGAGACCAACCATCTTGATAAAGTCAGTGCACAATTTGTTATTTAAAGAAGTTGGCACTTGCATCTACAATGAAAGTGGTAGCAATGAAATTGCAAATGAAATCTATGGTCTTGTGAGTTGTTTCCATTAAATAACTATTAAGCTCAACTTATTTATTTCGCTGCTCAGGGGGTCCTATTGTTTTTAAACAGAAATAAATGCATATACAAATGGCCAAAGTTGGGAACTAATAATCAGCATTATAAAGGGATCATCTTTCTCAAACCAGTAGTGGTTTAAATGCTGAACACTTTGTCTTTATTTAACGATTGAAAGCACTTTCAGCAAATGACCAAAGTTTGGAAGTATCAAACAGCTTTACAAAAGGAAACATCTTACTCAAAATTAGCCGTTAAATGGCTAAATCCTATCCGTTCAGTAAATATCTCTTGTTGCTAACCCCCTCTACTCACAGTTGTGAAGTTTTCTGCACCACAGTCTTTTCCACGATACTTGCAATCCAGCAGCATTTCCTCAATGCTGTGGCTCGTCCTCTGCACAAATTCCAGCATGTTGAAGGTCTTGCTTGGAAAGAACTTGCTGTCATCTGGTGGCTGCCCCAGAGCAATCATAAAGTCATCGAAGTCGCTTTGCTCTACACCAAGCAATCCTGCCATCCAGAACAGGTCATTCCTCAGAATTTTGGAGCGTCTGAAGCTGTTGTAGTTGCAGATAGTGATGGCCGGAAAGTACATAACCGGACTATCCATTTCATCCAAGATGGTAACGTGAGGATAGCGGTAGTATTCCATTATGGCTCCGGCCACCTGGTAGAGGAATATGGACAGTGAGGACAGAAAAGCTGCTGCCCAGAGTAAATGCCTGAAGGTCACTCCTCCAGGCAAGAAAATGTGGCTCAGGCCGTGGAGCGTGCAGTTGGCTCCAAACACAGTGATGTCCGACGGCCGCAGCTGCTCATCCTCTTTGCCGCTACCCATAATTGCCATGAGCGAGCCTCTCTTCAAGCTAGCAACCTAATCCTAACCTCTATGAAGAGACTTTTTCAGGATTGTTGGGAACTGGGGGTGGTGCAGTCTAAGGGAGTTCTAGGATTATAACACCCTCTTCCATGTGGGGAGGTTTGGAAACACGAGATGCCCTTTTTTTGCTTACAGTGGTTTCCGTTTTGTGCATTCTTGAGGGGCAAATAGGGCCAAAGATTGGGTTTCACTGGGATGAAACATAGCCCCTTGGTAGATAAAGGATGAGGAGAAGCCCATGAGAAACCGGAGAAAAAAATCAATAAAGAACTAGTCAAAAATCCAATAGCGGTTTAGAGGCAGAGAGGAATGTCATGCAATTGGTGCTTCCTAAGGCTGAGTTTTACATAACCCCATACCCAAAGTATTAAAGTTTGGTGCCTGTTCTGCATTGTTTGTGCTACGGACTGATACCTCAAAATGTAGTTTGTTGAGGTTTGCCATTACGTTTCTAAGCTATTTGACTTAGGTTCACCTGGCAAATGATAAAACAGGTAAAAAAAAAAAAAAAAAAAGAGCCAAAAGCAATCACATCATTTTTTTGGCGCTCCTTTGACATTTTTGACAAATCGTATGCTTTTCAGGAATTGTACCCCGGTCCTTTGCATCGCAAGTGAACAGGCTTATGAATGTTGCTGGTTATGTGATGCAAACTTTAAAATGTAAACTGTTTATGAACTAATAATCTGCCATTTTACTCGTGATTTGGGTGAAATTAAACAAATGTCATAGCATAGCAATGCTCTGGTAACCATCAGCAACACTCTAGTATCATGGTGCGGAGTTTTGTAAAGACAAGCACCACTCACATTTTTTTTTTTTTTTTTTTTTTTAAGAAAAAGTAAAACTCTACTTACAAATATATTTAGATCACAGAGGAAAGCCAAATATTGCCATATATAATTAATCCCCAGATAAATAGCAAACAAATTATTTTAAACACATTTACATTTTAACACTGCACTTTGGACAAAGAAATCTTAGAAATAAGAAATAGATATTTTGGATCTCGACAGCATTAGTCTTCATTGACTTTCACTTTATGGCAAAGAGCTCCTTGAACTCTCTGCCTTACATCTCCACTTGTGTTCCATAGAAAAAAGAAAGTCATACAAGTTTGTAACGACATGAGGGTAAGGAAATTATGACAGAATCTTAATTTCAGTGTGAACTACTCTTTTAAACATTAATCATTCCTCAATTGTGACCATCCTTTTACCTATCAAGCTATTGTTTTTTGTTTACTGTCTATACGTATACATGAATCGATCTACCTAGATAGACTCACAAACAAACATGCAATAACTTTACAAAAACAGGGTCAGAAGAGAGAACAGACTGCATATGTGAGCACGAGTGTCAATATTGTAGAAAACGAGTTACTACGGCCATGCAATTATCTGCATGCAGCGCTCGGTCACTGCAATTCTGAAATCAGTGAAGCACAGCACACCTGCTCATATGCAGGCTGCAATCTGAAGCTTTAACACACACATATGGCTTCCTCCACATCAGCATTTCAGCATGCCGGGGCCCAAAAGTGTCTTCACCCCCTTTCAACACCCAAAGAGCTGCATGCACACGTGTTCAGATTACTGATCGCAGCCGGCGTGCTCTTTCACACCTCACAACCCGTTTCCCAGACATGCAGGAAATGTCAGCGTTAGTTATGAAGACTGCCAAATCCACTTAGCTTCTAAAGAACAGTCTTAAACCACTGGAGTACGGAACCAGGGCAGAAAATCTGTCAGGCAGAGGAACTCGAGAGACAGGAACTCAAATATGAGGATGAGTTGCAATTTACAGTGTTAGATTACATAATATATTAAAGCAATCGTTCATCATCACTTACTCACCCTTTACTCGTTTTCTTTATTCCACAGAACAAAATAGCAGACATTAGGCACTATGTTAGTCTCAGTCACCACACTCAGTTTAATTGTATCTTTTTTCCACACAATGCAAGTGAATGGTGACTGAGGTTGTCATTCTGCTTTGTGTGTCCCACGGAAGAAAGAAAGAAAGAAAGAAAGAAAGAAAGAAAGAAAGAAAGAAAGAAAGAATGAATGAATGAAAGACATGCGGGTTCGGAACAACATGAGGGTGAGTAAATGACAGAATTTTGATTTTTGGTTAAACTTCTATAATTACAGTATTATTTTATGAATGCTGCTATGCAACCTATATGCCAGAAAGGCCCATACAAAGAATCAATAAGACAATAGGTGTTAACTATCCTCAAGTCCAATGACTTTGCAGCTTTAAAATGTGATGTTTATCATTATTATACAGGGATGTTCAACACTGCCTCTTGCTAGGAATTGTCCCTGCTGAGTGGAGCATTAATTAGGGCTCTGTAGCACCCCCTTTTTCACTTACAGTCACCAAATTTGGTACATACAGCTCTGGAAAAAAATAAGAGACCACTGCAAATGACCAGATTCTCTAGATTTTTACTATTTATAGGTATGTGTTTGAGTAAAATGAACATTTTTGTTTTATTCTATAAAGTATTGACAACATTTCTCCCAAATTCCAAATAAAAATATTGTCATTTAGAGCATTTATTTGCAGAAAATGACAATAGCCCAATTCCAGCCTTGCTAAAGCACCACCAGATCATCACCGATCCTCCACCTGGTTGTCTAATGGTTAGATGGAGACCTGAAGAGGCCTTCAAGCCACAGTGTCTCGCACCCACTGTGAAATTTGGTGGAGGATCGGTGATAAACTGAGGGTTCTTCAGCAAGGCTGGAATCAGGCAGATTTGTCTTTGTGAAGGACACATGAATCAGGCCACGTACATGGTTATCCTGGAAGAAAACTTGCTTCCTTCTGCTCTGACAATGTTCCCCAACTCTGAGGATTGGTTTTCCAGCAGGACAATGCTCCATGCCACAAAGCCAGGTCAATCAAGGTGTGGATGGAGGACCACCGGATCAAGACCATGTTATGGCCAGCCCAATCTCCAGACCTGAACCCCATTGAAAACCTCTGGAATGTGATCAAAAGTAAGATGGATGGCCACAAGCCATTAAGCAAAGCCAAGCTGCTTGAAGTTTTGCATCAGGAGTGGCATAAAGTCACCCAAAAGCAATGTGAAAGACTGGTAGAGAGCATGCCAAGACGCATGAAAGCTGTGACTGAAAATCAGGGTTATTCCAACAAATACTGATTTCAGATCTTTTCCTAAGTTAAAACACTAGTATTGTGTTGTTTAAATATTAATATGAACTTGTTTTCTTTGCATTATTCGAGGTCTGAAAACACTGCATCTTTTTTTTTTTTTTTTTTTGACCAGTTGTCATTTTCTGCAAATAAATATAGCACAACCTTTTGACTAAAGTTGTTGGGTCAGTTTCACCTACAGTTACCAGACTTAGTACATATATTGTTCTCATCAAGCTGGACAACTTTCAAAACAACAATCATTAGCTCCTCCCAACAGGAAGTCGGCCATTTTGGATTGAATTCTGATTTTTTTGGAAATTGCAGGCTCTGAATATTTAAATACTCCTCCTAGGGGATTCATGTAACTGTCACCAAATTTAGGCAACATCATGCCAAGACATTGTAGATGCTAAATTGCAAACAGATTTTTGATATATTAAACAGTGTTGCCATGGCGAGGCAATAAATTAATCGCAAAAAAAGGGAAGCAGGGAGTGTCTTATATCTTCTGCATGCATTGTGTGATTTAGATCAAAATTGAGCTGTATGTTTGGTCTTTGGGGGCTGATCACATGGATGTGGCTTTTGTGGGTGCCAGTCATAGTGCCACCAACTGGCAGCAGGAATTCTGGCACTTACAACAGGCTTTAAAATAGTCCTCTTAAATTTACCCAAATACAGTAGCTTCAAAATTGTTTAGAATAATGTTTGTACAAACTCAGCCATATGTTTAATAATGCTTATGACATGAATGTGGCTATGGTGGGTCATGGTCGTCGGGCCTCCAGCTGGCAACAATAGATGTTCAAGGGTATTCCACAACTTGCCATAATTACACATTTATTTCATTTGCCACGCACATCAAAGTTGTTAAAAATTATGTCTGAGCAGAAGGTAAGACATGGTATCTTGTTTACTTGACAAAATGCATGTGTCCACTATGCATTGTTTTCCGAAAGCCACCGGCTGGAAATGAACCCATGGTGCTTGGGCCCATCATTGCTGCTTGCAGCTATATTTTTAATTAGAACAGAATGGGTCCACTCCAACCGCATGAAAAAGACTTTTAAAGTCATATAAACACTGACTTGAATAATGCACACTTTAAAATATTTGGATACCAAAGCAATCTGCTATACTTTTGGCTTTTATAGATTGCAACAGTGCCCGTCCACTTTTTTTAGCTGTCTTGGTTCCGGAAGCATTTTTCGTATTTTTCGTATTTTAAAGTATTTGGACACTTTAAAATGCATGAATGTCATTGCATTAGATAAAATATCAAACCAAGAGGAATCTGCAAATGTTTCTAGACCTGTTACTCGAGGGGGGGGGTGGCATTTCCATTAATCAAATGGCACCAAGGTGATTTTTTGTGAATGTATTATTTGGGTTCACCCAAAAATTTAAATTCTCTCATCATTTACTCACCCTCATGCCATCCCAGATGTGTATGACTTTCTTTCATCTGCTGAACACAAACAAAGAGTTTTAGAATAATATCTCAGCTCTGTAAGTCCATACAATGCAAGCGAATGGGTGCCAAAATTTTGAGGCTCCAAAATTCACATATGGGCAACATAATAGTACTCCAGAAGACTCTGGTGGTTAAATCCATATCTTCTTAAATTATATGATAGGTGTGGGTGAGAAACAGATCAATATTTAATTCCTTTTTCCTTCACTTTCACTATCTCCTTCTTATGTTTTTGGTGATTCACAGTCTTAATGCACATCGCCCCCTACTGGGCAGGGAGGAGAATTTAGGATAAAAAATTACTTCAATATTGACCTGTTTCTCACCCACACCTATCATATCATGTCTGAACACATGAATTTAACAACTGGAGTCAAATGGATTACTTTTATGCTCCCTTCATGTGGATGTTGGAGCTTCAAAATGTTGGCAGCCATTCACTTGCATTGTATGACCAACAGAGCTGAGATATTCTTCTAAAAATCTTCATTTGTGTTCTGCAGAAGAAAGAATGTCATACACATCTGGGATGCCAGGAGGGTGAGTAAATCATGAGGGAATTTTCATTTTTGGGTGAACTATCCCTTAAGTCAGCTTCTTTGTTAAATGTTTTGCTTGAAAATATGCTTGTGCTACCTTTCTTTGAAAATAAATGCCACTTGGTTTGATATTTTGCTTTCAATGACATTCAAACATTTTAAGTGTCCAAATCACAAACTAACAAATAACAATATATTTTTACAGCATTTATTAATCTTGGTTAAAGTTGGTTTATGAAAAACTATTGTTCATTGTTAGTTCATGTTCATAATGCATTACCTAATTTGGTCATTTAAAAAAAACATTATAATATTCTGACTTAAAATTTGTTTACATTTTCAATTCAGGTCAGTTCAGTTTTCACCCATAAAAGCTGTACATAAAAAATGTTAATATCTTAACACTATTTTTGCTCATTAAGGACAACTTGATTGTTGTTGTTAATTTAATTATGTTTAACAAATTAAGCAAGTGTTGTAACACCAGTGACGATAACGCCAGTGACAAATTCTCTTAAAAGATACATTTTGTAAGATGGTGTCAAAAGCATCACAAAACACACACCACTGATCAGACTAAAATCAATAAATCATACTATTAATGAATTGTTTTTCAATAAAAAACTTTCACATTACCTTTAAACAATGTAACACCAATGACATATTTAAATGTACCATGCGAAATAATTACAGTTAAAATGTAAATTAATAACTTATTGAACATGGTTGGAAAATCACTATATGCACATTTGAGAAGCCTCTTCTTCCTCTGAACTTTGACCTTGGAAGTTCTTTTCCACAACTTTGAATTTTTTCGAAACACAAGTTTTTAACATTGATAACACCAGTTACATGAAATCAAGGGACAAACATTATTTGTTAATTATTAATTATTATTTTGTTTTGCTTTTTGCACACTTGTTTTTGCACTAATGCTTGACCTGAGAAAACACAATGAGTAAAAAATAAACACATTAATATCTGAAAATGTCATAGAAGTGGAGTACCAGATGAAGGGGACAAGGGTTTTCTCAGGCAATTGACAAATTCAAATAGATTTTCTAAAAAATTTGTACAAAAGAGTCAAACCATTTCATATTATATAATGAAAGGTTAGGTTATAAAACAATGCCTTTTAAAAAAAAAAAAATCTTTTTTTATTTTTTTATTTATTTATTTTTTTGGCAATTTGAAATCGTATTCATTACTGAAAAGTCAAGGGACATGTTTGTCAACATATTTTTATAATGACCCAGTGTATACAACTTTTAATTTTAACAATGTATTAGTATAAAGGTATGTTGAAAATCATATTAACCAAGATTAATAAATGGTGTAAAAATATTGTTCATTGTTTTTACATGTTAACTATAGTTAGTTAACTAATGTTAACAAATTAAACCTTATTGTAAAGTGTTACCCTTTTTGGCTTCAAATCAAAGTTAGCAATGTTGTGACACCTCAGAGCTGGTTCTTTTGGTTCATGGCTTATAACTCTTTTAAGAAAGATTTTATAAAATACCTATGGGGGAAAATAAAATGAATGGAAAAATGCTTCCGGAACCAAGACAGCTAAAAAAAGTGGACGGGCACTGTTGCAATCTATAAAAGGCAAAAGTATAGCAGATTGCTTTGGTAGCCAATAAATTGTAAGTGCAAATTCATAAGCAACAATCACAGGACACTAGCTGATATTAAAAATAAAGGCCTGTTTGACATGCATATTCCTTTCAAGAAAAAAAATAATAATTAGCATTTGAAAGGGAAAAGGGAACTTTTCAGTCCCTAAGGTAACTCTATAAAGAGTTATTCTCTGAGAATGAACGGAGAGCTAATGAGTCTCCCTTCCTTTGGGTCGCTAATGGTGCAAGGTGGTTAAAACCAGCGAGACACAATGCGATGGCCAACTACGTCAGTCTACTTGTGTGCACACACCAACAATTGCACAGATTGACAAACTTCACTGCAAAATAAACTGTTGTGGATTGTAAACCAGTGACAGGCTAATTTAAATGATGTGGGAACAAAAAGCAATAATATATTGACTTCAAAAGCCACCGTTTGTAATGTCTATTAAATTATCTTCATTTGGGGTCTTTTCTCAGCCAAAAATTGACATTTCCATTATGATTATTGCACAATTAATTACATTAATTGCTATTAATCAGCATATTGTGTAATTATTTTGATTAAAAAAGCACTAAGATTAATTATCTTTTTTTTTTTTTCATGGCTCTTTGACAAATTTCAGCAATAGCTACAGAAGATGTAAGATGAGGCAGAACTTTCTTAAAAAAATATCCCTTGGGCAGGAAGTTGAAAGCTTGTTAAAAGGAAAGAGAGGCAGGTGTTAATGTATTCGCTCAACTATACCTCACTGTCTACAGGAGTGTGAGCTGAGTAAACAACCCACATTCTCATTCAGTACAACTAGCAAGGTTTCAAGGGCCATCAAAACAAAGCCATATGCCCTCAAGCATTATGTGAAAATTCAGCCAGAAAGCAAATAATGTGTCATAAATAACAAAACATGGTGAATAAGAGTTTCTTCAACAACAAATGATGGTAATTATGAACTTAAGGTTTAAGTAATTCTGGGTTTTAACATAGGGCATAAATCTGCATTCATAAATCCATAATCATTTATGTCCAACGGTGTTTCTAACATGAACACCCGTCAGAATGTGCAAATGTACACTTAAAGACCACTTAAGGGAAAAAAGAACTCGCTTTTTTGACTTCTGACTCAAGATCCCAAAGGACGTTTAGACTAATGATTGTATCATGTGGTGGAATAATTTCTGACCTCTTAACTCTTAAAAAAAAAAAGAAAAGACAAAGTCTTTATTTGCGTGTCTGACCAGGAGGATCCCTCAATTTGAGATAAAAAGTAGGGGGGAAAAGGTTATTTAACGGTTAAATAGTCAACCTTTTATGAAGTCATAACGGATTTAGGATGACATAAGGGTGAGAAAATTATGATTTTTGTGAGAATTGATGCTTACAACCACATATAGAAATACATTTTGAAATGCATAGAACAATCTCTATTTTTTAAGAAATTGCTTAGTTTTTAATGTCAATAAACACCCAGTTAAAACCCCTGGGTTTGAGCATTCACTTTTTTCCCCTTACATAAAATGATTACCTTTGCATTTCCTTTGACTCAGAGTGTCTCTATTATAAAACTATAAAACATACTGTGCATGAATGTTGCTGATTTATTGCCGTGCTGCATGAAGTGCAAGTGAAGGTTATCATGGTTCATTTGTCATAGAATTCCTGCCTACCTTTCCACTTACATTTAATCTCAGTAGGTCATTTCTTACCAATGACTTTCTTACCAGTGACTTACAAGAAAATAATCATGTAAGTGATCAGAAAAGTGATTAGAAAAGCTAGATAGAAATTTAAGTCAAGTGCTAGGGTCACACTTTATGAATCCTGGAGGAAACCATGAAAATTATGCAATTACATAATAACTGTGAGTACGGCATTGATACCGCCAAAGAGCACTAGGCTATCAGCTGAGTAAAAATATGTCACAAAACCCAAAAATAGCACCTTTACTTTGGTAACAACCAGATTCGTCCGGAGAGTCAACCCTGACAGATTAGCAAAGAAAGATGTAAACAAAACAAAAATTAGGACTGCATAGAAATGCATGGACTACAGTGCAAGTTTGTTTGGTGCTATACCTCTTTGATTAATTTTTCAAAGTAAAAAAAATCTGCAGAGAAAGCATAAAAGAGAGGAGACAAGGAAAGAGATCTGGGACTGCATATGAAAGAGCAATACTTGTGCAGTATTTACGCTGAAGAATCCAAAAAAAAAAAAAGTTAACATGTTTTTCTCACAAATTAGTGTTGATCATACAGTATCTTGAACAAGAAGGTTTTTCCTTAATCTCTGCGGAAAGTGTTTTCACTGGCAATTTAAGTGTTACACACTGTACACCAGTGGTTCTCAAACCTTTTTTCCCTTACTTCATTCCCTTGAAATGCAAATGCAACTTCGATGCATTGCATAAATTTAAAGTTTTGTTAATATATTCAGCAGGCTTACGCATCATGAATGTGAGACCAAACCTTGCGTTTCTTGAATTTAAGCAGATGGAGGGATATATCTGGGGCCTATAAAATGAAAATGCAAAGACAGAAACTAATAATAAAATGTGATACTGTAAATATATTTTACAATTGCCTTTTTAACAATTTTAATTTATTCATTCATTATTTATTTTTTATAGTTTTAACAGTGGTATTTGTAACAAGACCATAGTAAACACATGGAAGCATGGATCTTCTTCACTACCATGGTTAGATATAGCACGATTTCTATAAAACAATCTATGGCATTTTTGTAATTATAAACAGTAGACCTACTCTAAACACATGTAAAAACAATAAATACAAAATATAGATATTTATGAGTTGTAACAAAAATTAATTATATTCCCTCACACCCCTAATGTAGCCTTTGACAAATTTAATAGAGTTGAAGTAGTGATATGATCATATTTATTATGAATCTATATCTGCCTAAAGTACAGTTAGTGTTACTATAGTAAATTCAAGGGTGGTGATGTAGAATTCTGTGCCGAATTCAAATGGTTTCCGCTTCTCGCGCCTTACGTCTCACTGATTCTGGTAAAGCTGTGAGTTTAAGACCTCAAACTTTAAGAGATTTGCGCTTGCACTGCTCTGTTCGTTGAGCCGTATCCATCTACAGAGCCATGCAGGTGCATTAACCAAGGTTGTGCCTCCGCCTGTGTATTTGACGCTGCTAAACCAGATACTTCAGATGCGTCGCTAGACTTCAAAATCAGATGAACCATGGTACAAATGTGTTCCAACCTGTATAATTGAGAACCAACTGATGTACTCCAAGTCTAGATAAATGTTTTAATGCAAAGAGAAACTTGATGATAGATATGATTATTATGACTGATAAACACCCCCCCATTTGTAACCTAACGCCCCCCTCTCTACTAATTTGTTCTCAGCACCCCCTGGCATCCTTTAAACGCCCCTGATGAAGAACCCCTGCTGTACACTGTGAGATGGAAATTAAAGTTCTAGGGGGAGAAATGGAAAAAAAATAAAATACACACTTTTTCAGCTGTGATGAGTCACCAGAATGAAACTGGTTCTTATCACCAATTCTCAGTAGGCATATAATCATGCAAGTCCTTTGAGACTGAGACAAAGCTTTGTGTGATTCAAAAGAAAGTTCTAGAATAACATTGCCTAAAAACAGGGAAAAGCGACTGACAACAAAAACAACAAGCATTTGACACTGAGGATTTGCCGATTTGTGACCAAAAGGTGTTGAAAGAAACAGACTGACAATTTAAAAAAAATTAAAAGGAAAAGATTAAATGATAACTGGCCTATTGTACATTACGTTCTTGCTTAAAGCTGAAGTGTGTAACTTTTCCGAAAATACTTTGTCCTTTTATTTCTGCTTTCTCCAGCCTACACATTTAGAGCACATTTAGAGCATTTAGAGTACATTAACCTAAAATGGCTTACTTATAGCGGTCTCTGCTGTTACTATGCAGAAGCAGCAATAAGTAAACCATTTGTAGGTTGATTTCCTCAAAAAACACTGTGTCTGTGTGGTGCTATGAAAATGTATCTGTTTGTTTGAGCTTCCTGACCAGGCAACAGCAACATCAGACTGATCTCACTGCTTAGGCGTTACTAGACCCTATTTAGGAGGGCTTTAGCCCCCTTAAAATTAATCTCAGCCCCCCTAAAAATCTGTGGCTTTGCAATCAGCATGCAAGAGTTTTAAACAGCTGCAGCAACAATGCTGCACTTGTTTGAAGAGTGATGCACTTTGGTGGCTTTTCCCACCTGTAAAGACTGACTAAAGAGAGAGCCAATAGCATTTGAGTGTGGGCTGTGAAGCAGCAAAGCATTGGTTTGACCCACTGAACAAATACGCCCCATTCCCTCATTTGCTTTGTGAACGAGCGAGGATCAGTAACTTTGAAACAACTGAAGGAGAGGAGACATGTCGGATGTCACTCGTTTAGTTCTGTAATCTCGTTTAACAAGGAGAGGATGCGGCTGGATTAATTAAGAGTAAAAGTGACTAATGACATTACAATGACATCAGGACGTAATTAAAAACTGTAATTACTTTTAGGCTACTTTGTCTTTTTTGTATACCTTGATGGTCATGCACAGCAGTTCACAAAATTATATGCTTTGTTGTCATTTGTGGGGAAAACGCTTATGATATTCAAACACTGCTGGGTTCTGCCCTTAGTTTTGGGTTTTTTCCCCTTTGTGTCGGGATTCAGCCACTTCTGATGGTTTGGTTTATGTACTCTGTGGCTGAGTCCAGACACTTGTGTTTTGTCTCGTGTTATGCGAATACACTTGGTTTTGTATTTTCTTATTTCCTTGTGCATTCATGTCTGTCTTGTCTTCAGTGATAACCCTGCCCTATCGTTTTCCTTGTTACCTGTTTGATTATTAGTTGATTAGTTTCACCTGCCTTCCTCGTTTCCCTCCTGATTTATCTCCCTTTATAATCTCCCTTTGTGCTCTGTCTGGTGCCAGTTTGTTGTGGGATGTTGCTTGTGTTTATGTCCCGTGTTAGGTCTCTGTTGGTCGTGTTCCCGTCCAGTCGGTTTTCTGTTGGTTCCCCGTTCCAGCCCAGTCCGTGATTGTGTTGTCGCCCTGGACTGTGTTTGTTTTTCCCCTTCGGGGTAGTTTTTGTTATATTGTTGTTAAATAAAAGCCTTAATCGCTACTCTGCATTTGAGTCCTGCCATTTCCTCAACCAAACCTGACAGAACGAACTGGCCTTTTTTGGACTCTGCAGAAGCGATGGGCATCTTCATTTTTCCATCTCCCTTCCCCCCGGGGTTCCATTAAAGAGCATTCAGCCCAGCTCGCCCGGCTTCGTTCCCGCCGTCAGGGGGAGGCAGACGTGAGGATTTTTGCCGGTGAGTTCCTTAGAACAGCAGACAGGCTGAACTACCAAGGATGCTGCTCTCAAGGACCTGTTTAACCTTGAGAGTCCCCTGGGTGCTTGGGAGATGGGAAGTCTGGGGGTCTTGTCATTCGAGGGGTTTGTTAGTTACCTGTCCCATCGGGTTTATTGGGTCACACCTGATTATGCACCAAGGAGTGAGAGTTCCACCATCGCCCCCTCTGATGATGGGGTCCCCAGACCTCTCATGACTCCTAAGCAGAGGAGAAGGAAGAAAGGAAGAAAGTCTCAGCTGCACCCTCCCTGCCCGAGCCCGCTGCTCACCGCCAGGAGGTGGAGGGGCCTGCTGCTGACCACCAGGAGGTGGAGGAGCTGGTTGCTGACTGCCAGGAGGCCGTCGTCGAGCCTGTCCAGTTCCCCGTAGCTGTTGATGTGCGTGTCCAGTCCCCATTGCACGCCACCGCACTGCCTGACCCCTGCCTAGTGGCTGCCGCCCTTCCTAACCTCTACCCAGCGGCCACCGCCCTGCCTGACTTCGTCTCTGTCCTCAAGCCTCCTCCCAGGCTGCCAGACCCCACCCCCTTCCTGGACCCTCTTCTCAGGTTGCCTGACACCGCCCCCCACCTGGACCCTCCTATCAGGCCACCAGACACTCCTTTCCTGGACCCTCTTCTCAGGCTGCCTGACCCCGCCCCGCCCCGCCTCTTCCCTGGACCCTCCTCTCAGGCAGCTGGACCCTGCCCCCTTCCTGGAGCCTCCTCTCAGGCCGCTGGACCCCGCCACCTTCCTGGACCCCCCTCTCAGGCCGCCTGACCCCGCCCCCTTCAAGCTTCCTCCCTGGCCGCCAGACCCACCCCCTAGCTGAAGCCCCCTCCCTCCCCCCTTGGTCTGTTTGTGACTGGAAGCTCTTTGTGTCGAAACCAGGAAGTAACTGCGTACACATAATCAGTGATGAGTGTGATAGTGTGATTTGGAATTTTTCCCTCTAACAAGGCACTGACAGACAAGACAGACACGAATGCACAAGGAAATGAGAAAATACAAAACCAAATGCATTCACATAACACGAGACCAAACACAAGTTTCTGGACTCAGCCACAGAGTAAATAAACCAAACCAATACCAATACCATACCAAACCCCAAACCTAAACCTAACCATCAGGAGTAAAAATTTAATGTTAGAGGGAAAAATTCAACCTCCAAATCACACTCATCACTGATTATGTGTACGCAATTACTTCCTGGTTTCGACGCAAAGGGCTTCCAGTCACAAACAGAAAAGTCCAGGGTGGCACCGATGTAACAGACCAGGGTGGAGCCAGCAGAACAGACCAAGGGGGGAGGGAGTTTCAGCTAGGGAGAAAGAGAAGTATGCTGGAGCGATGCAAAAATGTCTGATAGGAGATGGCATAATTTGGCCGATCCTAGGGTACCGGAACTCTCGGAAACAACATGCTGACTTCCCGTGTGATCATGTTGGCAACACTGGCTCAACCAATGGTATGATCAGTGTTGGGTGAAATCTGATTACAAACTAATTAATAAAACGAATTATATTGTAATGCTATTAATTTTTAGTCCAAAAAAACAGTATAATGCATTAAATTTGTAATTCTTGTAATCAGATTACAGTTCCTGACTTTCAATTAAGTTAATTATTTTTCATTACATTACTTCACATATTTTTAAACTATTATTATTATTATTATTATGTATAATACATATAAAACATGAATGATGTCCCTTAAGATTCATTGTTAGGGATGCACGATAATATGGGCACCTCATCAGAATCGGCCGATAAAGGCTTAAAAATTAATTATCGGCCCGATATGAAAAATTTGTCGATATGCCTTGCGGATAAGATGACATATTGATTATGTGCCAGCGTGGTGTGGACTTACTTTACAGTAAGCGAGACTGATAGCAAAGTTGCTATTTGCAATAACTGCAAAGCATCAGTCATACGAGGAGAGCAAATCCACACTCCTTCAACACCACAAATTTAATAACGCATCTTAATAACTGCCATCCCGATCATTATGACCAATTTATGAAGGGAAGGGAAAAAACAGTGCCAGCGAAAACTGCATCTTCTGCAGTCATTTGAAAAGGCAAATAAATAAATAAATAAATAAATAAATAAATAAATCAGCAGCAACCATCCAAAGGCGAAAGCTCTCAACAAAAAAATTATTGAAATGATTGCTTTTAATTATCAACCCTTTAGCGTGGTGGAAGATGTAAGCTTTCGCAGATTTATTTACTTCTTAGAGCCACATTATGCTATGCCTAGCCGTCACTACTTTTCAGGTGTGGCTTTACCTGAACTGTATAGTGTCATCTATGTCCATATAGAGAAGCTCCTCCCTGATGTCACTTCTGTGAGCTTTACAACGTATATCTGGACATCAAGTGTAAGTCCTGTCAGTATGTTGAGCCTCATTGCCCAGTGGATTGATGAGGATTCCATCCGTAGAAAGGCGATTCTGCACTGGCAAGAGTGTCCAGGCTCACGCACAGCACCAACGATTGCGTCCACATTTGAAGGGATGATTGAGAAGTGGAAAATCTCCAAAGAGAAGGTACATGTAGTGCTATGAGACAATGCATGCAACATGACAAAAGCAAAGGAGGAGTTTGGTGTTCCAAGTTAACCATGCATGGCACACACACTGCAGTTGGCTGTGCATGAAGGTGTCCTATCGCAACGCAGCACTGTGAATATTGTGGCCTTAGGAAGGAGAATGGTGGGGCATTTCAGGCATTCGCAACTTGCATGCAGTTGCCTACAAGGGATACATAAGGAGCTTGGGATGCAAATAAAACAACTTCAACAAGATGTCGTAACTAGGTGGAATTCAGTGTTTTACATGATGCAAAGCTTGGTTGAGCAGAAGAGGGCACAAGGTGCATATGCCACTGAATTTGAACTTCCTGCATTTTTTATGGTAAATCAATGGGGAATTCTTGAAAATATGATCACACTACTTGCCCACTTTGAACAGATGACCAGAGAAATCAGTTCTGCAGCGGCCTCTGCAGCTGATGTGCTTCCTGCTGTTATGGCACTGACACGGCTGCTTGGCAAGAGCAGTGACACAGACAGAGGAGTGCAGACAGCCAAAAGTACCCTGCTGAAAGCAGTCAGTGATCGTTTCAATGGTGTGCAATCCGAACCACTTTATTTAGTTGCAACCATGCTCAATGCCTCGTAGCCTATAATGTAGCCTATAAATTGGGAGTTTTTCTGTCTTTATCTGCAACATGTTGGTTATTACAATTAGAGTAAATGGTTAATTCTGCTACAGGAAAAACTTGGTGTTTTTTCCAAAGAAAGGAAAAAAAAGATATGTATATCGGCATTGGCAATCGGCCAAAATGAGTTGGAAAATATCGGCATATCTGGTATTGGCAAAAATCCAATATCGTGCATCCCTAGTCATTGTAATGGTGAAACGTGTGGTACTGAGTGTATGACTTGAATAATGAACAAGGAGAAAATATGTACACATTATTTTGAATTCGATGACTGGAAAAAAATAATAATAATGTGAAAAGTGTTTTAGAAAGTAACTTAATGAGTAAAGTCAGTAATCAGATAAAAACTTTAGAGAGGTAATTGATCATTTGAAGTGGATTACTTTACTTTTTATAAATTTACCCAACAATGGGCATGAGTTTGGGACAGTAATCTCTGCTTTTTCAATCAACGGCAAACAGGGGAAGTAATTCGGAAAGCTGTTAGAAAACAATGTTTAATTGCAATTTTTGTGGCGCAGAAATTAGACACTTCTGATTTAAAGTATGTAATTTCTGCACCATTAGCACAACCATACGACATTTCTAAAATAAACATTGTTTTCAAAAAAGCTTTCTGAAAATGCCCCCGTTTTCCACTGGTCAAACAAACAGATAGTCCTGCCCCCCACTCACGCCACTGGTCAAGTAAGTGTTATTGTCTCTCTTGAAACGGATCACTTAAAACAAACAGAGGAACAGAGACACGGCCTCATTCACAAAACACGAGCAGAACAAATTTTTGTGTAAATCGTTCGTACAAACAGTCTGATGTAATTTTTCGGATTCATGAAAGTTTTAGTATTTTCAAAATGTTAGGGTTAGGCTCCCGACCATGTGTAAATCGTGCGTAAGACATCTGAACATGTTGTGTTCTTTCAGACAAACTGCCATGACCACTGCCATTTGCTAGCAGTGAAATTAAACAATGAAAAAAATAACTGATAATTAAATGAGTGAAATTAACCTTAAAAAAAAGAAGAAGAAAAGAAAAAAGCATATATATGTTTTTTATTTCAAAGTATATTTTTTTCCCAACTCTGCTTAGCAATTTTCCAATAGAAAATTATGACATGTTGTGAAAGGTTCATGGAAAGGCGCAGTTTGCATTTGATATTCACGAGAAAAAAAAAAAAATACAAAAATAATGCCCTCTAATGTGACTGGTAGAAATTTCTTTATATGAGCTCTATAATTTAGGTTTCATAATTTAGTATAGGCATTGGTAAATCGTGTCCAGTTGATAATGTAAGGTCAATGGTAATGCTGTTAAACCCCTAAAATTTACACATTGTGGGCAGGTGCGCACACAATACAACGGGGGAACAAAAAAAAAGAAAGAAAAAGCCCACGCAAAAAGTCGTATAGCTTGCAAATCTGTAATATCTTACAACATTTCGGTCAAAGACCTTCTTCAGGCATTCTGTCAATTTTTTAAAATATTTTTCCTATTGCAAGGGAAGTATATCACTGAACATTCTTGGATTGACTCAAGAAGTTTCACTGACGCTGGCGATGCGCTCAACCGAACCAGAGAAGGTTAATTGTGGTGGACATCCAAACTAAACTTTTTTTACACTACACCATTTTTAATGACCTCTTGCACTGTTTCATTCACAAAAGAACCTCTAATGACAGCAAAAGCATATGATAACTGTAAGTTCCTCTCTTACTTTTTAAAATGAAAATGCGAGTGTTTACTAAATCAATATTTTATGATGTGAATGCGCTCCATTTATTTTTTTATTTCTGTTCGCATAGATGTTAAAAGCTTCCTAATCTCATGTACTAGCGAGTCTGAAGCCTTCCTTATTTGACGTTTTCATGGGTGTGGATTATGATAATTGTGAATGAACGTGCACACGTGCTCTATTTACGAACGTTTGGAATTCACTAACATTCACACATTTTACTAACAAATCTGGGGAATACAAAGCATTCGTGAATCCGGCGCAAAGTTTTCGGGAAGCTCCATTTAATGCGTAAATTACTCCCAATTTTTTCTGATATTTGCGAAATTTTCATTAATGAGGCCCACAGTGTTTACAGTTTTCAAGAAATTAACCTATGAAGAGCTTACTTATAGTTGTCTCTGCATATTAAGCTGGGATAGGAGAAAGAATTTTAACACCAAAAGTTACATACTTTAGCTTTAAATAAATAGTTTCTCTGATTTCTAGTACTTCGAGAGAGTAAATGTGCTCACTAATATTTGGCTAGCTCCATTTCCTATTTCATTTACGTGGTCTCTGTAAAGGTTAAAAGGTATGTACAGGTGCATCTCAATAAATTGGAATGTCTTGGAAAAGTTCATTTATTTCAGTAATTCAACTCAAATTGTGAAACTCGTGTATTAAATAAATTCAATGCACACAGACTGAAGTAGTTTAAGTCTTTGGTTCTTTTAATTGTGATGATTTTGGCTCACATTTAACAAAAACCCACCAATTCACTATCTCAAAAAATTAGAATACATCATAAGACCAATAAAAAAAAAAAACATTTTTAGCAAATTGTTGGCCTTCTGGAAAGTATGTTCATTTACTGTATATGTACTCAATACTTGGTAGGGGCTCCTTTTGCTTTAATTACTGCCACAATTTGGCGTGGCATGGAGGTGATCAGTTTGTGGCACTGCTGAGGTGTTATGGAAGCCCAGGTTTCTTTGACAGTGGCCTTCAGCTCATCTGCATTTTTTGGTCTCTCGTTTCTCATTTTCCTCTTGACAATACCCCACAGATTCTCTATGGGGTTCAGGTCTGGTGAGTTTGCTGGCCAGTCAAGCACACCAACACCATGGTCATTTAACCAACTTTTGGTGCTTTTGGCAGTGTGGGCAGGTGCCAAATCCTGCTGGAAAATGAAATCAGCATCTTTAAAAAGCTGGTCAGCAGAAGGAAGCATGAAGTGCTCCAAAATTTCTTGGTAAACGGGTGCAGTGACTTTGGTTTTCAAAAAACACAATGGACCAACACCAGCAGATGACATTGCACCCCAAATCATCACAGACTGTGGAAACTTAACACTGGACTTCAAGCAACTTGGGCTATGAGCTTCTCCACCCTTCCTCCAGACTCTAGGACCTTGGTTTCCAAATGAAATACAAAACTTGCTCTCATCTGAAAAGAGGACTTTGGACCACTGGGCAATAGTCCAGTTCTTCTTCTCCTTAGCCCAGGTAAGACGCCTCTGACGTTGTCTGTGGTTCAGGAGTGGCTTAACAAGAGGTATACGACAACTGTAGCCAAATTCCTTGACATGTCTGTGTGTGGTGGCTCTTGATGCCTTGACCCCAGCCTCAGTCCATTCCTTGTGAAGTTCACCCAAATTCTTGAATCGATTTTGCTTGACAATCCTCATAAGGCTGCGGTTCTCTCGGCTGGTTGTGCATCTTTTTCTTCCACACTTTTTCCTTCCACTCAACTTTCTGTTAACATGCTTAGATACAGCACTCTGTGAACAGCCAGCTTCTTTGGCAATAAATGTTTGTGGCTTACCCTCCTTGTGAAGGTTGTCAATGACTGTCTTCTGGACAACTGTCAGACCAGCAGTCTTCCCCATGATTGTGTAGCCTAGTGAACCAAACTGAGAGACCATTTTGAAGGCTCAGGAAAACTTTGCAGGTGTTTTGAGTTGATTAGCTGATTGGCATGTCACAATATTCTAATTTTTTGAGATAGTGAATTGGTGGGTTTTTGTTAAATGTGAGGCAAAATCATCACAATTAAAAGAACCAAAGACTTAAACTACTTCAGTCTGTGTGCATTGAATTTATTTAATACACGAGTTTCACAATTTGAGTTGAATTACTGAAATAAATTAACTTTTCCACGACATTCTAATTTATTGAGATGCACCTGCATGTTGAGAGGAATACTGGACATGTCAATGGACTTTCTTAAATCATAGATGGTAAAAACTTCATGACCTTCGGTAGCTGTGCGCACATATAATGTTCTTCGCAATAGCCATTATCCCAAAGAGGAACTGCAGAACACATTTGAATCCAGACAACTTGCAAGGAAGAACAGCATTCAGCAATGGCCAAAATTCCAAAAGTATAAATAAAAACAAACTTCCTTATGCTATTTTAGAAGACAAGCCAAGACAATCTGCATTGGATGTTCACTTTTAGAGACTTGCAATGGTGAGTGAGCGCAGGACTCTGAACTGATTGAAAAACAGGTGCCTCCTGTTGCATTCTTTGTATACAGCAGCTATATCACCTTGTAGCTCTAGACTGGTTACCCACTGAAATTAAGCAGGGTTGAGCCAGGTCAGTACCTGTATGGGAGACTTCATGGGAAAACTAAGGAAGCTGCTGGAAGACATTTTAGTGAGGCCAGCAGGGGGTGCTCACCCTGTGGTCTGTGTGGGTCCTAACACCCTAGTATAGTGACATGGACACAATAATGTAAAAAGACACTGTCTTTTGGATGAGATGTTAAACCGAGGTCCTGACTCTCAGTGGTCATTAAAAATCCCAGGGCACTTCTCGTAAAGAGAAGGGGTGTAACCCTGGTGTCCTGGCCAAATTCCACCCATTGGTCCTTATCCATCACGGCCTCCTAATAATCCCCATCGATTAATTGGCTGTATCAGTCCACTCTCTCCTCTACACCAACAGCTGGTGTGTAGTGCGTGTACTGGCGCACTATGGCTGCCGTCGCATCATCCAGGTGGATGCTGCACACTGGTGGTGGTTGAGGAGAGTTCCCTGTTCACTGTGTAAAGCGCTTTGAATGTAGTATCAGAAAAGCGCTATATAAATGCAACATTAATTAATTAATTAATTCACAGTGTTGGCATGAAAGATAAATGGACTTCATCGACCACTGGATATCAGTCTTTTACCAAGCATTTAGAGGCATCCATCAAGACCTGCTTAGCCGCAGCAGGGTTACGCTAGATATATTTAGTACCATGGGCTGCTATGAGAGAAATATTTCCCCAGCACATCAGATAATGGGCTCTGCAGATCAAACCTGCTGAGGTGCACGCATGAATTGATGGGCATATGCACTAAAACCCTATATATTTCTTGTGTTGTCCAAAGTTATTTTAGCCAGCTGTAATGTAAGTGACTGAAGCAGAGGTAATTAGTATAACTGTCCAAATTAGTCTGATTCAATCATTTGGGAACCTGTAGTACTCTTCTTTTCATTGCATTTTCAGTTTGAACACACTACTAATACTACTTACACTACAAAATGCTGTAGAATGGTGCAGAAGTATGCATTTTGGGATGCAGCTAAAGTCATACAGAGCTGAAACTCTTGAGTGAGGTGAGAAAAGGGTGAGTAAACAAGCACAGAACTGTCATTTTTGGGGTAAAGTATCCCTTTAAGTGAATTCAGATATGTGTTGGGAATGTGAAAAATACTACCATAACACATCATTAATGGGCTCTATGGATAAAATCTGCCGAAGCACACACATGTTGGGCGTATGTGCTAAAATTCTATATTTCCAGTGCTATCCGAGGCTATTTTAGGCTAGCTGTAATGTTAGTGACTGGAGTAGAGGTAATTACAGCCATTGCGAAGGGCTCAGGTCTGCACCGTAATAATAAAAATGGATGCTGCGTTTCTCTCAGGTGGCCACCGGGAATGGCCACAGCCTGTGAGTGAGTGACTCATCGCCTGTGACAGGGAGGAAGCTTGAAAATGGGAAATGTGTACCACAGCACAGGGCAGCTTCCAAAGATCGGATAATTCATTGGGATGGGGAAGGGGCGAGGCTATAGATAGATTTCTCTGTCAAAAAGTTCTTAATCAAACGTTCAACTCCGTCATGTGTTACATGTTTGGATCACGTCTAGACATGTCTAGGGTGGAGAAGAATGGAATTTCCCTGACCGAAACATGTTGAATAATTGAACGCAATAATATGCATCACATTCTTTTTATTCTCTTTACTTTTTTTAAGAATGCTGGCACCAGTAATTTAAAGGAGAAACCTGTTCCGGGTTCAGTACACAAGCTCTGCTCAATCAACAGCACTTGTGGCATAATGCAGGGTTGCTGCAGAGGTTTTAAAATCAAATGTAAGACTTTTTAAGACCTTTTTCTAGACCCGAACAAATTAAATGAATACCGTATCCCCATACAAAAACAAACCCACACAATCTCAAAATAAATCATGTATCACAGACTCTTACTTAAACAGGTAGGGGCACACATTCAACATAGCCTTAACATAGCTTATCAGTAAAACAGGGTAGGCTATATGCAAGTTTAAAATACTCAAGGCATGTTTTCCACATATATATCACATTACAATTGGTTTATGTACCATTATATAAATAAATACAGATTAGAGGTTGAACAATATAGGATTTTGCTGATACATAATGTGTTAAAAGAAAGAGAAGAAAAGAGAAAAAGATTTGGTTCATAGTGCGGAAATTTAAACTTTAAATTCTGAAATACACCAGAAACTCTTGTTTTGAAATGTTTGCGCTTCACTGCTTCCAGCTGCTCATTCAAACAGATAAGGGGAATAAAATGTGCACTCCTACAATAATCTACAATGTATTACAATATAAACAATTAAAAGCAAACATTGTTATATTTAATTAACACTATATCGTCATCATCAACAGTTGATTATTAGTGATCGCTTGTCATAAATTTCCGATATGGCCTAATGATTGAGAACTGCTCTGCAACAGCAGGAAACACTCACAAGTCCACGCGTGCTTGGAGAAAATACAACAGTGCCACGTTTTCACTCTGAAGCATGCAGCTTCAGTTTGATAATCACATTAGGTCATATCAAGATTCCTATCTTTCCGTCCCCAGATTTAAGACCTCTTTAAATAATAATTAAGACTTTTGTTGTATCATGTAAGATATTTAAGACTCTTTTTATGACCTTACATTTTGGAAAACTGAATTTAAGACATTTTAAGACTTTTTAAGGATCAGCAGGAACCCTGTAATGTTTATAACAACAAAAATAATTTCAACTTGCCCATCCTTTTCTTTAAAAAAGCAAAATCAAGGTTACAGTGGGGCATTTACAATGGAAGTGAATGGGGGCCAATTTTTGGAGGATTTAAAGGCAGAAATTTGAAGCTTATAATTTTATAAAAGCACTTACAATAATTCTTCTGTTAAAACTCATGTCTTATTTGAGCTGTAAAGTTGTTTAAATCGGTTTTACGGTAATTTTAGGGTTTGATGACATTACATCGTCATGGCAAAAAAGTTGTAATATTGGCTATAACGTCACACAGAAAAGGATAGTAAAAGATTTTATCACACTAAAATCATGTTAACACACATAATGTTTATGTCTTGTGGCTATGCTTTTGAAACAGTGAGTATTTTAACATTCAAAACTTGGTCCCCATTCACTTCCATTATAAGTGATTTTTGCTTTTTTTAAAGAAAAGGAGGGGTAGGTCAAAATAAATTTTTGTGGTAATTAACATTATGCCACAAATGCTGTCGATTAAGCTTAACTTGTATATTGAACCCAGGAATATTCCTTTTTAAAGGCAAAAATGTGAAGTTTATAATTTTATAAAAGTACTTACATTTACTCTTCTGTTTGGGTAAACTAATCCTTTAAATATAATTTTGATAATAACCTCATTGTGTTGGGAAAATGAACGTCATACACCCACTGTAAACAATCCAACATTGGCTACGGCACATCTTATGTGTCTATAACCATTCATAACACTTTTACCGTTCCCTGAAATCAATTTAAAGATGTAACATAACTTCTAAGGGCTCTTCACAGTGGTTTCCAAGAGCCAAAACTATCATATTGAAGTTCAGACATTCTGTTCATTAGAGCGACTGCGTGAGACGGTGCCCACTGAATAAAATCTCATCCTCCCAGCAAGAGCATTTGCTACATGTTTCCATTAAAGTGAACAGTGAAAAACAAGAGCATGAGAGACGTTTTGAAAGGCATAAGGAAGACACGGCAAGATGAGTAAAGTAAAGCGAGAACTAACAGGAAAACAGACAGTGTGCTCACAGGGCTGTATTGGCAGTGTAATCTGTTAGCTACTGGGGACCAATGTCACCCGATTGACAGACTCATTTCCACAGCTCAACGTGAATCAAAACATGTTACTTCATTCCTTTCAAAGATCTGTAAATTTGTATTCATGCCTAGACTTAGAGTGTGAATGGATTCTGAACATGATAGCACTTTATAGTCACTCATTACATGGCTCTCTGTGAACCCTCAGTCACCTTTCACTTTCAGTGTGTGGAAAAAAAGATGCAATTAAAGTGAATGGTGACTGAGGCTGTCACATCTCTTTTTGTGTTCCATTGAAGAAAAGAAAGTCATATGGGTTTGGAAGAACACGAGGGAGAGTAAATGAGTAAACTTTCCCTTTAATTCTGGTCAACTGTGGCATTCTGTGGTCAAAATATTTTTGGTATAATGACCACTAAACTGTATCATTGACCGCTGTCCTAGTTTCATGTTTCTTGTATCACTCAGTGGTCTCTTTCTTCTCACATTATAAAACAATTTGACTCAAATCCATATTTCATGTCCATTTATATATTTATTTGGTAAGTAGCCATGTAATAAAGAATTATGTAAGATAATGTATACAGTAAGTCTCTCACTACCACAAAATGAATCCCTTAATGGTTCTGCTTTGAGTCAAGGTCCTAATAACACTGTCAGGGTTTATTTTACGATAACGACCGGCTGTACATTATCCCTTACATTTGTGGTTAGAACTCCAGAAGCAAAACTTCTGATGTGCAGTCCAACGTCTGTTCCATACTGCATCTCATTCTGGTCAAGAAATGCCCACTTACCTAGACATGAAATGTCAGTGTGACTGACATGTAAAGTAACCAACAGTTCAAAATACAGCATGTATTCATTCCTTTCTCATGTTGTAGAATGTTCATTAGATCTTATGAACAAATACATGTACACATTTAGAATCTAAACTTAGCAACAATGGTCATTGGGTTGGAAAATAGCATTTTAATCAGATTTAAGCCACTTCAGAGCAGACTGTATCTATATAGTATTATATAATGTATGTATTTCCATTATGCACTTGTCACAAAGTGGAGGCAGAAGTCCAATTGCATTAATGTGTTTTCTTTAGTAGACTTTTTGCATGTTGGTCTCAAACACCTAGTTCAAACCCCTCTTAAATCAGAATACTTTTTGTGAATTATATCCTCCAAGGTAAATATTCTCTATCATCATATTTGTGCTATAGCTCTTGGGTTAAAGGTGCACTCAGCAATTTTTTCCTCATTAAAAAAGTTGTACCTTAAGAAATTAAATGGGTTTTTTTTAAACATGTATAAAATCATGTTCATTCACATAAGATGAAGACACCAGTCATATCAGTAATCTTATAAAAGCTGTTTTATTCTACATGGTGAGGGTCCCCTCATGGAGGCAGCCATTTTAGAAGCAAGTGGCCAGTCGAATACTACTCGCTTAATCTCAGTAGCCGCCCTGTTATTGGACACTTTAACTCATGGATTAAATTAATCATGGCTGACTGTGAATAGTTTATAATAGCATTAGGAACTGAAAACTTTTGCTTTAGACTGATGCTACATTCACGCCACTAGGTGTCAGTGTAAGTTCAAGACAACATGCATCAAAAATTAGAATCAAACCACTCCAGCATACATCAAAGCAAGGGTCAAATAGGGCTGACTTTTACTGAAAGGTTTAATTGTGTTCTTAGGAAAAAGGTGTTTTTCATGAAAGTCAGGATGGGGCATGTTGTCACATTTTATCAGGCCAGGTTGTCACATATGTTTTAAATGTCATAAATTTGGTGCTGGGGGTTTAGTGTGTCCGCTGCTGCGGAAATAACAAAATTACCCCTTAAAATTTTCATCATTACTTTCCTTAACGAGATTAACTTGACAGCACTTAACAGGGGGCTCTGCAATGCCCACAGGGGGTGCTGCAGCACCCCTACTTCCTGCGGCTGTTGTGGTAATTTAACAGTCCTCTCGTGAACGGATACTGTGACATTTAGACCCGCATGTTTGTCTCATCGATTTGTGCCTGGCTTAAAGGCATCGCTCACTCCCCACGGCATCCCTCCATCCCATTCCATCACCTCCCCTTGGAAGCTCACAGGCACACGACGCAGAATACCAATGATTTGTGATATTTAAATGGTCATGATATTTGCACAATTCAAACAGGCTTCTCTCTCGCAGGGGTCATGATGGTGACAAATACATGCAAATTACCGGTGCAGAAAATGTGGTAATGTCAACTGAATGGGAGCTCCACTATTCACTCATGCAGTCTACTGTTCTGCAAATCCCTGATTCCGATATCTGACGGAAATGAATGTGCACTCTTGAATCAATTGAACAATTAACAACCAGAGCTTTAGAGATAATGGAGTAGGAAATAAGCAGACAATGCACCATACAAGTGAGATGTTGCTGTCCTGTGTTACACAGATCTGAGTGCATCATATCCTGTTCGATTCCTTAACTTGCTTTGCTCGATGGTTGTTCTGTGATGTAGTGTGCATGAATGCTTTCCTGTTATTTGATAGCACGCGATAGCACTTTATAGTCACTTGTAATGCAACTTTCTTGAATACAGTATATTATATATATTATACAATTTTATAATGCAAAACTGTATAGGCCTAATTGACCGTTTCCCCAAGCAATCTCATAATATCAACCTGGTACCTTTTAAAAACGATTTTTTTCCAGACGGACTGATGAAACCCAGACTCAAAGAAATGGACTCTCCGAAATGGTGTTGCAGTCAGGCAATCTTATTGGTGGTTGCAACTTTGACAAATGCATTTCAATTTTGTGCGCATATGCATTAAACGTGCAGTGAACGGATAAAAAGATCTAACTAGAAATTGAAGATAGTAAAATATCTCCGTCATCAACAGTCCTCTTCATCCAATAGCTACTAGTTAGCACTTTGACACAAGAACTATTGCATTTACTGTATGTTACTCTGTTAATGGCTCTCAATACTTCAGAAAATGTGGCTGAAGGAAGTGAAGTCATTGATTAATTTATGATCTGGAAAAGACCTCCCTTCGGGCCAGAGTCAGTGACTGGTGAAGCATCAACTTGTGCAGTTTCTTCTCACACTAACCACACTGGAACTGGAGGAATTTCAAAGCACAGTAATGTGATAAATTTTAGTGTATTTAGTACCATGTATTAAATTACACTGATAACATTTGGAAACCACTGCAGACTTGTGAACCTGAGAGGTTTTCACTTGCCCCAGTAAAGATAAATGTGTGCTAAATAAACTGAATTTTAATTCCTGGCAATAAAAATGGAAATTTGTTATAGTTTTTTTTTTTGGAGCCAAGACTTTGTGCCCAAAGAGAAATGGATATGTGCCCAAAGAGAAACAGACTTAAGGAATATTCTGGATGCAATACAAGTTATGCTCAATCAACAGCATTTGTGGTATAATCTTAATTAAGAAATAATGACTCGTCCCTCCTTTTCTTTAAAAAAAAAAAAAGCAAAAATTGAGGTGTAGAAGGTTGGTTGTCTGGGTAGTGATGGAGTCAGGAGGCAGCGAACTGTCAACGTGAGTATGTTTATTACTCTTCAGCGTCATTCATAAAACATAAACAAAAAGGCACTCAGTGGCCAAGTAGTCATCAGTCAGTCAGTCACACACACACACACACACACACACACACACACAATATGTCTCCCTCCGCCATCACTACAACAAGAAACAGGTGTTAGAGATAATGACAACCCAGGTGATGAGCCTTACCGCTCTCTCTCTCCCGCAGACAGACACACAACCACGCCCCCATCACCACATGAGGTTATCGTGAGGCCCACAATGGAAGTGAATGGGGCCAATGTTTGGAGGGTTTAAAGGCAGAAATGTGAAGTTTATAATTTTATAAAACCACTTTTATAAAATTCTTCTGTAAAAACTTGTGTATTATGTGAGCTGTAAAATTGTTTAAATGGTAATTTTTATGGTCATTTTAGGGTTTTTGGCATTGTCATAATGGCATCGAAGTTGTAAAATTGGATATGACTCCACAGAAAAGGTTAATAAGCATTTTATTTCACAGTAAACACATTTCTTGTAAACACGCATATTGTTAACTTCTTATTACTTTACTTTTGAAATATTTTAATATTTACGGATTTGCTTAATTCACTTCCATTGTAAGTGCCTCACATGTAACCCAGATGTTTGCTTTTTTTATATAAAGAAAAGGAGGGACAAGTAAAAATTATTTTTTTGTGGTAATCAATATTATGCCACTAAATGGTGTCAACTGAGCTTAACTTGTATTGAGCCTATAATATTCCTATAAAAATAAACCTAAGTATCACTTGAGTAAACAATGAGACAACTAGCCCCAATATCCCCTAGATACTGTATATATACACATCTACTGCAAAACCACAATGTAATCTTTTGTAAAAGTCTTTTTATAACATGTTTCCTTGGTTACTTCACCTGTTTGTGTCTTTTCTGCTATAATTGCCTCTAATTCCCAACAGGATTCCATCCCCTTCCAAAATATGCCCCTTCCTTTTCTTATGCACAATTATATGGTATTGTTACTATTATTCTTATTGAAAGCTAGAACTGCACATAACACAATTTGATCTGATATTTGCATTGATTTTTAGTCTGAATTTCATTTTCAAATGATTGTAAAACTGAGCAGATTTACCTTTGCAACACAATTTACCTTAAGGAATTATAATTGCAAATTTCTGTACCTGGGACAAACGTGGGACTGAAATCACTGCAATGCTTTCTACTGTTCTCATGGCAACATTATTATATAAGCTGTTCAGTGTGACCTCAACCACAGAATACATGTGACTGATATGCTCCATTTTGTTGATGTCACGATCTACAAGATTACAAATCAATGCTCGCTTTAGATACAGACAGTTCAGTTAATGATAAAGAAATATTCAAAATATTAAAGGGATGTATGGAAAATATACAATGAAAGTGGCTGTCAGTCCCTAACATTGTGCCTAACGTCTACTTTTGTGTTACACTGAAGAAAAAATAATTTGGGTTTGCAACAATTTGAGTGTTAGTAAATTACAGAATTTTACTTTAAGTGAACTATCCCTTTAAACATCTGCTTGAGATACTGTCATTCAATTGCTTTCATTTATGCAGCCTGATTAACTCCTACATTAAAAGTTGCATTTTCTTGTTATCTTACATTAGGAACATACCTTTCTTGTACTTTTTGTTTCAAGTGGACAGATATATCCCCTTGAAAGCTATATGCCATACGAAAAAAAAAAAAAAACCCTATTGATTGGGCACCATTAGTATTGGTTTTAAATTGTGCTAGAATGGCAATGAATTAAGACTATTGCAGAGTATCATAAGTCGTGTGCCGTTACCAAGGCAACCGTGTACCTCAATGTACTTGATTGTTTTCTGATGACTGAACCATGGGATGCTACATGAGAAAGCAGGCCAGGCTATTTTTCAAATTCAAGTGCTTTGAGCACATAAAGACTGTAGCATGTTCTACATATCCACTATTCGTCCATGACCTCGTGGTTTGCAAGCCGACGTGCATAATTAGTGGTCTATATTTGATTTGCAAAAGACATTTTCAGCCATTTCTAATGACAGCCACTTCTAAATCGTCCATGTCCTGTGTTTACGTGTGATAGTGCTCAAAACGTCAAATAATTTTCACGATTAAGCATATGATTAGCACTGGGAGGACATATTTTGTTATGCACACAAAACTCCATTCCGACAGTCTAGACTGGTCTTTGTATTGTTGAATAGTGAGTTGTTTACTTGGGTTGCATTTATCCAATGTGTTTTCTGAGATAAAGACATTTGAGTTTAAATCCTGTCTCTTTGTGTGGTTGGATGTGTTTGAAAGTATTTTTATTGTGACGGTTAAAGCACTGTTGTTTGTAATAATTAACATTAATTATATGTCCATTTATTACACTGCTCTCTGGAATACTTGGTTGTGATTGGCCAATGGTGCCATCTAGCGGTCTGATATTTCTCTGTAACAACTGCACATCCAGACCACTCATCCGGGTATTTGCGAGCCATCTTTCCTGCTTCTCGGATCACTGTGCATTCTCTACAAGTAAGCTAATAAATAATTTCAACTCAAATCAATGTTTCATGTGCATTTATTTATTTATTTGGCAAGCAGTCTTGTTAAAAGTCTTTTTAGAGCCTTTTACAAAATGATACGATAACGTTTGGCAGCAGTTCCGAATTGAAATGTCCACTGAGTGGCGCTAAAGTTATATTTTTCCTTAATATATATTTTAGTTTTAAATCAACAAAACTGACCTCCCTACCCTAAACTTAGCTGATAGTGTCATAAAAAGCAAATTTGAGATGTAAAACGCTGAAGCAGCCACGTCATTTTATGGTACTTCTGTGACACTTCCGACTCGTGTCGAGTTGCATGCTCTTTGGGACTCCTACCTCGGTCCTTTGGATCGCATGTGCAATGCTCTACCAGTCTGGCTACTGCACAATTTGATCGCATTTGAACAAGATTAAAAATGTAGCTGGTTATGTAATGCAAACCTTCATAAAGTCATGCACTATAGTAAAAGTGTTTTGATAACTTTTGATAACTATTATAAGAGAGCATTGTTAAAACAGGGTGACAAAAAAAAGTGTTCTTTTCACCAGGAAACTGTCGCGATACATACTATGAGCCATTTAAAATTTATTTCACACAGGTTTAGTGATGTGGTTCTTATGAGACCATATAGATTTTTTTCACCATAAAACATTTCAGCAGCAAGAAGAAAGGAACATAGAGGAACTTATGCACAAATGTGAGTCATTCAAGAGCATGTGGTGTCAATGAGTTTGGTGAGATATAGCTTCATCAGCGTAGTGACAAGTGCTGGGAGAGCGTGTGAAGATAAGCTTTGGCAGAGAGACTATTTCAGATGTCAATGATTCCCATATGTTCAACTGTGCTCCCACACTCCGGACTTCACAGAGAAAACAGACCGTCTAATCACAGTAAATACCATTGATGGCATTGATCCAGTAAACAATGTGTGGAGCTCCATTCCCCAAAACCCCTCCCAAAACTAAAGCTAACAGCCTGAAATCATTAAATCTACAGCTAGAGCTACTCAGAAAACCTTAACACAAGAAGGTTGGCCTCATTGGGTTAAAGGGTTAGTTCACCCAAAAATTTAAATTCAGTCATCGTTTACTCACCCCTGTGTTGTTCTAACCCCATTTGACTTTCTGTCTTTTTCTTAACACAAAGAGAGAAATTGTGAAAAAATGCTGTGCTCAGTGATGTCATACAATAGCAGTTTATGGTGACCATCTCTTCAAGCTTCAAAAGTATAATTCAGAAGTCTAATAAATTATTCCATGAGACTCATGATTGTAATGAAAGCATACGATAAGGTTTGGTGAGAAACAAACTGAATTCGAATATGTTATTTAGTGAAAATGTTGACCGACCATTGCTTTCCTCTGTGCGTTCATGAGACTGCACGAGACCAGTAGTTCATGCAGCCCGCTGGTGAAATGGGGCGTTCAAGCGAAAACGCTTTTTGTTTATCTAAAAACAGGTCCGCAACAGTGATACTAAAGAACATAACACAGCTGCACACAAACCAGAGAACTGAACTTACAAAACATGTCTGAAGAGTTTGTAGTCCAAGAATAGATGCATTTCTTTGCCCAGCCTTATTTTTTTTTTTAACCAGAATTTTCAATCAAGAGTGTGTGAACCTTCAAAAAAGATATATGAGGGGCTAAAGCCCTCGAAGCCTCCCCCTTGCAACACCCCTGCTTTTGTTCATCACTATTCACAGCGAGTTGGAATAGAAACATACATGTAACAGATTTTTACCTTGCCATATCATTACGTCACAGCTTGTTAGGACTCGGTGTCTCATTTGTATGTGTATAGGGTTGGGAACTGAGAATCAGTTCTTATTTCGAACTGGTTCCATTTGAAAAACGAAGTAACTGATTTCATGACTTTCGGTTCTGTTAACTGCTCTTGAATGTGCTGATGTGGACAGAATGCTGTATTAAAGTACTCAGCAGTGTTTCCTGCATCACTGCCCCACTACTGAACTTCAGCCTGAATAACACATTCTGACCAGTGTAGTCCAATTCTCGAACAAACGACTCTTATGAGCCAATACTTTTGAATCTATAGCCTGAAACACAGCATGACCAGTGTAGTCTGATTCCCAAACAAATGACTCTTATGAGCCGGTTCTTTTGAATCTACAGTGCAACCAGTTTTTGTTTGTTTAGAAAATACAGTATATTAAATATAGCTCAAAGCAATTATTGGATTGCATTTATGCTTCAATAAAGTATTAGAAAAGTCATACAAAATTCAGCAAAACATGCATTTTTCAAGAATTGTATTAAATTTATCTCAAATGTATTATATCTGCTCTGTTGAAATATAAGACATACTGTTGAGTGCATTTAATGCAATAAAAAAATTAATTTTTCCTAGCAGTTGTTCCTCAGAATTAAGAATCATTAATGAACCGTTAAGGAATCGGAATCGTTAAAAGGATTCGGAACCAGAATCGTTCAATTCCTTACAATTTCAATCTCTATATTTTAAGTCAACATAAAACATCATCCAACACTACTGTAGACAGAATTTCATATATACTATTACCAAATCAGCCCCCAAAACCACAAAACAAAAAACAAAAGTAGATTATGAAAGAGTGAATACTTTTAAATGATGCAAGATTTGAGTAACTGTAAATGGAATCACATCCCTATACTGTAACTTTAAAACTAAAAAGAGTGCATTGAACATTAAGTTATAAATATATGGTTAATTGAGAATTATTAACTTTCTTAGATCGGTGCAGTAGGCATTGCAACTTGGTAGGTATATTGAGTAGACAGTTTTCATGAGAAAAGATTCTCACTGGAGCCCAGGTAGCATTTTTCATAGCACTAGTGTGATATGGACAATTATGTGCAATCATGTTCGTGTTTCTGTATGTGGTCCCCTGACAAAATATTATTTCATAACCTTCAGTTTAAGAAGATAACAAGTCTCAAGAGAACACAATGTAATAGTGGTCTTACAGTAAATAAAAGGAGTAATAAAGAAACCTCATACCACTTGTGTTCTCAGCAAAAATGAGTCATACATGTCAGCAATAAACAACATTTCTTAATTTATTAAGAGATTTCAAATTCACCACTCAAATTCAAAATACACAGAATTTGTATTTGTAAAGAACCTGTAATAAGGGTTTAAAGTCAACCTGAAATCTAAATGGACCCTATTTACCTACATTTTCCTGGTCTTATTAGGCTTTTTAGTGCATGCAATTCCAAAGAAAATATTTTTTGTCTTGTGATCTTTCAGCAAAACGTAATTACTTGCTCTACCTCTGAAACAACTTTCCTTTTTAGCTGATGTCACCAATGCCTCTTATCTCTCAACCCCTCTTCTTTAACCAACTAGCTCCATTCTGGTTATACTCACTTTTCATAATCCAATCAATTCTCAACTGCTAAAATTAAGTCCCGGTCTACATTTTTTACAGATTGAATATCTTGTTTCACTTATATTTATTCTAGAATTCAGGAGTAAAATGGACAGCAAAAACAGTTTCATGTAGACTTCAAATACACATATTACAGCTTTCTAGAATACTTAATGACGATTGGTCATTCGCTACATTCTTTGGTTAAATACTGTTGTTTAAATGACGCTAAACTGTACAATTGACCGTTTTCCCAGGCAACCAATTTCCTGCCTAGTCAATATCAAATCAATATTTCATGTCCATTTTTTTAGACTTGCCAAGTGGGCATGTAATAAGCATGATAATGTACAGCGAGCCCATCATTATCACAAAATAAGCCCCTTCAGGGTGATACAAGACCTATTTGCAAATGTTTTGGGGTTTATTTTGCAATAATGACTGGCTGACTGTACATTATGATGTATATATTTTACAGCCACATCTTGTATCTATCTACAAACCTCTCACTTTGTTCAAGTTTCTAAAGGATTTCTCACTGGCTTCTTGACTTTACAGCTGAATTTATCCATTTGAAATGTAAGCGGATTGGTTTGTAATGTGGGGATTGTGACATGGTCTTAAAAATGTACTATTTCAAAACCAACCCTTTTTAATGTGAAATTCACTAACCCACTTCAAAGCAGGTCTCCGCCATCTTATCAATGTCTCCTCTTTTCTCATCACAACTTTGTCCCCCGAGTTGCCATAGGCTTCTACAGCAGACAATAGACATTAGATGTGGTCTCCATTCAAGCGAGATTGGATCACTGCCTCATCTAGTTGGCTGCTGCTTCCCTGGCAGTGGACGAGTTCACAAAATCTTCTGATCACTCTATTGTGAGGCTATAATCCAAACTCTCTCTTAAAATTGAGCAGAGATGTCACTGATTGAAACAAATGACTAATTCCACACTCCACTGGACACAAATCATTCAGAACAAATATAAAGACTGAGACAACAAGACGTAGCTGAATGCTTTCGTCAAAAAAACAGACTGGTCATTGGGACTGAATCAATAAAAATGGGCGTTTGAAGGAATCGTTCAGCCAAAAATGAAAATTCTGACATCACTTACTTACCCTTATGTAATTCCAAAACTGTATGACTTTCTTTCTTCCATGGAACACAAAGAAATTTTTAAGAAAGAACTAATCGCTATTTTCCATGCGGTTCATTGCGACTGTAGCTTTCAAGCTTCAAAGAGGACGCAAAAGCACCATTGAAGTATTCTAAATGTGGTCTATATGACTCATGCATTATTTTTATTTTTTTGATATTCTGAAGCCATACGTTAGCTTTGTGTAAGAAATGGACAAAAATATAGGAAGTAATCGCACTCACATAATCAGTGACGAGTAGGCATGGGACAATATATCCCATTGCGATATATCGCGAACCAAAAAAATTACGAACCATATCGAGGCAAAACTCGATATTTCGAAATCTGAAACATTGTTTTCTGTCCACGCCTGAATTTAGCTTTTAGGAATTCAAGAACTGGAATACCTGGAAAATCGCCTTTTGTTGAAAAGTGCTTGAGATTAAAACTGAGCATTTTTTCCGTGTAATGTGTGTCCATCAAAGATGAGATCCCGCACTCCACTTTCACTAAATAATGTGTCTTTTAATATCCTTTCTGTTCTTTAAAGTCAGATAAACAAGTTAAAAGAAATATTAATTTTAATATCAAACAGCACGGATGCGCTAAAAAAACCAAGACTTCTCTCTCGTTAATAAATGAACCGCAACAGCTGCACGTTAAACTCTTAAAGTGACAGTACCATTATAGCGCTTGTTACACAAATTAATGTAAAATGTTATTACTTGTAAATTGTACACATTATTTCAGCTCATATCATTATTAAATATACAATTTCTATAAATAATATTTATTGATAGAATGTAGAATTTTTATATTTTTAAATTTTGTAAATGTGATTATAATAATCAAGACAAACAAATTAATAAAAAAATTAAATATACACTTTCATATACTTTTTCAGGACAGGTTCTGTTGCTTTATCCGCACCTGATCAGCCTAAATGTAGTCCATTATTTTTGAAGGCTTATTTGTTTGTGATCTTTTCTTATAGTGAAAGGTATATGAGAAACTCTATTTAAACTTTGAGCATTTAAATTGTGTATTAAAGAACTTTATTTTGATGAGAAATTATAATGTGCATTTTGCACAAACATTTTTCCAAAAATAAACACAATTTTATGCCATACTTTGTCATTTAAGTGTTATCGTATCGAATTGAGATAACATCGAATCGTGAACCTCATATCGTATATTGAACCGAATCGTGAGATAACCATATCGTCCCATCCGTAGTGACGAGCGCGATTCGGAGGTTGCATTTTTCCCTCTAACATTACATTTTTACTCCACTGATGGTTAGGTTAATGTTTGGGGTTTGGGTTACAGTTTATAAAATATGTATTCTTTCTTACTGTACCACAGCCTGTACAGCTGAAAACAACTCGCCAGTTGGGGCAGTGTTTCGCATTTCAGTATGTAATCTTGCACCAGAATGATGTGGAACCTGATTTAAATGTAAGAATCAATTAAATATTGCTGAATTTCTAAATTGATAATATCCCAGTACAATGTTTAAGTATTAGACACAGTACCAGGAGAGTATCACAATAATGTCTTAGCATGAAATCCATTAATATTACCATCATGAGAGAATAGGGACTCTCAGAGAGCACAGTAGGCATTCTGGGAGCAGAGTGAATTGGATGAGGAAGATTACAGCAAGCAGTTTGTGTGAGCTGCAGGAGTGATGAGCTCATGGAGTGTTATTGCCTATTTAACAATGTCACTGAGGCAGCGTTTCTTGTCAAATTGTGACAAACACGTGTTTTAATGAGGTTGTCCTTGAGTTGTCCTACAAAATATTGTGAAATACAGTAAGTTATTTACCTAACTGGCAAATAGTTGTTGTTTTGTGTGTGTGTGTGTGTGTGTGTGTTTCAAGCACAAACCTCATTTAGATTTATGCTTAAAAGGAATGTTACACATTCAATACAAGTTAAGCTCAATCGACAGCATGTGTAGCATAATATTGATTAACACACACAAAAAACAAATGGAGGGGCATTCTCCATTGTAATATAGCAATAAATACTCACCTGTGCATATCAATTTAAATCTGCAGTATATTAATGCACCAAGTTTCTATGTTACTTTGTGATCATAAACAGCCTACTGCTAATAAGCTATACTTTGCAGAAGAATTGTTTATTAATGGTGCTTCCAAATATCATGAATTTTTGAGTGACAAATATCAGGACGTTTTCTTATGGTTACACCATTTGGCCTAATCCAAATGTGCCTTTTCATAGGGATTTTTTAGTTATTTTTTCAAATTCACACAGTGAGGGTCTAAAGAGGTCTTCCCTGTTTTATGTTTTACCACCTGACTTTGATCTGATGGACAAAAGTTTTTCCAAGTATTAATAGTATTTGAAATTTTTAATTTTTAGTATTTAATTTTTATTTTTTAAACTTACAATTGTTTCACTGCTTATTTATATATATAGAGAGAGAGAGAGAGAGAGAGAGAGAGAGAGAGACAGAGACAGAGATAGATAGATAGATAGATAGATAGATAGATAGATAGATAGATAGATAGATAGATAGATAGATAGATAGATAAACAATAGTGTATTGGCACAGAAGCAAATGATTCCCGAGCGTGCATTACAGTTATTTTACCACAATTAAGAGTCTTTATTCATGCCATTAACACCACTTAAGCATGGTATAATCACTCGGCTAGGCTGCTTTATATATTCACAAACCAATTAAGAGCACTGTATCAGAATTGAATGCACAAACTGTCAAATATGTGGAGATTCATTCACTGTCAGTATCAAAGACAAATTAGGCAACATGTGGTTGTGTAAAGCTCAGCATCACTTTCTACAAAGCACTGCAAATCTGCGAACATATTTTAAGGTAAGCTGAACTAGCATTACCTTTAATGGTTGTGGCATTCATTTTCCTGCCAGAAACAGTGGCCTTTGACTCCCATGACACATTTATAATGCAGCCTTTACATCCTAGAATGATCACTCCAGGAAGATCTCCAACAAAATGTCATTCCCGTTTCCCAAAAGCATCATGAAAGTTATTGATGTAGTCTGTCACCACTTCTACCAAATCACTCTAAAGTAAAACGATGAATATCATAAGGTGGATATCATGGATACGAGTGGCATCATCTTTGAGGAAACATTTCTTTCGTCAGTGTCGAAGCAATAAAATTTGTCCTTTATAGTTATAAGCCACTTCAATCAGTTGTCTCTGAAGTTCAATGCCAGGAGTGCCATATACAAAAGAATGAAGGAATAAATTAAAACATTTTAAATGCACCTTTTAAATTGCATTTTAAAAAGGCATTTGGCAAATGCTTTTCTTAATTCTTTTGCCATTTGCTTTTCCTCATCCATTTGCCAATGGCTTTTCTTTTTCATTTTCCTTTTCTTTTTTCTTTCTCCAATTGAAAATCGAGTTAAAAAAAATTCCATTAGACTGTTGACTCATGAGAGCAACCAATGAACTTTTGACTCAGTTATAAGACACACCCCCTCTCCCACGTGCCACTCGAGAGGATGTAAGACGGCCTGTCATTGGACAAAGGTACAAGCAGTTTACGTGATATTATTGGAACTGCGAATCCCGTGCATAAGAAATGGATGCGAGGCATATCAGAAGTTAATGGTGGCTCATTCACTGTTGCTGTGAAATGCTGAACGTGGCCCTACCTGTGCATGCACAGTGATGTGTGTCCAGAATGGGAGCTGGTAATCGTGATGCTGTCAACAGAACCAGCCTCCCGACCCGTGCCGCGAACTGAAAGCATGCGACGGAGGTGAGCAAGGGCAACGGCTCGAGTCGCTGGAGAAAGCTGATGGACTTTCCAGAACTTATACTGAAGAAAACGCAAATCCTCTTTCAGTAATATCACATTCATTTTAAAAACACTGTATGATCATCTTTAAATATTTTTTATTTTTATTTAAATAATTGCCTGTGTATGATCGAGAAATGGCAGACTCTCAGAATGACGTCATCTGAGGATACAGAGAAGGCAAGTGAGCACATTTTTGTGGAACAAATGGTAGTGTTTATACTAATGTTGTGTATTACTTATGTGTATTATGAAAGTGTCTCTTTCAAATGAAAATGAAATATATATATATATATATATATATATATAACAGTCATGGGAAAAAGAAAGTACACCCTCTTTTATTTCTATGGTTATTCATATCAGGAAATAATAAAAAAATCATCTGGTCCTTAGCAGGTCTTAAAATTAGGTAAATACAACGTCAGATGAACAGCAACGCATGACATATTACACCGTGTCATGATTTATTTAACAAAAACAAAGCCAAAATGGAAAAGCTACGTGTGAAAAACTAAGTACACCTTATGATTCAATAGCTTGTAGAGCAGGGGTGTCAAACTCGGTTCCTGGAGGGCCACAGTCCAGCAGAGTTTAGCTCCAAACTTAATTAAACACACCTGAAGCAGCTAATCGAGGTCTTCAGGAGTGCTTGAAGATTACAAGGAGGCATTTTAGAGCAAGGCTGGAACTAAACTCTGCAGGGCTGAGGCCCTCCAGGAACTGAGTTTGACACCCCTGTTGTAGAATGACCTTTAGCAGCAATAACTTGAAGTAACCGTTTTCTGTATGACTTTATCAGTCTCTCACATCGCTGTGGAGGAATTTTGGCCAACTCTTCTTTACAACGTTGCTTCAGTTCATTGAGGTTTGTGGGCATTTGTTTATGCACAGCTCTCTTAAGGTCCCGCCACAGCATTTCAATCGGGTTGAGGTCTGGACTTTGACTGGGCCATTGCAACACCTTGATTCTTTTCTTTTTCAGCCATACTGTTGTAGATTTGCTGGTGTGCTTGGGATAAATGTCCTGTTGCATGTCCCAATTTTGGCCAAGCTTTAGCTGTTGGACAGATGGCCTCACATTTGACTCTAGAATACTTTGGTATACAGAGGAGTTCATGGTCGACTCAATGACTGCAAGGTGCCCAGGTCCTGTGGCTGCAAAACAAGCCCAAATCGTCACCTCTCCACCACCGTGCTTGACAGTTGGTATGAGGTGTTTGTGCTGATATGCAGTGTTTGGTTTTCGCCAAACATGGCGCTGTGCATTATGGCCAAACATCTCCACTTTGGTCTCGTCTGTCAAAAGGACATTGTTCCAGAAGTCTTGTGGTTTGTTCAGATGCAACTTTGCAAACCTAAGCCATGCTGCCATGTTCTTTTTAGAGAGAAGAGGCTTTCCCTGGCAACCCTTTCAAACAAGCCATACTTGTTCAGTCTTTTCTAATTGTACTATCATGAACTTTAACATTTAACATGCTAACTGAGGCCTGTAGAGTCTGAGATGTAGCTCTTGGGTTTTTTGCAATTTCTCTGAGCATTGCACGGTCTGACCTTGGGGTGTATTTGCTGGGACATCCACTCCTGGGAAGATTGGCAACTGTCTTGAATGTTTTCCACTTGTGAATACTCTCTCACTGTAGAATGATGGACTTTAAATTGTTTGGAAATGGCCTTATAAACCTTCCCAGATTGATGGGCAGCTTCTCTAAGGGGCTGCTTCTCTAAGATTATTGCTGATGTCTTTCCTCCTTGGCATTGTGTTAACACACACCTGAATGCTCCAGACCAGCAAACTGCTAAAACTTCGGCTTTTATAGAGGTGATCACACTTGCTGATTTTCAATTAATCAAGGGCATTTGATTAGCATCACCTGGCTACTACTTAGCCTCTTAATTCCTATGGAAGCAGTAAGGGTGTACTTAGTTTTTTACACATGGATTCTCCATTTTGGCTTTATTTTTGTTAAATAAACCATGACATGGTGTAATATGTCATGTGTTGTTGTTCATCTGAGGTTGTATTTACCTAATTTTAAGACCTGCTAAGAACCAGATGATTTGTATTATGTCCCGATTACATAAAACCATAGAATTCGAGGAGGGTGTACTTTCTTTTTCCCATGACTGTATATATATATATATATATATTCCACATCAACCTGCTGTGTGTATCTGTTTATAATGTTGGAAATAAATTTTGTGCTTAATCTTTTGTTGTGCTCATCTTCATAAAGATGTTTATTGACTGACAGGTGCTATACACACAGTAAATACACAATGTACACATTCTTTTACCCCATTCCTCTTTTACAATTGTAGTCTGGATCTTATGGATTTAACATTTTGAATTTAAATCTTGAATGAATATACATTTTAATTGTACCTGAATTGATTATGTTATAGGCAAAATTTAATTGACACAGATAATGACAATTAACATGTGAAAGATGTTTGAGGTAAAATGTCCAAGATTTAGGCCGGACATTTTCCGAGAGAGAAAAAAAAATCTTCACTGCTAGAATTGTGTGAAATGAAAAAGTCACTTAACTTTTACTGGAAGAAACTGGTTGTGTAAATGAAAGATAACACTTTATTAAGCTTTATAAACAGAAACAGTTTAGCAAAATTTCATCATGTCCCAGTGCTTATGATCGATGATCTCACAATGCACAGAAGGTACAATATATGGGCTTTGTCCACAAATATGGCAGAGAGAGCGGTCATTCAGTAATGAAACGTCATGGTTACTGGTGTAACCTCCGTTCCCTGATGGAGGGAACGAGACGTTGGTGTCGATGTAGTGACACTAGGGATCACTCTTGGGAGCCCAAGACACCTCTGGTCTTTGATAAAAGGCCAATGAAAATTGGTGAGTGGTATTTGCATGCCACTCCCCCGAACATACGGGTATAAAAGGAGCTGGTATGCAACCACTCATTCAGGTTTTACGCTGAGGAGCCGATATAAGGTCCGGCCATTTCAGCGGGTAGTTCAGCGTTGTGGCAGGAGGGACCAACGTCTCGTTCCCTCCATCAGGGAACAGAGGTTACACCAGTAACCATGACGTTCCCTATCTGTCACTTACTCGACGCTGGTGTCGATTTAGTGACACTAGGGGTCCCTATACAAAATGCCACAAGGCTGAACTGTGTTACGTGAACTGGCGGTGTGTGGTGGGCAGACTTGCTGTGTGCCTCATGGCCAGCACACCAGGTCGACACGTAACCTCCCCCAACACAGTTATGAGTGTCGAACGGCCCTTTTTGGGGACAAGTCGACTACCCAAAGATAGAGTCGGGCTTAACCCAGTCGTGGCCTCTTTTCCCCTTCTCTTTTTCCACTCCCTAAAAAAAGAAGGGGGATTATCCGACTGGGCCGCCAGGACTAGTCGGGGGGTGTCCCTCCCAAGGGGAGGACACCGCGGTGACCACACCTCACCCCAGAGGGGGGGGGGATATTTAAGTGGAAAAATACGTCACATGGTCTTTCCAACCATGTGGAGAGCCTTCAAGGTAGATCCTGCCCAATGGGGGAGGAGGTACTACAACATGGAGACTGGGGCAGAGGGGCTCTGCCCAAGGAAGATGCAGTTTGCCAGCAGGGAAACGAATTAGCAGAAGATATAGATCGCATGGGGTTAGCCTTACAGGGAACCTCCACATGCGGAGCACCTACCCAGAACCGGGCTCTTAGTTAGCGCGTGTACTGGGCCGGCAGTGAGTCTCTCCGAAAACTCGACTGCCACAGGGCTCGGAGGAAGTCAACCAGGGAACAACTTTTGTGAACACTACTGGGAATTAACAGCGCACGTCTTCAGCTCAAAAGGAGGTGGAAGGCGCTATGTGCAAGCGATACACCCGGCCGGCTATCCCGGGCTTTTCCGCTTAGGTTGCGTGCCACTACCTGGGACAAAACCGGTTCCACCCGGAGGTTGTAGAACCTTGCAAAGGTGTTGGGTGTTGCCCAGCCCGCTGCTCTACAAATGTCTGTTAGAGAGGCACCTCTGGCCAGGGCCCAAGAAGCCACTGCACCATGGGTAGAATGGGCTCGTAGCCCTACCGGGGGCGGCATGTCTTGGGCGAGATATGCCATAGATATGGCATCAACAAGCCAGTGGGCGATCCTCTGCTTGGAGACAGCGCTTCCTTTACGCTGTGCACCAAAGCAGACAAAGAGCTGCTCAGAAAGTCTAAAGCTCTGCGTGCGATCCAAATAGATGCGCAAAGCGCGCACCAGACACAACAACGCCAGGGCTGGGTCTGCCTCCTCCTGGGGCAGCGCTTGCAGGTTCACCACCTGGTCCCTAAAAGGAGTGGTGGGAACCTTGGGCACATAGCCCGGTCGAGGTTTCAGGATCACGTGAGAATAGCCCAGACCGAACTCCAGGCATGTTTTGCTGACAGAGAACGCTTGCAGGTCACCTACCCTCTTGATGGAAATGAGCGCAGTCAGGAGGGCAGTCTTCAGGGAGAGTGCCTTAAGCTTGATTGACTGCAAAGGCTCAAAGGGGGCTCTCTGTAGGCCCTGAAGAACTACGGAGAGATCCCATGAGGGAACGAGGGGCGGTCTGGAGGGATTCAGCCTCCTAGCGCCTCTTAGGAACCTGATGATCAGGTCGTGCTTCCCTAAGGACTTACCGTCAACTGCGTCGTGGTGTGCTGCTATGGCAGCAACGTACACCTTCAAGGTGGAAGGGGACAGCCTCCCTTCCAACCTCTCCTGCAGGAAGGAAAGCACTGATCCGACTGCGCATCTCTGGGGGTCTTCGTGTCGAGAAGAACACCACTTAGCGAACAGACGCCACTTCAAGGCATACAGGCGCCTCGTAGAGGGGGCCCTAGCCTGAGTGATCGTGTCTACCACCGCGGGTGGTAGGATACCTAGGTCTTCCGTGTCCCATCCAGGGACCAGACATGGAGATTCCAGAGGTCTGGGCGCTGGGGCTTCGTTCGTAAGGTGCGCCGTCAGGGAGACTGAGTCCAACTCCAAACCGAGAAAAGAGATGCTCTGAACCGGGAGGAGCTTGCTCTTTTCCCAGTTGACCCGAAGCCCTAGTCGGCTGAGGTACGAGAGCACCAGGTCCTTGTGTGCACATAACACGTCTCGAGAGTGAGCTAAGATTAGCCAGTCATCGAGATAGTTGAGAATGCGAATGCCCACCTCCCTTAACGGGGCAAGGGCAGCCTCTGCGAACTTCGTAAAGATGCGAGGAGACAGGGACAGGCCGAAAGGGAGGACTTTGTACTGATACGCCCGACCCTCGAACGCGAACCGCAGGAAGGGTCTGTGTCGAGGAAGGATCGAGACGTGAAAGTACGCGTCCTTCAGGTCTACCGCCGCGAACCAATCTTGATGCCGGACGCTCGCTAAAATGCGTCTTTGCGTCAGCATCTTGAACGGGAGTCTGTGTAAAGCCCGGTTCAGTACTCGCAGGTCCAAGATTGGCCGCAACCCACCGCCTTTCTTTGGTATGATGAAGTAGGGGCTGTAAAACCCTTTCTTCATCTCGCTGGAGGGACAGGTTCTATCGCGCCCTTCCGTAGGAGGGTAGCGATTTCCGCGCACAGGGTAACAGCGTTTTCGCCCTTGACGAAGGTGAAGTGAATACCGCTGAACCTGGGCTGGCACCTGGTGAACTGAATCGCGTAGCCGAGTCGGACGGTCTGGATCAACCACCGCGATGAATTGGGAAGCGCAAGCTATGCGTCTAAATTCCGTGCGAGGGGGACCAAGGGGACAACGTCGTCAGACGTACCGGCAGGTGGGGCCTCGCGGCGGGGCAGAGCGCGAGGTGCCACAGCACGTCGTGGCCGTGCTGAGTCTAGGGACATCGAAGCACTTACCTGGCTCCTTGTGACCACCCCCGGAACAGCCTGGGACGGGGGAGGAAGAGGCCTGTCCTCGCGACCCATGGAGGCTGTCACATCGGGGGTGGATTTGTGCCACAGCTGGGCACTCAGGGGCGGAAAGGGCACCACTGGAGCGCCAATCCTGCAAGATAAAGCCCGTGGACGGTAGTCATGGTGACGACCGTACACACTGGGTATGTGACCCAGGGAGGAAGGAAGCCGCTCTTTTGTTGAACTGTTGGGTACTGCAGCCACTTGGGCATGCGGCAAAATCAAACAAAAAGGCAACAAAAGATTTTCCACCCGGCCCTCCACTGGGGGATGGAGTGGTCTTTCTACCAGCTCCAGGTGAGTGGGTTCCCTCGTCCCTGGGTTGCCCGTCTCAGGGGCGCTTCGAAGACCTCCATGGGTTCTTCGGTGCCGGCTGTGAGACGGGTGGTGTCGGCTTCCTGCGGTGGGCTCCACGCCGGGCCGGAGGGGCAGGCTGCGGCAGAGCCGGTGCAGTCACCGCAGGGGGATGCCCTTGGCGATGAGCAGACGGGGTGCGGGGTCTTGAACCGCGCCGAGGCAGGATGTGCCAGATTGCCTCCGTCTGCTGCTTTACTGTCGAGAACTGCTGGGCAAAGTCCTCAACGGTGTCGCTGAATAGGTCCGCCTGGGAAATGGGGGCAGCAAGGAACCGTGTCTTGTTGTCCTCGCCCATCTCGACCAGGTTGAGCCACAGGTGGTGCTCCTGGACCACTAGTGTGGCCATCGTCTGCCCGAGAGACCGCGCCATGACCTTCGTCGCCCAGAGGGCGAGGTCGGTCGCCGAGCACAGTTCCTGCATCAAATCTGGGGCGGAACTACCCTCGTGCAGTTCTTTCAGTGCCTTGGCTTGGTGGATCTGCAGGAGAGCCATGGCGTGCAGGGCAGAGGCGGCTTGTCCAGCAGCGCTGTAGGCCTTGGCTGTCAGGGACAACGTGAGCCTACAGGGCTTGGAGGGGAGCTTAGGGCGTCCACGCCAGGTGGCGGCGCTCTGCGGGCATAAGTGCACCGCGAGCGCCTTATCCACCAGGGGAATCGCCGTATAGCCCCTGGCCGCCCCGCCATCGAAGGTAGTGAGAGCGGGGGAACTGCGGAGTTGGGGTCGGGCAGTAAAAGGTGCCTCCCACGACTTCGTCAGCTCCTCATGCACCTCCGGGAAGAATGGCACTGGAGCAGGGCGCGGCTGGTCTGAGCGGCGCCGCGAGCCCAGAAACCAATCATCAAGCCACGAGGGTTCAGGGGAGAGCGGAGGGTTCCACTCTAGCCCAACGCTCGCGGCCACCCGGGAAAGCATGTCCGTCATTTTGGCATCGGCCTGTAACTGGGCGACCGTCCCCGTAGGGGGAATCCCAGCTGAGGCTTCTGTGTCCGACTGGACAAGCCCGCTCTCCGATGCTGCGCTCGAGAGCTCATCATCTTCGCGGGCCTCGAACAAGCAGCCAGACTCGCTGTGTGATGAGCCGGCGAACTCATCCGGAAGCCCGATTGGGGCAGACGAGCGTGCTGGGGAATGGGAGGTCCGCGGGGGGATACCCGGCAGAGGCGATCCCATTGAGGTCCCCAAATGCAACAACAAAAAATCGTCCGTGTTTGTGCCGCAAATTATGATTTGTTTATAGGCTAGATGTGAGACTGCTGAACAAAGATGTACAACATGTTTATATAGGTTAATTATTCCGAATTTTTTTCAAAAGTAAACAACCACAGTTGAATTTGCTTTTATTCGTTTTAATTTAGCTAGAAGCTGGCGTAACTTGCGTTGATGGTGTTTGTGTAATTGCATAGGCCAATATGGTAGCTAATATTCAAAATATCTCTTTGAAATTTCAGCGCAATGTTTGAAAACATGTTAGGTGCCATTCACATGCTGGAATGCGTTGTTGTTGCACTAAAAGTATTCACAGTGCCCCAAAAGAGCAAAACGTATGTGTCTCTACTCGAGACGTACGTTTAACAGTTTAGTTTTTTTTTTTTTTTTTTTACTTGACATGGACAAGCCGTCAAAGAAGTCCATCTAGTGCACATTTACATTGAAATCAGTTAAAAAACAGCGTGTAAGGACACAAAAACTTGCTCAATGTGAACAGCCCCTCAGTGTAAGTCTAGAACTCATTTGGTCACACTTGCCTATTCTTTATTATTTGTTACTGCACATTTTAGAATTTAGAGTATAAAGTCATCAAAACTAAGAAGTAACACAAAAGTATGGAAATTATGCAGTAACCAAAACAAATTCAGTCAGAAACATCTGATTTTTTAAGCTTAAAGTAACCATTTAAAGTGATTTTAATAAGGACAATTTAGACATTTTACCAAACAATTTGGGCAAATTAGCTTCAGAAAAGGTGACTTTAGCTGAAAGGTGACTAGTTTTCATCCCTGGTTTAATATCAGACCAAATCTGATATTTCCTGACAGATAAAGAGAGATGTGTTTGAGTTTGATGGAGTGAAAGATTAAATCTTTGCCAAAAAATGTATGCTTCAACGATACCAAACACGGCACAAACCATAAATGAGCACAAACTTTGAAGGCAGGTGAGAGTGATTGACATGGGGTTTAGCCTGTGTGATTTCACAGCTCCCATCTTGTTAAATAAACTCAGCAAAAAAAAAGAAACATCCCTTTTTCAGGACACTGTATTTTAAAGATAATTTTGTACAAATCCAAATAACTTTACAGATCTTTATTGTAAAGGGTTTAAACAATGTTTTCCATGCTTGTTCAATGAACCATAAACAATTAATGAACATGCACCTGTGGAACGGTCGTTAAGACACTAACAGCTTACAGACGGTAGGCAATTAAGGTCACAGTTATAAAAACTTAGGACACTAAAGAGACCTTTCTACTGACTCTGAAAAACACCAAAAGAAAGATGCCTAGGGTCCTGCGTGAACGTGCCTTAGGCATGCTGCATGGAGGCATGAGGACTGCAGATGTTGCCAGGGCAATAAATTGCAATGTCCGTACGGTGAGATGCCTAAGACAGCACTACAGGGAGACAGGAAGGACAGCTGATCGTCCTCGCAGTGGCAGACCACGTGAAACAACACCTGCACAATATTGGTACATCCGAATATCACACCTGCGGGACAGGTACAGGATGGCAACAACAACTGCCCGAGATACACCAGGAACGCACAATCCCTCCATCAGTGCTCAGACTTTCCGCAATAGGCTGAGAGAGGCTGGACTGAGGGCTTGTAGGCCTGTTGTAAGGCAGGTCCTTACCAGACATCACCAGCAACAACATCAGCTATGGGCACAAACCCACCTTCGCTGGACCAGACAGGACTGGTAAAAAGTGCTCTTCACTGACGAGTCGCAATTTTGTCTCACCAGGGGTGATGGTCGGACTCGCGTTTATCGTCAAAGGAATGAATGTTACACCGAGGCCTGTACTCTGGAACGGGATCGATTTGGAGGTGGAGGGTCCGTCATGGTCTGGGGCGGTGTGTCACGGAATCATCGGACTGAGCTTGTTGTCATTGCAGGCAATCTCAACGCTGTGCGTTACAGGGAAGACATCCTCCTCCCTCATGTGGTACCCTTCCTGCAGGCTCATCCTGACATGACCTTCCAGCATGACAGTGCCACCAGCCATATTGCATTTTATTGTCATTTGTTTCATTTAATATTTTGTCCTTTCAGATGGAAAAATGTATACATATAAATGATGCATCCAAAGTGCATCTGAACAGCGGTGAAACACTTTCTTATGATGTGTTACATTCATACGAGCAGACATATGGATTACCTTTATATAATTTTGGAACTTCTGAGTTCTGGTCACCATTCACTTGCATTGTATGGACCTACAGAGCTGAGATATTCTTCTAAAAATATTTTTTGTTTGTGTTCAGCAGAAGAAAGTAAGTCATACACATCTGGGATGGCATGAGGCTGAGTAAATGATGAGAGAATTTTCATTGTTGGGTGAACTATCCCTTTAATTAATCAGAGCAGTTTTTTGGTAAAATGAACACTAGATGTGCTAAACCAACAATGACTTATTTCCTTTCACACAAATCACAAGTAAAACAGCAGATCATCAGTTCATAAACACTTACCAATTACATTAACCAACCACATTTACAAGCTTGTTCAAACACGATTAAATTATGCGGTAGCTCAAGTGATTGAGTGTTGCACTTGCTATGCAAAAGACAGAGGTACGAGTCCTGAAGAGCACGCGAGTCAGTGAGAGTCGAAAGTGTCATGGAAGCATCGCAAAATGATGCAGTTGCTTCAGTAATAGGGCTAAAATGATTAGTCGACATTATCGACAACATCGACAATAAAAATTTGTTGACAACATTTTTTGTTGTCGACTAGTCATTTGATGTCATTTAAAATAACATGAGATCATATGAAACTCTAATGATGGCGCACAAGAGCAGCACTGCAGCTCGCGCCTGACTGAGGAGAGGAAGAATTACACAGCTCACAGTCCAGATGCACTCTAAACTTTCCAAACAGATTCAGGTGAAGTAGATTGTAAAGTATGAGGGAATTATACAAAAATACCAAAAAAGTAAATACAGAAGCACTCTCGTTGTTGAATAAGCAGAGCCAGAGTTGAAGCAAAACTTGCTTGTCAAGCGTCTTCAAAGGAAACACCCCAGCGTTACATCTTAAATGCAGTTATATTTAATGCATTATAGCTTTATTAAAGTTCAAATAATACGGAAGCAGATCATGTAAATAACTACAAACTCCAAAACTGGCATTTCTCTGTGCGGTCAGCGCCTCTTATATGAGTTGCGCGAATGTCCCGATCTAAGGGGGGGCGATTGAAACTGCACTCGGCTGATGCACACTCTGTCGTGAGGACGCTCGTCCCTCAAGTGCGCGCGCTTGCTGCAGCTAGATTATAACGTGATGGCTCGCGACTTATTGTGTCATAATATATGTGCCACTGTGCATTTCTTATTGTGAAGAAAATTGGCAATATGCAGCTTTATTAATAAGAGAGAGTTTGTTTTTATGTGAGTTAAAGATGGATTGAAGTGAACAGAAAGGTGAGAGAGGGTAGTCTTCGCCCCATTATTCACTGCAACAAAATACGTTTTTGTTTTGGCTTGTTTTCCAATATAAATATCTAAAACTCCTTTAAAACAATGTACATTTATTTTAGCAGCTATATTGCAGAAGAAAAAACTGTTATCTGAGAATTTTGAATATAATATTAAAAATACAAATATTTTAAAATATCTAAAAATCCTTTAAAAAAAGATGCATTCAACTGAGAAGCAGTATATAAGATATTTAGATTTGCTTTTAGAGAATAGATCTTGAATATAAGTATATTTTGTCTTTACTGCACTCGCAGAAGTATAACCAAGTGAAAAAATACACTGATATTTAAGATACATTCTCTTAAAGCAAGTCTAAATATCTTATATGTTGCTTCTCATGTATTTTTAATAGAAAACAAGACAAAAACACTTGATAACAATAGGATTTATTGCAATTAATTTTTTACCGAATTAAACTTAATATAAAGTATTTTCTATCCTTTAATGTCATTTAGAGGTCATTTTAAAAGATGATTTTGTCCACTTTATTGTTAGCAAGCACATTTAATACACCCTTTTAAGTCGGGGTACAAGCTGAATAGTCGGTTAAGAGCTAATGATTAATCGTTACAATAATTGCCCGAATAGTCAAATAATCGTTCTAATAATCGTTAGATTAGTCGATTATCAAAATAATTGTTAGTTGCAGCCCTATTCAGCAATAGTTTTTTTATGACACTATCGGTTAATTAGGGTAGGGAGGTCAGTTTTGTTGATTTAAAACTCGATAAAGCAAAATCCTCAACTGTTTTGGAGAAAATTTAACTCGCTTTTCAGTGGAAATTTCACCTCAGAACTGACGCGATACTAGTAAGAAACCACATAATATCATTTAACAATGTTGGTGGTAATGCCACCACAGTCACAACATTTTTATGAGATCAGGCTCACATTTTTACATTTTATACATTTCGTAAACGCCTTTATCAAAAGTGATATCCAAAAAGTGGGTTAGGGGTTTGAACAACAGGCAAAGAAATCCCATGACTCACATTGAAAGAGGGACCTGAGCCGGACCAGAATATCAGAGACTTGTGAGTGGACTCTTTTGGCAAGTAAGCATCCACTTAGCAACACAATAACAACCACTCAGAACACCTAAGCAACCACATAGCACTGCCTTGGCAACCAGCCCTAGAACCCTAGCAACGTGGTGGCGAGTTTTGCAAGCACCACTTACGTTTTCTTCAGAGCAGTTTCTTTCAATGCATTGTATCAAATCTGAAACAAATATGAAAAAAGGCAAATTCCATCACATCAACTTGAACTTGGGCATTTACTGTAAATTACCATAATAAAAATCTGTGGAACTGAGTGCTTATGAATAGTTAAGTTGCTTTTGTTGCTTTGCTTCTTTTCCAACACTGAATGGAACACAGCATTGTACAGACCGAAAGACAGTGTTCAAAGACTTCCTTTATGTGATTGTTAAGTTTATCCTCTCACTCTTTGTATTTTACTGACATAGCATGAACAAGGCAATTAGATAATGTGTTCTCCTGTAGTGCGAACTGCCTTTATCGTAAAAAGGAAATAATTAAAAGTTGGAGCGATCCAGCAGACAAGAGTGTGTATAAACCACATCTAACTACACTTGTCTTCAACAGTTGAAGAACAATTTAAGAAAGAAGGCTAATTTGCATTTTGGATGTACAAGTAAAAACATCTAGATTTTGAGCTCTTGGTTTAGGGCCAGTATAAAAACAGTCAATAACATTTTGTCCCAAGTTTTTGAGTGCAGATTAAGTCTAGTGCTGGACAAAACTGTGTTGTAATAGCGACCATGACTTTGCCAAGTATTATGTGTTCCTGGATCAATATCTTTTGTTAGTTCTGGAACAACATTCCTGTCAAACTTGCAGAAATCACACCTGTCTCTGTGACAGCACTTAGCTCTTTAAACAGCAAAAAAGGGAACTAAATCGATTTCGAAACTGAACTGAATCCAAGTCTCTGACATGAACATCCCAGCTCAATGTGTCAGAACATGTGTACCAAGAAAATCATACCGGTTTGGATCAACATGAGTGTGAGTATTTTTTGGGTGAACTATCCCTTTAAATGCATGTCATTTCAGTATTAAAATCGTTATCACAGCTGCAAAATGCCACATAAATCTTTTACTCAGGAAAGACAATGTTTTAGTGGACTAAACAAAAATTTTTCATGAGGGTTTGGCTTTCATCTCTTACATCTAAATTCTCCATGCAAGGTTTGCATGGTAATACATAATCATCCATGTATATACAATAGTAATACACAATGCAGCGAGTTAGGCTGTGAATATAAAATGCATCACAGCCTTTCCCCCATTTGTTTCAGCTCAGAAATGAGTGCATACACCTCAGCATTACTGTTTAGGACCAATAGTAATCTGTCAGCTATTAGAGGTACTTTAACAAAATAGTTTAAATACACCAGCCCTCACATACAAGCATGCATATTCGCACACACCAACATCCACAAGTGATGGCTTTCGAGTCATCTCAACTGCCTAGTGAGTGTTTTTCATGGGGCACAACAATAGCAATTACCCATGAATGATTTGCCATGGCAATGCAATGTCTTGTTGCCAGGCAACACTCATGTTAATGAAGAAAGCGCTTTCTCTAAGTAAAAAAGTATAGGGCCCGTTATTCGACCAACGGAAAGGGGCTTTTAAATGAGCTGGATCACAATGATTCAACTGTGATGCTCAACTAGCAGAAAACATGTATGTAAGGTGTGGAGGGTTGTGCTTTTAAATGCTAAAGACCAGGATAAGGACTCAGCCCTTGAGGGTTTCAAGAGCAATGGCAAATGTTAATATGGTGCTTGGGTTTTCCTAAGTATGCTTAATTCTCATTACGCACTGATTACTCCTGAAACTAGATAACATAATAGACACACAGGTTTTATACAGGTAGGGTAGACCCTGGAAATTGTCAATTGACAATTTTCACATTTTTATGTGAAAGAAACATTTATATGTGTCAAAAGTAAGTGTACCATTAATAGACCTATAATGAAAAAGGCTAGATCAAAATATTGTGTTTAATACAAGAAAAAGAAAATGTTACAGTCGCCATCTTTATGGTAACGGTGGTTGGGGGCAATTATAGTAATTGCAGTGGTAGCTCAGCGGTTAAGGCTCTGGGTTACTGATCAGAAGGTTGGGGGTTCAAGCCCCAGCACCGCCAAGATGCCACTGTTGGGCCCTTGAGCAAGGCCCTTGACTCTATCTGCTCCAGGGGTGCTGTATCATGGCTGACCCTGCACTTTGACCCCAGCCTAGCTGGGATATGTGAAAAAGAAGAATTTCACTGTATATGTGTGAATGTATAATGTGTGATAAATAAAGAAAATTATTATTAATTATATTATTATTAAGAGCAGACCTTAAAGTCATAATAAAATGAACCTGTCAAGAAAATGTCCTGGGCTGTGTTTCCCAAAAGCATCACAAGCTTAAGTTTACAGCAATGGCGGCAATGGTTTCTATGATCTACTTAGGCTTACGATGCTTTTGGGAAATGCAGCTCTGATCATGTTTAACCCCAAATTGATATAATACCAAAAAACAAAACAAAAACAAAACAAAGAAAACAAAATTTTACATAATGAAAATGAAGCCTACATTTAGGACAATCAAGATATTTTGCATTGTGGCATTATTTTTAGGACACTTAAGCACATTTTACCCTCCAATTCGGATTACCATAATGCGTTCAGATGTTTTACTTTACAATTCTCATTGTTTTCAAAGGTAATTCTTATTACTGCAACACAGTTATTATTTTTTTCACTGTATTACAGCAAAAAAAAGAAGATGCTGTTGCTTGAGTTTTTAAATTAGAATCAGCAAAGAAATTAAAGGCAGTACCAAAGGAGTACTACTATGATGTATAAATACTTAGCAATTTAAATAAAACAGTATATACTTCTTTGAATTTATATTTATAATTTTTCACATAGTAGTAATAAAAATTAAGGTTCAAATATTCGTGAAATATCATGAAAATCATGAAAATAATGTCACAATGTAATGTCATTAAAGTATTAATGGCCCTAAAAATATGCTTAATTTTCTATTTAAAAACTATTATTTCTTTTTTATTTCTTTTTATTTTGGACTAAAATAAGACCGGCACATCTGCTTGACAGGTTTTGTGAGTTGTATCCAAAAATACTTAATATTTCAAAGTAGTCTTCTTTATTTGGTACTCATTCTTCTAGCTGTCAGAAATAATATGTGTTTAAAGTTAAAAGTGGCTAAAATAGTTTTTTAAAAAAACATGTCAGAAGATGTATACCATTGTCGTGGAAAAGATGTTACTGTGTTTCAGAAGGGGCAAATTATTGGCCTGCATCAAGCAAAGAAAACAACTAAGGATATTGATGAAATCACTGGAATTGGGTTAAAAACTGCCCAGCACATTATTAAAACTTGGAAGGATAGTGGTGAACCGTCAGCTTTGTGGAAGGAATGTGGTAGAAAAAAATCTTGAATGATCGTGATTGAAGATCATTAAAACGCTTGAAGTGACATCGTAAAAAATCGACGGTAGAACTCACGGCTATGTTTAATAGTGAAAGTACGAGAATTTCCACATACATAATGCGACGAGAACTTACAGGATTGGGATTAAACAGCTGTGTGGCCACAAGAAAGCCACTTGTTAGTGAGGCTAATCGGAAAAAAACGACTTCAGTTTGCTAGGGAGCATAAAGATTGGACTGTGGAGCAATGGAAAAAGGTCATGTGGTCTGATGAGTCCAGTTTACCCTATTCCAAAGCAATGGGCACGCAAGGTAAGAAGAGAAGCACATGAAGCGATGCACCCGTCATGCATAGTGCCCACTGTACAAGCCTCTGGAGGCAGTGTTATGATCTGGGTTTGCTTCAGTTGGTCAGGTCTAGGCTCAGCAATGTTATGCGGCAATAAAATGAAGTCAGCTGACTATCTGAATGTACTGAATGACCAGGTTATCCCATCAATGGGTTTTTTTCTTCCTTGGTGGTACGAGCATATTCCAGGATGACAATGCCAAGATTCATCGGGCTCAAATTGTGAAAGAGTGGTTCAGGGAGCATGAGGAATCATTTTCACACATGAATTGGCCACCACAGAGTCCTGATCTTAACCCCATTGAAAGTCTTTGTGATGTGCTGGAGAAGATTTTACAGAGTGGTTCCTCTCTATCTTCATTAATACAAGATCTCGGCCAAATATTTATGCAACTCTGGACGGAAATAAATGTTGTGACATTGCATAAATTTGTCGAAACAAAGCGGCCTTTGACAGAAGCCTGGCCCCCCCATGTGCCCCTCCACTCACAGAGTCCTATTCATGCTTGAGATCCTATCTTCAAAAATCCTATTATGATTATCCAAGCTGATTATTAAAGTATGCAAGAAGCCTCCTTGTATGAGGTGAGGACCCACATTAACCCAATGTTAAACATCACCCTACACCATAATGATAGCTAAAGTCATTAGTTCTGTCCAAACCAAATAAATTAGATTCTATCATACAATTTAACTCAATAGCAGGCACATAACTGGCATAACTAAAATGCAAAAGCTGCCAACAGAAATGGAACCCCACTGGTCCATACCATATAAAGTATATTACATTTTAAGTACTATTACCACAAGTATACCAGGAACACCAAATGGATTATCACTGTGCATGATGTCATTATAATTTAACATTTGTTGCTTCTCTCCTGCATAGCTAATTTTCTAAAGCAGTTGGCCATCTTTGATGGATAGTTCACCAAAAAATGAAAAATTTGTCACCATTCACTCACCCTCATGTAATTTCAAACATGTATGACTGTCTTTCTTCCATGGAAAACAAAAGGAGATGTTAAACAGAAATTTAGTCTCATTCACTTTCATTGTATGGAAAAAAGATGCAATGAAAGTGAATGGCACTGAGGCTAACATTCTGTATAATATCTCCATTTCTATTACATGGAAGAAAGCAAGTTAAATGGGTTTGGAACAACATGAAGGATAGTAAATGATTGCAGAATTTCTATTTTTTTGTGAACTATCCCTTTAACATGAAATGTGTTCGTAGACATCCTGCCCTTTCAGTGTAATAACTAACTGCGGGAACTTGGCATTTTACTCTTTACTCTTTATGCTTTTATTATGTAATTACCTTATTTCAGGAAGATATTTATTGTTCTGTTCAGTGCAATGAGCAGAAAAAAATATCTGATTTAAATGAACATACTGTATATTAGTCCATCCAAACCACAAAATTAACAGATTTAATACGTCTTTTGGCGAAATTCATTCATCCGAATATCAGAACTTGCTCCTTAAAATGCATTCATTTATATATTCTGTATTAATTATAAAAGTGTATTTGCTTGTAATATCTTTCGATGCACATCTACAGTAGCCATTTGAAATTTGCTGACAGTCATTCTTGATTCACCAGGAAATTATGCATAATTGTAATTGTACATTTCATATCAATTGATGTTTTCTTGAAAAAGTGGGATTCAGATGAAAAAAAGAAAGATTACTTTAGAGCATGGTGTACAAGGTTGTACTGGCTTGTGTAATTTGATACACTGACACAGTCTGAGTCTATGGTCCTCTGTAACCCCTTGTAGAGCTGAGACACTATTTGCCAACTATACTTCAGTGCGAGACGAAACTTTAGACTGCAAACTTTTTAAATGCGGTAGAAGAATATACCACCGTGGCAACTTACTGTGGTGAAGTTCAGTGGGAAGCATTCTTCCCCTCTAAAGGTGCACTGTAAGAGCATTTCGTTAATATCATGGCCCGTACGGTTGTAGAAATCCGTCATGTTGAACAGCTTGGGCTTGAAGTTGGCAAAATTAGCCTTGTCTTTCAGCAAAGTGAGCACTTCTGGCTCGGCCAAGTGCGGGTTTGCTATCTGGTAGTTCTCATTGAGCAGAGCCAGCAACTCCCCGACATGGTACAGATCGTTCTTGGTGAATTTCGAGAAACGGAACTCATTGAGGTTACAGAAGGTAATAGCTGGAAAGGTAAGGTTGGGTGCCGCCACCTCGTCAAGTTTGGTGACATGGGGAAAGTCAAAGTAGTAGTAAACTCGGTCCAAGCACACAAACATCAGAAGACCCAAAGAGCCCATGAAGGACAGTGTCCAAAGAAAACGACGAAATGTCATGTGCCCGTAGGCAAAAATGTGACTCATGCCATGTAACGTAGAGCTGTTGGCGAAAACTTGCAGGCTGGATGGCCTGGTGCTTTCAATGCTGTCTTCTGAATCTCCCTTCATGGCTGTATCCGGTTAAAACTAGTTTTACTACTTGGGCAAAAAGTAGAAATATCCTCCCGTACAGTATGTGAGGAGGCAAGTCCAAAGGGGTTTAAAGAAGCAAGTCTTTAAAGAGACTTGACAACAAAGGTTCTTTACAATTTCTCAAGGAGCTTTCCAGTTAGTGGTGACTTCATGTAGTCCTCACTCCCTCTGAAAAGCAGTTGTCATTCCATGCAGAACAAAACACAATGACAGCCCCCCCCCCCTCCCAAAAGACTCAAAAAGACAGAAAAGCCATCTGGTTTCAGAGGGACAATGAAAAGCACAGAGAGAACGCAAATAAAAAAGCACTGATGAAAGAGCACAGGTTGCAGTGGGATCGCAACAGAAAGATTTTACTTGGAGAGAACAGATGTGCCTCAGCAATAGATTGGAGCATGCCTCCTCCAGTCAGAAGAGAAAGGCTTTACATTGCTATGACAATGGCATGGAATGGATTAGTGAATTGGAAGATCACAAGAGCCGGGTGTCTGTTGCTTGTCGGCAGCTACGTCTTCCCGTGTGCCACTCCCCTGCTGAAAATCAAGGGTCATAGACCTCCTCCTAGCCCACCTCTGTGCTTGACAGCTGGGGGTTCGCTGCCTCACTAGGTTCCTCGTCTCTTTCCTGGATGCACAGCAAGCTGTGGAGCACTCCTAGATGTTCGGAAAAACCAACGTGGAGGTAGTCTCTCCCGGACAGCAAACGTTGCTTCCTCTAGATGTGGGAATGAGGATTTATGCACCTCTGCCGCTGCTTTCCTTTTTCTCTCTTTTGCAATCTGGCTATGCCCCCTCCCTCCTCTTTCTCCGTTGCTCTTTAGCAGTCAGCATCCATCCCACTGCCGAGCGTCTGCATGGCCACGGTGTTTGTGTGTGAGAGAGAGAAGCATAGGGGGAGGGTTGTAAAGGGGTTGGGGTGCTCGACTCCAGGTTTTGAATGAAAGAATCAAATGGCTCTCAATATGCAATGCTGTATTTAAGCTACAGGTAGTTGCAGAGAAGCAAGCATGCACACCATGCAATCATATTGAAGGAGGTCTTTTTGCAGAGAAGCACATCTTCATTTCCAATCCAAGAGCCATTTAGTACAATGCTTTCAAGAGATTTAAGATAAACTCATATGATTTTGTGTCTCTTAAAGCCACAGTTTGATTTTCAACCTTGAGTAACCGGTTCAAAATGACTTGGCCATTAAAGGACCACCTAAGTGACACTTGATTTATGGACATGAGGTGGAATCGATAATGATGCGTATGTTTTTGGGGGGTTAACAGTTCAAGCACCCGTTCACAGCTTGCCTTCAAATCTTGCCTTCAGTGGCATTAGATTATGGCCACTATGATGTTATGGGACACAAATGACCAAAAAAGCCAGGATTAGAGATCTTTCTCAATAGACCCTAATCAATATCAATCAGTAAGGATCCAATCCAAAGAGTTAGGCAGTTTGGGATTAAAACAGCAGCCAAGATGCAATGATATTGTCTCAAATGTCTCAAAACCTGGTGAGCTGCCTATCTAGACAGAAATTATGGACATCATGGGTGCTTTTGAAACATTCCAAGGGATTCTATGGTGCCCAAAAATGCTGTCTTGGTACTGTAGGCATCGTACTGGGTTTTAAAAAAATATTCAGAGTTAAATGCAAGTGAAGCTCAATGAACAGCATCTACATGTAAGTGGCATAATGTTGATAAAAAATTGACTCTTCCTTTGTTTATAAAAATACAAATAAAAAACAGTTACAGTAAGCGACTTACAATGGCAATGAATGGGGCCAGTCCGTAAATGTTTCAAAAGTATAGCTACAAGATGTAAACATTACTCTATATATGTGTTAACATTATTTATTGTGATAAAATCATTTACGATTACAGGGTTTTGTTGTCATGGCAAATTTACACAGTTAAAGTTATTTTAGTAACAAAGTAATTTCATCATACTAAAATAACATCTTGTGGCTAAACGTTTGAAACAGAGCTTTTTGTTTGTTTGTTTGTTTTTATAAACTATTAGCATTTATGTACTGGCCCCATTCACTTCCATAATAAAGCCCAAAGCACACTTCGATTTTGACACGAACACTCAGAGTCTGTGTACAGTTTAATGCGAGCCTGTCAAAGTATACTCCATTGGATGGTGCGCGCATACACAGGCAGTTGGCGCATACGTGCTACGACTGCAGTTGTTTTTACCTTTGTCTCCTGTTATTTACCAGCAATTACATCTCCTTGTAGCGTTTCTTCATGACAGCAATGGCTCAAATGTGATTGTCACCTTGAGGGACAAGTCAAATCTATTTTTTTGTGAACACCAAAATGATGCCTTAAATGCTGTTAACTGAGCTCAATTTATATTGAACCTGGAATATTCCTTTAATACACAGCCGTGTATCATTAGAATATTGGGGTCTTATATTTGTCTGTAGACTCCCTGGGACTTAAACAGGTCCCAGCCTAATTTTCTTCACACTACAACACCCACTAATGGATTTGATCACAACATTCAGTTGCTGTCAAAACTGTTTTCAGAGCCGCAAACACAGCCCAGATGGCTCTGTGAGTCCGTTAACATGCACATCAATATTCATTTTTTTTTTTATATATATTGTAACGTCTGCAGATCCTGTTTACAAGATCTCTATTATAGCAAATATGCTGAGCATTTTACAATATTGTCCTGCATATTTCTAAATGTAAATTACTTGAAACACAATAAAATCTGAATTAATCCCATGATTAGTCTAAGCTCTTTGCCTATGGATATTGCATTAATCGTCTACCTCTGGTTATGCTTTAAAAGTTGTGTGAAATATTTTACACACAGATTTTAGTTAGTGACTGATTACAACACATTCTTGGATGTGGCAGATGCTGTTATATAACATAACATATTTGTTAGCAAGGCAAACAGTGAGTAACATCAAGAAGTATGCCTAATACTCTTTAGACACACTATAATGGAAGCGATAAGCAATCAGCTGGCAAATCACTTCAAATTTGCAGTTGTGGTGGCCTTATGGTCAGAGGTAGTGCTCTGACATATTGATTGTTTTGATGCTCATGGGAGACCTGGGTTTGAGTCTGACCAGGGACATGTTTTCAAATTGCTCCCCTCTTTTCATTTCCTTGCTTCACTGTCTATCTCTACTACTGTATCTAGCCATAAACAGTGGCCAAAAAAAGAAAAAAAAATTTTTTTAAATGTATTTGCAGTTGAAATGTCTAACTGTACAGTTCCAGGGATAAAAAAAAAAATCCAATCTCAAGGCTGGACTTTAAAAAAAGTAGCAGTACACTGTCAGAGAAAGGGCGCTGCATGACCAAACGTCATCACAGGGCTTTCAACATGCCAATGGCCTGACCATATGTGGTTACTTTCACGGTTCTGTTTCCTCTGTTGCCTCTCATGGAGTTGGTGATCACTGTTTTGAGCATTCTCCCACTTTCTCCCAAGGGCTGAATGAATAAAAGATTATACATGGTCACCAGTGATCGACAGCTGAAATCATATCACACACCAACACAAGGCGTCTCACCAAGAAACCAACAATAACACTCAATTATTTAATGGAGTAAAAAATAGCAAGCTGCAGAAAGCTTCGATTGATGATTAAAGATTCAATTGCAGGAAAATCCCTTGTAGGCTTTCTATGTAATTGTTTATTGGTGTCCAACATTGACTATGGAGAATTTTAGCTTCAGTGCCTACAACCATGTTATTTTTTTTTTAGGGCTTTATACAAGTACTACCTCAAGTTCATCCAGAGCATGTCTATGAGGTAAAGAATGAACCAACATGATAAAATCAATCCTCCATTTTTTATTTCTGGTTATCTTTTTGGGGGGATTTTCTTGATTGTTTGGGGCCATTGTCCTGTTGCAGGTATTGCTCAGTTGAATGGGTTTAATTTATATATATATATATATATATATATATATATATATATATATATATATATATATATATATATATACACACACACACACACACACACACACACTACCGGTCAAAAGTTTTGAAACACTTCACTGAAATGTTTCTCATGATCTTAAAAATCTTTTAATCTGAAGGTGTATGCTTAAATGTTGAAATTAGTTTTGTATACAAAAATATAATTGTGCAACCATATCAATTTACTTCATTGTTAAACTAAAATTTAATAAAAAAATAAATAATTTTTTTTTTAAATTGGTGACTTGGACCAAATAATAAAGAAAAGCAGCCAATAAGTGCCCAACATAGATGGGAACTCCTTCAATACTGTTTAAAAAGCATCCCAGGGTGATACCTCAAGAAGTTGGTTGAGAAAATGTCAAGAGTACATGTCTGCAAATTCTAGGCAAAGGGTGACTACTTTGAAGATGCTAAACTATAACACAGTTTTAATTTATTTTGGATTTTGTTTAGTCACAACATAATTCCCATAGTTCCATTTATGTTATTCCATAGTTTTGATGACTTTACTATTATTCTAAAATGTGAAAAAAAAAAAAAAAAAAAGAATCTAAAAAGGAATGAGTAAGTGTTTCAAAACTTTTGACCAGTAGTGTATATGGTTCAGTTCAGTTTTACATAATATAACACCTGAAACATGATTAAACCTCAGGTGATGCAAGCCTTACACGATATGAGTCTATGACAGAGGTGCAGTGAACCAATGACTTTTATATTTTTTATTTTCAGAATCCTTAGGGGCTTGGGTTGCTCAGTGGTAAAAGATGCTGGCTACCACCCCTGGAGTTCGCTAGTTTAATAGTTCAAATCCCAGGGCATGCTGAGTGACTCCAGTCAGGTCTCCTAAGCAACCAAATTGGCCCGGTTGCTAGGGAGGGTAGGGTCACATGGGGTAACCTCTTCGTGGTCGCTATAATGTGGTTCATTCTCAGTGGGGCGCATGGTGAGTTGAGCATGGATGCCACAGTGAATGGCGTGAAGCCTCCACACACGCTATGTCTCCGTGGCAACGTGCTCAACAAGCCACGTGATAAGATGCGCAGGTTGGCAGTCTCAGATGCGGAGGCAGCTGGGATTTGTCCTCCGCCACCCGGATTGAGGCAAATCACTACAAGACCATGAGGACTTAAAAGCACATTGGGAATTGGGCATTCCAAATTGGGTGAAAAAGGGGAAAAAATCCAAAAAACACATATTGGGGATTATTAGTAACCATACCCTATAAATGAAAGTGGGTAGTAAAGCATGTTACTGATGACTGATAATTTTTCTAAATTAATCAATAATCAATAGTGGCTTTATCTGGCACTACCACATTGGCATCTGTCAGGAAATGAACAACAGCTTGTCAAGGCATAGACATTTTGGCACAAACCATGAGATTCATCTTTTGGGAGTCAAACGGTCACCAAAAGAGGTCAAAAGGAAGAGGCTTACTGTCATTCAAACAATGGTTCTCTTCAGTAATTGAATCTTTTTCACTCTATACCCAACCAGCTATGAATCATTCTTGCTCTTGTTTTAGGCTACATGTAATATATTCAGTGTTAGAAACAGAGAACTAATGATTGCTCAGGCTGTGGTGAATATGACTGACAGAAATGCATCACAACCCTTCGCCACAGTGGATGCCTCTGAATTTATAGTGTTTGTTGAAAAATTCTGCCATCTGCTATCCACACAAGCATGGAAGGATATGAAGGAGCACAACAGAGGTGTATAGAGAGAATTTGGATGACTATATATCTAATAGAAACACACTTACCAGACGTGTCAGTTTACAGATCAAAAAGGATGAACTACCCATTCTGTTATGGGCTGTGGTAAAACACTCCAAATCTTGTTCAGTTGAAAATATTGCTGAAGTCAGCTTAAATGAAGGAGTAAGATGTGCACACTTGAGTAAGTTGCCTTAAGACTGATGCCGCAGCTTATCCGAAAGTGAAAGTAGCTTCAAACAGAGACAGATGATGTGTACTGCTCTCATTTCTAACCACTGAATTGACTGGTATAGACGGAACAGTTTCAGGGTCACTCTTATCCACATGCTCAGACAAGGTATGTGGACGAGTAAGTCAAGTACTACTCATTCTGCACCAATTAGTACTCAGATCTCGCAAGTTGAATTTTCTTTGTGCCTTTGCCTGCCGTGGTCAACAATTAAACCTATTTTATCTTGTTGTACTTGTTCAATAATAAAAAGCTTGACTTGACTACTTTCATACTGAATTGATCACTTACATTTCTGAATGATAACTGAATGATAAAAATACGTAAGCATTTATTTAGACAAAAATGGTTTACATGTAATTGGCTCTGCATATTAAGCTGGGACAAGAGAAAGTATTTTAGCATAGAAAAAAATTACATACAACAGCTTTAATTTTTTTCAAAAAGCATAGGTTGTTAAAATAAGCTTATTTTGATACCGCTATTGATGATGTAACATTTGTGCATAAAAAATGTAAAATTTCAAGCATGAGTTCAGACTGATTTCACTGTGAATTTGGCAACAGTAGTTCGAAAGTTTTGCGCAGAAATCGACCTGTGCTTACTGAAATTCGATTCACTGCTCCCCAGTGGCTGAAGATGGAAGTGTTGTTGAATATATGGGCATATGTGAGCTCAAGTTTCTGGGAGAAATATTCACAGAGTGGTGCCAAAAGACAGATATATTTTTAATTGTACATTATGTAGTACAGTCCCTAAAAATGCATACTTTATTAGCTCTACCCCCTCGCCAAAGCCCCAACCCTAAACCTAACAGTCAGTGGAGTAAAATTAAATTTTAAAGTGAAAATGCAACCTCCGAATCACATCTCTGAGGTTGCTTGCACAACAATGGAACTTTTGGAAGCAACATATTGAGTTCTTGTGTGATCACATTGATGTACTGTATCATACTCATGATTTTCAACAATTTAAATTTTTAAGTAATCGATTACTCAATTTGTGTGTGAGAAGGGTTGGAAACCGAGAACCGGTTCTTGTTCAGAACTGGTTCCATTATTTAAAAAATATGAAATCGTATGAACTTCGTGACTTTTGGTTTTGTTAACGGTTCTCCTGCATGCAATTTTCCGCCAATGCAGCTGGAATCTCCTGTATGCAATTTTCCACCGATGCGGCTGGAACACAGTCCTGAAATACTCTGATATTGTCCAACAGCACATTTCTGCAGCAGCGCTGACCTCTACCGACTATGGATTCCCGATCGACCGACTCTCAAGCCAGCTCTTTAGAATCTACAGCACAAAAACATATGCACTTCTGGTGTAGTTCGATTCCCGAAAGAATTATTCAAAGGAGCCGGTTCTTTTGAATATAAAGCGTGAAGCATACAGCGTGAAACATACAGCGCTTCCATTTATAGTCCGGTATGCAAGTTATCTTATACTGAATTGTAATTAATGTATGTCCAACTTGAAATAAAAAAAAGAACTGTTGAAGTCTCACAAGCCTGAAGTATAACATTAGGCTACATAACACATTCTAAACTGTCTCTGGAACTGTTATCGGTTATTTAATGATGACCAGTGTCTCTATTAAATCAAGCAGTGTACAGTAGTTACTGACAGATTGTTCGTATGACAATGTATAATTAAAGATACACAAGTTTTGTTGTAATTGAATTTAGTAAAATTTGAATGTACAAATTAATGAAATATGCCATCACATTTGTTGTTGGTTTAGATTTATTTATTTAAAATATAGTTAGGATCTATTATTGGATTGTAATTATGTCTCTAAAAAGTCTACAAACACACCTTTTGCAATAATTGTAATAAATGTATTTCTGATTTGTTATATCTGCTCTGTAGAAACCTGAAATGATCTCATTATTTGTTAACAGACAGCAGAGGGTAGGAAATACAATAAGAATTGTATTTCTCATTTACAAATAATTCTTTTAAAAAAAAGGTACTAAAAGAATTACTAGAATCATTACTGGAACCGTTAAGGAACCGGAATCATTAAGAGGAATCGGAATCGTTAAATTCCTCACGATTCCCAGCCCTATGTGTGTGTGTGCACGTGTGTGTGTGTGTGTGTGTGTGTGTGTGTGTATTACTCAACTACAAAATTATTCAAAATTCCCATGCCTAACTGAGACAAACTGTAAACATCCAAGCACTATAAGAAAAGAATGAAGCCTTGCAGGTTTACAGTATCCTCCTGAGACTGCTCACTGAGAAGAAACCATGAACATAATGACACTGGTCACACTGCTTGACCTAGGAAATAAATTACTGGACATCTGCAGCAAACCTAAAGCAATCTAAAGGCTGCGAAGCAGCTCGCGAGAGAATGTGGCGCAATCATAAGGTTAGAGGCTGCACAAAAACAGTTCATTTACTTCATTCACAGAGGGTAATTTCAGGATGTTGGGTCAGTATCAAACTGATCAAGGCTTTTGCGAAAGGGTCTGTGGCTGCAAAGGTAGATAAAGTAGCATTTTTCTCAAATCTCTGAGAAATTTGTGATTACATGAAGACATTTCTATGGTATTAGCAATAGGCAAGAGGTAATTTCACGCATGCTATTACTGAAGCCGAAATGGATTTACCTGTTAAAATCTGATAAAATCAGCAGGCTTGCGTTTTTGTTCTAACCGTTGATCATTGAACATCATACCAAAGCATTTCCAGGCTTGGTGTCAGTTTTTTCCACTATTAAAGGACTGATCCTACCAGTCTTGCCATATATTAGGCTCATTACTAACCATCAATATCGTCAAAACAATTAATTGTGCTTACTGTGATTAAGCAACTTAAAAGTCTCTCCATAAATGCAAATTAATGAACAGTAAAGAAATTAGATAAAAATGATACAAAATAGGTATGGATATAACATGGGGTCAGGGTTAAGCTGGTTAGCTTTGGCAGTTACCCCTGCTGGATGGTCATAACTACACATTCATGAAGGAAAAAGTGTTTCTCCACTTACTGCTAATCAAAAGCCTGAAACCTGAGGGTGTGTATCTGTCCTGTTACAATGAACTTGTTGAATTTGCCAAATGTAAAGTACTAAAAGGTCTTGTTGAATACCAAAACGTGAAATTGTACACACGTTGGAATACCCTGCAGCACACGCCTTGCATACAAACCGTTGGTCACATATGCTTAAAAGCAGCACAAATTAAAAAGTGATCTGTATTGGTAACATACTTGAGACAGGCAAAAGGATATAACTGGCTGAGGAGCAGGCAGAAAAGTCAAATTGCTAATAATTAAAAAAAGTTAATTGGCTGTGAAAATAAATGGATTATAGAGCCAATAACTTGAACTAGTATGCACACTCAAAGCCACAAAACTAATGACTAAATGGAAACCTACAAAAACTTTAAACATTTGACTGATATACACTGGCGGCCAAAAGTTGCTCAATTGGTACTTTTATTCACCAAAGTGGCATTCAGCTGATCACAATGTATAGTCAGCACACTAAAAACTTGAAAAATTACTATTACAATTTAAAAAAAAAAAAAAAAGAAAATGTTCAGAACTTCTTCAACTACTTCAAAGAGTTCTCATCAAAAAATCCTCCACGTGCAGCAATGACAGCTTTGCAGATCCTTGGCATTCCAGCTGTCAGTTTGTCCAGATACTCAGGTGACATTTCACCCCACGCTTCCTGTAGCACTTGCCATAGATGTGGCTGTCTTGTTGGGCACTTCTCACACACCTTACAGTCTAGCTGATCCCACAAAAGCTCAATGGGGTTAAGATCCATAACACTCTTTTCCAATTTTCTGTTGTCCAATGTCTGTGTTTCTTTGCCCACTCTAACCTTTTCTTTTTGTTTTTCTGTTTCAAAAGTGGCTTTTTCTTTGCAATTCTTCCCATAAGGCCTGCACCCCTGAGTCTTCTCTTTACTGTTGTACATGAAACTGGTGTTGAGCAGGTAGAATTCAATGAAGCTGTCAGCTGAGGACATATGAGGTGTCTATTTCTCAAACTAGAGACTCTGATGTATTTATCCTCTTGTTTAGTTGTACATCTGGCCTTCCACATCTCTTTCTGTCCTTGTTAGAGTCAGTTGTCCTTTGTCTTTGAAGACTGTAGTGTACACCTTTGTATGAAATCTTCAGTTTTTTGGCAATTTCAAGCATTGTATAGCCTTCATTCCTCAACACAATGATTTACTGATGAGTTTCTAGAGAAAACTGTTTCTTTTTTGCCATTTTTGACCTAATATTGACCTTAAGATATGCCAGTCTATTGCATACTGTGGCAACTCAAAAACAAACACAAAGACAATGTTAAGCTTCATTTAATGAACCAAATAGCTTTCAACTGTGTTTGATATAATGGCAAGTGATTTTCTAGTACCAAATTATCAATTTAGCATGATTACTCAAGGATAAGGTGTTGGAGTGATGGCTGCTGGAAATGGGGCCTGTCTAGATTTGATCAAAAAAACTATTTTTCAAATAGTAATGGTGCTGTTTTTTACATCAGTAATGTCCTGACTATACTTTGTGATCAGTTGAATACCACTTTGGTGAATTAAAGTACCAATTTTCTTCTGAAACAGCAAAATCTGTACATTATTCCAAGCTTTTGGCCGCCAGTGTAAATACATGATTCAAGCAATGTCATGGTCTATAGGAAAAGATAATGAATAGATGTCACTTATTTCTAACAAAAATAGGAAAAATAGGCAATTATGGGTGAGATGGGTGGGACATTTCCCCACCACTTTTTGCCAGTATTTGCGTCAAAAGCACAGATTTCACTTAATGACCACAAGCACACAAAAAAGTTTAAAATCCCTCAGTAAATAACATTTTTCTGTCAAGTCAAATATTTTCTTCTCAGTTACTTTAAGATAATCAGTTACTACTGCACTCTAATAACTTTTTTGCCATGATTTTCAGAATACAGATATGAAACCCACAATTATTACATTTAAGAATACATTTTTATTTTAATTTTAAATTGCTTCAACATGTTGACAAACAACCTGTTGAAAGACCAGACTTAAAGGGTCACCAAAAAGAATAAAAAAATGCTTTACAAAAATCACTTTTATGTTTTCAAACAGATTTGAGAAAACTTCCCAACTTGCATTACTTGTCCAAACAGACAACCATACTCACATTATTGGTTGAGCCGGTGCTTTGTCAGGCTGGACGAGCCACTCAAACAAACAGAGCAATGATTTGATAGCGCCACAGTGCCACAGTGTTAAACTTCAGGTGAAATGAACTTTTGAATGGCTTACTCTGTCTCTATGTATTCAAATGGGATTCTAGAAAGACTTTAACATGGAAAAAATTACATCAGCTTTAAAACCAGCTGCTGTAACGGGACATAGCAGCTTTGTGGGTGCGGATTATATTTTTGCCACCAGAAGGCAGTAAAGTGAACAATGCTGAAAATCTTGGAGTATGCAGCCTTTAAGCCTCATTAATTGAGAAAGCTTCATTCACTGTCACTATTTACATGCTAGCAAAGCCTAGTTACTTGCTAAAACATGCTAGCAACATGCTAGCAACCTCTAGCTAAATGTTTAATCATGCAAGCAACATGCTAACAATGCCTTGCTACATGCTAGCAATGCCTAACAATATGCTAAAACAGGCTAGCAATGCTTAGCAACATGCTAACAATGCCTAGCAACATTCTAAAATGTAAGCAATACCTAACAACATGCTAATTACAGCCAACATCAAATTTGTATCCAACACTGGCACATTAGTGACAATATTTGCCTGTTATGAATAGTGAATACAGTGTTTTGTAAGTATGCTTTTCTGAAAAGCATGCAGTTCAAAACTGTAAAATTTAGCATAGATATAAACCTCTCTCATAATTTGCGTTGCTGTAATAGGCATCTGCAGGTGCAGCTCTTTAACATAATTGGCAGATTATGCCAGATGTAAATTAACTGTAGGCCCGAGAAGCAATTTGCATACTTTCACCACCTGAACATTGTGTCTCATCTGGGCAGGTGTTTCATGGATACAAAACACCTTCTGCTTTAGATCTGGTGTCAGTATAGTTGAATCTAAAACAATCTTAAAACACTGGTTTGGAAGTCCTGAACAACGCATTATTTTTCTTTAGTAAAAAAACAAACAAAAAAAAACAAACAAAAAAAATAATTATATATATATATATATATATATATATATATATATATATATATATATATATATAATAATCAAATCGTATACAAAGACATGAATTAATCTTGTCTAATGTTATCAACAGAAAACAACCAACACTGCAACAGACCAATAGTACTGGATTTCCAATATTTTGGACCACTAACTTTACTGCATACTGTTCACAATACTGTATGCTATCTACCATTTTATTTTCTCAAAAAGGGATGTGAAACAGCTTGAAATATGCAATGATACACATTTCAAAAATTAGCTATGTTTTAGTATTTAATTCAACAAGTGCTGCCCAGATACGGTATCATCTCTGAAATAGAAATGGTTATTTTGTATTTCTTAACCAGTTTTTTGGTAAAAACTTTTGGCAGTTTGTTCAAATTAGTTGAGAAACAGAATCTTTATATTGCTATGGGTCATTCGTCACACTGAAAATGGAAAGTCAAGTTGAGCGCACTGAATTGTGAGTAATCCAGTATTTCTGTACATATTATATTGGTAAATCATATTTTAGCACATGCAGTAGGGCATCAGGGTACTCCATGCATAAAGAAATGTATGAACTGTGCACATTTTCCATTCTGTGTACTGCAGAAAGAGTATGAGTAGTATTGTAGAACGCAATTCCGTACATAGCCAGTCTTTTTGTATGTTTTTCTCCTGTCCCTTCCCTCACAAAAATTCACCACAGTAACCACAGTTTCCACTGTAAAATCCTCATAGATGCAAATGGAATCTTCAAATAGTGAAAGAAGCTTTTAGAATCAGTGTCAATCTGTTTGTTTAATTGTATTTTTTGATGACAGTGGTGACTAATACCAAGTTAACCCAGTTTTACTGTAGCAACATTAACTGTAGTGAATATGGTATTTTGGCAGAAACTATGGTTACCATGGTAATTTATAATTTTCTACATGTGTCCTGCTGGTCTGCTTTTACAGTATTTAGACATGACAGATACAAAGCTACACTTTAAATGAAAGAGACGCATCTTGCTCAAAGAAAAAGAAGCCTATTTTGTAGGACCATTATGATTTTTTGCACTGTGTCCAATCCTTTGGACCAATAGTAAGGACCACTAATGAACCACTAATAAGAATCTGGGGACAAATGTGCTTAATGGTCACTAACATGATGTCACAATGCAAAAATAAGTAAATAAATCTAAAATAAATAATGGCATTAAAAAGGCTTTATTTTCTTTAAGAAAATTATGTGTGTACTGGACATGTTTCCATGAGATTCACCCAAGAAGATATTAACGATGAAATTGATCGTTCCAATTGATACACCAATTTTGGTCTGTTCTTACCCAAAACTGACAGAAATGCTTCAGAAGACATTGATTAAACCGATGGAGTCTTATGGATTACTTTTATGATGACTTTGTGATATTTGGACCTTCAGAGATTTGGCTACCATTCACTTGTATTTTATGGACCTACAGAGCTGAGATATTCTTCTAAAAATCTTCATTTGTGTTCTGCAGAAAAAAGAAAGTCATACACATCTGGGATGGCATGAGGGTGAGTAAATGATTGGAGAATTTTCATTTGGGAGAAAAAGCAGTCTTGATCTCGAGACCATATTTTTACGGTCTTTGTTTTGTCATGGACTCGGGACCATTTGGGCTCGGTCTTGACTTGGACTCCAACAAGTGTGTGATCTGACTTTATCCCAAGACCAGTCGAGTCTCTTTAAAAAATATATAGCATGACTGAGAACATCAGCAATCTTGACATGTTTCCAATATTCCTTTTGGCTGTGGAGAATAAGAACTAGTGATGTCTGATTCATTCTTTTGAGTCAATTCTTTTCTCACACAAGACACCAAAGTATGTGGTGATTTTTTGATCACACGTCACTTAAAGTGTGTGTGTGTGTGTGTGTGTGTGTGTGTGTGTGTGTGAATGTCACATGACCCCTCCCTTCGTTTACCTTTGGTGCACCAGCTAAGGAGTTTCACATTAGAGGTATAAGAATGATCCAAACAGACCATTCAATAAATTAGAAATACTGTAAGTAAATTGGAGGAAGTTGGTCATCTAAATAAGCTGAAGGATTTATGAGATTCGCCCTAAAAAAAAAACCACATAGGCACCTTTTAACTTCAATTATATTTTTTACTGACACATTGTTAACACTGACATTGTACAACCCCAATTCCGAAAAAGTTGGGACTGTAAGAAAAATGCTAATAAAAGCAAAATTATATTCACCCTTTGCTTATTCAGCCAGTATGTGGTTTGAAGTTGTCCTGCTGAAAATGCCTGGACGTCCCTGGAAAAGTTGGTGCTGGATGGCAGTATATGCTGCTCCAAAATTTTTACATATCTGTCTGCATTAATGGTGCCCTCACAGATGTTCAGCTTGGATGGTCCTTTTCCTCTTTGGCCAGAGAACATGATGGCTGTGTTTTTCCAAAACTTTTTTAAAATGTGGACTCTTCGGACAAAAAAACACGGTTCTACTGTTTTACTTTCCAACTAAGATGAGACCGAGCCCAGTGAAGTTGCCAGTGCTTCTGGACAGTGTTGATGTATGGCTTCTCCTTTACATAGTAAAGTCTTAACTTGCATCTGAGGATGCAGAGGCGAGTGGTGTTGACTAACAAAGGTTTATTAAAGTAATCCCAAGCCCATGTTCATGTTCATGATATCCATGATCAGAGATCACGCACATTCAGAAGTGGTTTTCGTCTTGCCCTTTACGCATCGGGATTTGACCAGATTCCTTGAATCTTTTAACTATATTGTGCACTGTAGGGGGAGAAATGCCCCAAATCTTCCAATTTGTCTTTGGGGAACATTGTCCTCAAAGTGCTGGATTATTTGCAGAAGCATCTGTTGGCAAATTGACAAGTCTGGAATGATCCTTGCTCTTGAAGGAAAAGGCTGTTTTGGAGGCTCCTTATATTCTATGACACGATTGCCTCACCTGTTTAACATCTCCTGTTTTACATTGCCTTTTTATTTTAACTCATCAAATTGTTATTAGTCTTAAATTGCCCCTGTCTCAACTTTTTTGGAACATGCTGCAATCATCTGATTTGAAATTACTGCACATTAAAAAAAACTAAACAATGAAATTCACAAGGTAAAACTTGTAGTTGTAGTGTTTTGAATTTAGATAGGGGTGAATATAATTTACAAATCACTCCTTTTTGTTTTTATTAGCATTTTTCATACTGTCCCAACTTTTTCAGAATTGGGGTTGTAATAAAATGTTGTTCACTTAACGTGTGATGTGGCATTTCATTTTTGTTCTCATTTTGGTGCCTCTGGTACATGCCGATGGAAGTTGTGGCACATCCAGTGTCATATTCGGTTGTGAATGGCATGAGTCACTGAAATTTATGGCACATCTAGTCCACTGCTACTGTATTTTGAGGCATATTGTAGACGCTGTCAATGATACACACCAGTTTAGTTAATGGTAGCGATGGGACGCAGACATATAAAGCAAGTTACTTCAAGACATTAGCTTTTTGCAGGCTAATCGTACTTAAATTGTATATAGAAGCAAAAAAAAAAAAAAAAAAAAGTTCCGCTGTAATACACATTATGCATGAAAGGTATTTATTTTCTTTTATTAAAGCCATTCTGTCAATTAATATCCCATGTTGTTATTTTATTACTACCCTTAAAAAAACATAGATGTTTCATTTTGAAAAGTTTAACAGAACTATTGCCATTGTCACTGCACTGACAGCTTTTTTCAGAGTCTATGTAGATCGGTGGCTACAACTGTAAAATTTAGAGAGAAAAAAGGACATGTGCCACCAAGAATTTACAATCAGGATTGGCTTAGATCATTGTACTGTAAACTGGCACCTAGCAATGTGGTATGCCAACGATTATACAGTGACACCTATCGTCCTTGGTCTGGAATGGCATGAAAGGCACCTACAGTAGAAATCACAAGTTTCCTGGACATCAATGAACAGGCACCTCCCAATTCAGTGTAAATGTAGGTCCAGAGCAGGGACAGTTCTAGGGTCAGTGGGAAAAATGGTCTCAAGTCACAGTTTGGAGCCCTGGAGTATGCAACTTTTTTTTCTTTTTTTCTTTTTTTTGGCCAGGCACTTTGTGACTTTTGGAGCTAAAAAGGTCTAATCACTATTCACTTGCATTTTATGAACCTACAGTGCTGAGATATTTTTCTAAAAATCTTCGTTTATGTTCTGCTGAAGAAAAATAGTCACACATCTGGGATGGCATGAGGGTGAGTAAATGACGAGAGAATTTTCTTTTTTGGGTGAACGATCCATTTAAGGTGAATTTAGTACAACTTAATAGATTGTGGTCAATGCTGCATTATTTGCATGCATTTATGTTTTGTCTGGATAAAATCAAACAGACCTTAGTGTGCTAAGCCCATTAGAACTTGGCAGGATAGTGGCAGATTTTAAGGTTTCTGAGCCAGGTCATGATCTAAACCCATGCTTTACACTTAAACATACTCATCAGAGGGGCCTGGGTAGCTCAGCAAGTAAAGATGCTGACTACCACACCTGGAGTTGTAAGTTCGAATCCAGGGCGTGCTGAGTGACTCCATTCAGGCTTCCTTAGCAACCAATTGGCCTGGTTGCTAGGTTGGGTAGAATCACGTTGGGTTAACCTCCTCGTGGTTGCTATAATGTGGTTCTCGCTCTCAGTGGGGCATTTAGTGAGTTACGCATGGATGCAGCGGACAATGGCGTGAAGCCTCCACACATGCTAGTTCTCCGCGGCAAAGCGCTCAACAAACCACATGATAAGATGCGTGGATTGACTGTCTCAAACGCAGAGGCAACTGAGATTCATCCTCCGCCACCCGGATTGAGGTGAGTCACTACGCCACCATGAGGACCTAGAGCGCATTGGGAATTGGGCATGCCAAATTGGGGAGAAAAGGGGAGAAAAATCCACAAAAACAAATAAAAAAAAAAATCTTACCCATCAGAAGCATAGGGTTGCATCTTACTCTCTGTAACTTCAGCAGAATCAGTGTGCAGCCAACCCAAACATTCATCAGACTGTACCCCCTACATCCTTGCAACATTTGGATACAGTGACCTGTTAACATGAGATGATACACACTGAGATTTAAAAGGTTATTCACATTCAGCTATGAGTAATTTAAAAATGAACAATGCCTGCTCTTGGACCACTTTCTAGAAACAGCATGCATGCAAGTCACCAGTGACACAAGCACTCCATTTAAATTTTCCAGTATCTTCTTGTCCTACAATGTAAATTGTTCAAATTTAACAAACTTACAGATACAGTACGGTAACAAATTATTCTATTTATTTTGAAACACTATTTCAGATAAGTAAAAAGCAATCTATTTGATAACTACCATCTGTTACATCTTTAATTGGCTTTGTTGTATGGAACTGTTGAAGATAATATCAGAAAACATCTGTGGCCTACTTGTAGCCTTTCCGTTGCAAAATGGTTGATCTGAAAGGGAAAACTGCTACCTTAAATTGATAATGAATGTTAATTAACATTCACCTGCTTTTACAGTCAGCATGGGTAATAGACACGCAATATAACTTTAATAAATCAATGTGCCACTCTTCCTAAAAGCCCCATCAAATAATTTTGATTCATGGGCATATAACATACATTACATAAGAGCCAGACTAAACCACACATACAGCATACATTTCAAACCCAGTTGTAGCACCTCAATATTTGACACTTGCAACAAAATGCAGTGGTCCCCAGTCAGGCTCAGGGCTCTCATGCTGACAGACATCAAGGAAAAATATCTATAGTAAAGAATACATTAGGTATTACCACGAAAGACTCCAATAAGAGAGGTAACTTGAAATTTACAACCATAAAATATTTAGAAATTCACTATCAAATATGATACGTTTCAAGGAGAGATCGTCATGCCCACCCATGAACAGTATCCAGCGTACCAAAGTCCCTTTCAAGGCAAGTCAAGTCAATTTGGCAGCCATCTTTGGAATGCTCCCAGGCAGGCTGAGCAGCTATTTTCAATGTAAACAAGCGGCATAAATGTATAGCTCCTATCTTTTTATAAGGGGAAAGACCGAAATCTCCAAAACGGTTATTAAGGATTACTAACTCAAATCAGACAACAGTGGTATTATACAGTAAATTTGGCATCTTTAAAGGTGCAGTATGTAACAGTTTTCATGTAATGAAAGCCAGTGTGTGAACGGCTTGTAACGCAACTAAAAAATGGGCCCTTCCCGGACTTCCTAGGTTGTCTATTAAAGCCTGTAGACTGATTTTAATGCGAAGGGAGCGGGTCGGTTTTTCTGGGCAAATCCAAAGGATGTAACTTTTATGCGCGCTCCCGAGAGCCGTGCCTCAGTGCTTCTCTTCTGCTATTCAACAGCAACAAACTGCAACACTAGGTAACGTTATTTTAGAGATGAAATCCAGCGGCCGGTTCCCAGCACAACACCGACTCCTACACAAACTCTGAGTAAGCCAAAAAAACATTTATCTACTGAATCCTGTCTGGCTAAGCGGGAATGTGATCGTGGTCGAGCGAAAACTAGAGTGAACATCGGCAGGGCATTTGATTCCTGGCGGGACCTTCGTTCGGTTTTGGGGATCAAAACCGACCCTGAATTGGTGTTCTTATTGGACCGGTAAGCTTCCATAACTGCAAAGCATGTGAAATATAGTGCCATAAGGATTGATCCGTGTAATTTTAGCTTGCTAACGCTGACGAATTGCAAGCTACCTTGCTTCGTAAATTTCAAATAATTTCAACAATCTTCTCTTTATACTAAAAGTCAGGTATACAGGATTCATTTAAGCCCCCCCCCCCTCCCAGAAATGATGTCACTTTGCTTAATTTAGTTCACATTTACTATATAGTCTAGTCAAAAAAGAGTTAATAATGTTAACAAATTATAAAGATGTATACTTTGTCAACATTATGAACAATTTTGAACAGCACACTACAGGTGCATCTCAATAAATTAGAATGTCGTGGAAAAGTTCATTTATTTCAGTAATTCAACTCAAATTGTGAAACTCGTGTATTAAATAAATTCAATGCACACAGACTGAAGTAGTTTAAGTCTTTGGTTCTTTTAATTGTGATGATTTTGGCTCACATTTAACAAAAACCCACCAATTCACTATCTCAAAAAATTAGAATACATCATAAGACCAATAAAAAAAACATTTTTAGTGAATTGTTGGCCTTCTGGAAAGTATGTTCATTTACTGTATATGTACTCAATACTTGGTAGGGGCTCCTTTTGCTTTAATTACTGCCTCAGTTCGGCGTGGCATGGAGGTGATCAGTTTGTGGCACTGCTGAGGTGGTATGGAAGCCCAGGTTTCTTTGACAGTGGCCTTCAGCTCATCTGCATTTTTTGGTCTCTTGTTTCTCATTTTCCTCTTGACAATACCCCATAGATTCTCTATGGGGTTCAGGTCTGGTGAGTTTGCTGGCCAGTCAAGCACACCAACACCATGGTCATTTAACCAACTTTTGGTGCTTTTGGCAGTGTGGGCAGGTGCCAAATCCTGCTGGAAAATGAAATCAGCATCTTTAAAAAGCTGGTCAGCAGAAGGAAGCATGAAGTGCTCCAAAATTTCTTGGTAAACAGGTGCAGTGACTTTGGTTTTCAAAAAACACAATGGACTAACACCAGCAGATGACATTGCACCTCAAATCATCACAGACTGTGGAAACTTAACACTGGACTTCAAGCAACTTGGGCTATGAGCTTCTCCACCCTTCCTCCAGACTCAAGGACCTTGGTTTCCAAATGAAATACAAAACTTGCTCTCATCTGAAAAGAGGACTTTGGAACACTGGGCAACAGTCCAGTTCTTCTTCTCCTTAGCCCAGGTAAGACGCCTCTGACGTTGTCTGTGGTTCAGGAGTGGCTTAACAAGAGGAATACGACAACTGTAGCCAAATTCTTTGACATGTCTGTGTGTGGTGGCTCTTGATGCCTTGACCCCAGCCTCAGTCCATTCCTTGTGAAGTTCACCCAAATTCTTGAATCGATTTTGCTTGACAATCATAAGGCTGCGGTTCTCTTGGTTGGTTATAGTAAATGTGAACTCATTTAAGCAAAGTAAAGTCAAACCCAAGGGTGGGGTCAATGAGCATCAACAGGTTAAATAGTCATTTTTACAGTCATTTTAGGGTTTTTGTTGACATTACATCGTCATGGCAACACAGTTGTAAAATTGGCTATAACTTTACACAGAAAAGATCGATATGTGATTTTATCACACTAAAATCATGTTTAAATGCATATTTATATCTTGTGGCTATACTTTTGAAAATGAGTATTTTAACGTTCAAAAATTGGCTCCCATTCACTTCCATTGTATGTGCCTCACTGGAACCCAGTTTTTTGCTTTTTATTTTTTATTAGTATTATAATTATTTATTTATTTATTTTTTTAAGAAAAGGAGAGGCAAATCAAAATTAGTTTTTGTGGTAATCGACATCATACCACAAATGCTGTCGATTGAGGGTAACTTGTATTGAACCAGGAATATTCCTTTAACCTCTTAAACTCTGCCTCCATGTGGAGGCGCTATATGGCAAGCCGTTTTAACACTTAACACCCTGAAGTCCCTGTATGCATAGTTAGGCATATGTGGTATCATTTGAAAGCTTAGAGTCTTATTACTCCATCACTTTTGCATTTATGTACATAAAATAACAAAATAAGTCCTGAAAACATTTGTTGCAAATTGGCCCCACCTAGGTTATGTTGTAGAAATTTAAAAAATGATTATAAAAGTCCTTGACCCAACACTTCATTTGAGATAAGACAAGTCAATTTTATTTCCGTAAGGCATAAAATGCAACGGTCCATTTTCTTTGCTGACCATGGATCTGTAAGCCCCAAATAGCCTCAAACTTTATTTCAAATCTTACCTTGGGTTGTTAGATTTAAAATGAGTTAAATAAATTACTTGTTTGCTTGTTTGTTAGCTTGCTTGGCTGAATATTCCAATGTTGTGTCAAAAAAGAAATTTAAAACAAAATATGAAGTCTGGTAGAAAAATATGACAAAAAAATCATCAGCAAAATAGTTTCTCATCTATAGGAATATATGTAATGTTACACAATATTGTAAAGCTGGGATTCTCTGCTTTCCAGTGACACCTTGATTGTTCTTCTAGACAACTCAGAAGCCAAAATATTCAACAAAACAGGTTGGAAGCTCTCAGCACTTCAAAAAAAGACTTGTGTATGTGTGAGTGCTAAAATTCTTTAGAGCACCACCTACATTTCAGATCAGTATAATGTGATGGAAGGTGATAGAGGATGAATTCTTATTTCTAGTACTTCCTGCCATCCAGTGGAATAAAATAAGACTTTTTGGTTGAAAATTGAGGACACAGATCTGAAATGGCATGCTTTTAAAATTTAGACAATAAAAACATTTTTTTTTTTTTATGTCTATCCTAAAATTGTAAACATGTTAATTATTAATTATTTCAATCTTTTTTTATTTTATTTTTTTATTTAGGGGGTTATCTGTCAAAAGAGACAATTTTTTATTAAATTAGTCCACTGTATGTGTGAACAGGGAGCTTTTAAATTTGAGTGTGAAAAATGTCGTGCGGCAGCCCAAAAACCTTGAAGAGCATTTAAAATGTGGTTTTACTGAATATTTATAGAGCAAACATAATTTGTGTGAAAATAAATGATAACAGAAGGTTAGAGGCAGAGAGGGCCCACACACTTGGGGTAAAAGGACCCCACAGGGTTTATAGTGAGATCATGTAGATATTGGGGCAAAAGTTATAGTGCAAAATTTGCTAACTTTTATCCAAATACTTTTGAGACTGCAAAATTATTATTATTATTATTATTTTATTTTTTAGCAACAAAAGATAATGCTTTTTCAAAATTACCACTTCAGAAAAGGGTGCACTATTTTCTGTTAATTTCAATCACATTTGATATTTCATTACATCACAAGTATTCTATAAACAAATGAATCTCCACTGTGTTTGGATCAGTCAATATGAGCCCACTTTAAACAGCTTTAATAAAAATGTTAAGAAAAACAATGTGTGTAACAAGTGGGCTTTTTATCCCAAATACTATCATTTCATTTATTGGACTGTTATTAAAACTTTTTTTTTATTTAACCACCTTAAACAAACTGAAAATGACAAGTATTTTGTCTCATATGTGATTATTTCAGGGATTTCCATTAGCTACATAAATATGCAACATTATAAAAATGATTAAATATTAGATAAAATTACCCCAATCAACCTTTAGACATTACATGCAATGATCTCATGGATTAGGACAATTTTGCAGTGCATAGTGACAAATGTTTGTTTAGGAAAGTGCTGTGGTATGCTAGTGTTTGTTGCAATTAAGTGATTTGGGAGAAATTAAAATGAAATGCGTCTTTAGCCCTGTTGTACCCTATTCCTCTTCGTTTTGTTGCTTATCCTTGTATACTGTTTATGAATAAATTTGTCTAGATTGTGCCTGAAATGTACTCTTCAAATTTATAGTCTAGTCTCTTTAATAGTCAATTTCAACTATTTAAATACTTGTTAAATAAGAATATGCGATGTTCCTCTAGGTTCATCCAGATACGGGCATCTCGAGCAGGGCGATGAGCATCATGGACTCATTTGTGAATGATCTGTTCGAGCGCATTGTGACAGAAGCTTTGTGGCTTGCACAGTACACCAAGCACTCAACCATCACAAGCAGAGAGGTGCAGACTGCAATCAGACTGCTGCTGCCCAGAGAACTGACACGCCATGTCAGTGGGGACCAAAACTGTCACTAAATACACCAGTTCAAAATGAACAACTGTGAGCTGTCTAAGCATTTGAACTTAAAAAGTCCTTGTTTGAAACCTCCTCAATGTCATTAATAAATGCACACAGAAAATTCAGTGCACCTGTGCATTAATCTTATGATATAGTAGCAAGCAATAGTTCAAGTTTAGTTAAGCGCACAAGGGCTTTACATACAGTCTACTTGCTGACAATGAAATCTTATTTACCAGCTGAAGCTCCCCTAAATTAAGTTGCGTGTAAAGAACAAAAGTATTATACTTTCCTATTGTAAAGGGTTTGTATAATTTGGTATCCCATGGTATTTTCATGCACCATGGTATTGGTAGCCTACTTCATAGAAGAAAAAAAAAGGTGATACCATGGTGACCTAATTTTTCTAGGCTAGGCCTAGTAAAGGAGTTTGACCAATCTGATAGTCATATTGGACCATCTACAAAAAGATATCCTTAATACAGACACTGAAATGACTTATTATAATGAATTTAATTTGAATATTTATTTAAAAAAGGTTTTAAATTGTGTTATCATATGCAGTTTGGAGTGTCCATTGTCTTATAGAACAGGGTGTTAATATCTTAAGTTAACCTTTTGTATCAATAAAGCAAAGTCTGAAGCTATATGCATAAACATGATCCACATCATGCAGTGTTGTATTTCTGTCACTAGATGGAGTCGTTTTAACACTATTGAGACTGAAGCAGGACTATTGCTGCATTATACAAATTATGTTGTAATAATATGGACTTTTTGAGGAACTAACGATGTAGAAGTGAGTGCAGACCAAAGCTTAATGTGCCATGTGAGTTCACATGTGTCTATTGTTCCACACTGCACAACACTAAATATCACAATACAACCGTTGCTTTTGTATGGAGGAATCTCAATCAAAACAGATGTTGAATTTAATAAATGGAAATTAGTACAATTACTGACCCAAACACAATGTTGTTTGGTGGACTTTATATTTTTAAATCGATATATAATCATATTTAAATTAATTTAGAAATATAAATGCTGTGGTTCTTAAAGGGTTAGTTCACCCAAAAATGAAAATTCTCCCATCATTGACTCACCCTCATGCCATCCTAAATGTGTATGACTTTCTTTCTTCTGCAGAACACAATCAAAGATTTTTAGAAGAATATTTCAGCTCTTTAGGTCCATACAATGCAAGTGAATGGGTGCGGAAACATTTTGAAGCTCCAAAATCCACATAAGGGCAACATAAAAGTAATCCATATGACTCCAGTGGTTAAATCCATGTGTTCAGACACGACATAGATAGTTAAAATTGAAAATTTGTCAGCATGAGCTTTGCGTGCAGTAATTTGATTTTTCGACATGATGCCTTGTCTCTGTAAAGATTATTATTGGCATAAAATGATATATATGGTGAACAAATGCAAGGCCGCAGTTTAAAAGATAAATAAGAAGATAAGATCTTTGAATACAATTTGATCTTCATATTTAAAATGCTCATTCTGAAATAATAATTTGTCCATTTTACAGTCTAGTAGACCAATGATATATTTCAATGAGCAAGCTTTGGTGAAAACAAATCATGCTTTTCCCTTCATTAATCAGAGTAGTCTTGAGGAGTACTAGGCCCCAACATGGTTTTCCCTATTCCAAGCCCCACAGTCCTAAGCCTTACTGATGATCTTATACATGCTAATGATAGCATGTCTGTGGACATATTACAGCGAGGGTGATGGTGTCATTAATGACAGCGTCTTAAGCGTTATCGTCATCATCACTATGTACCCCTTGATCTTGCAGTCCCTCATAGATCCCCATGCGCTCATTTCATTTTTGTGCACACAATCTCTGCTCTCTCTCTCTCTCTCTCTCTCTCTCTCTCTCTCTCTCTCTCTCTCTCTCTTTTGGGTGGCATAAGCACACTACGGATGGAGACATTAGTAACTAATGCAGGCGCTGGGCCCCGCATTGTTTTGGTGCACAAGTACATCATTAGAAAATGTTCTACTTGGCAGGGAAGCGTGTATTAACTCCGCTCGCAATAAAATGAGGTTGTGATCAATTGTTAAAGTTATCGAGAGCTATTAGGTTGAAATATGAGCCTCTCAATTGCCATAATGAAGAGAGTGCCCGATCGTACACAATCAACAGAGCAACATACACCATACATTGCAGGTACTGAAGAGCTTTTGAAAGAAGAGAGAAAGCAATTTTGCAGAACGAAAATGCATCCACATAACCTCATTAGTAATTTCAATAATCTACTCAAAATGTTAGGACCAACCAACTATAAAATAGAATTGTGAGCTTTTTTGAGCAACCAGACAATGTAGCTCTTCTAAACACCATTCTCATGAAGAATTATATCTCATTATGACAACTAACTTTGGATGTCAGATCCGACATGGACTAACTAGTTTGGCAAACTCACAACATAAATGGATTTTTGTAATATTTTTTACTGAGGCATATTGATGAGTCTCAGCCTCAGAAATTAATCCAATTAATCCCCCAAAGTTAATGTTTTGGAACTGAATAGAGCTTAATCTTGTGGCTCGAATTGGAAGACACTTTGTCTGTTCCTCACATTAAGGCGGTTTGTTGCCATTGTAATATCAACTCAGAATCATCACAGTTTGTATATCATTTCTCAGAGTACATAGCTTGTGGGTGATTTTAAAAGATGTTGTTTACCAGACGACCAATATTTGCTTGTCTGCACATTTTAAGATGCCTTTGTGTCCATCATCATGACAATTAGCCAACCCTGAGCAGTGTTTCATGATGAAGTAAAAGTTTTAGATAATGAGGAACCACTAAGTTTCTGTGGTAAGAATGCTGCCAGCAACACCAATGTTATTGGTTCAATTCCCACACTGATCAAATGTTTAACTTGAAAGTTGTGCACAATGCATAAATGCAGGATTTTGTGTTAAAAAACGATTTGCCAATGGGGTGAGAAAAATAAACTTTTTTTATTTTACCTCTGTATGTTTTTTCTTACACCATTCAAAAATATTTTTTCTTGTTTCAAGCATGAATATATCAGAAAATCCTGTTCGATTTCTCTGAAATTCTTACAGTAGTCATATTTTTGTTTTCCCCCCAAGCGAAGGTGTTGGGAATCGAAAGTCAACTCTGCCTCAGGGAAAACGATCAACATGATCACACCGGAAGTCGGCATCCTGCATTGAAACAAGGAAGTAATCACGTTCACATAATCAGTGATGACCACGATTCGAAGGTTGTTTCTCCCCTAACATTCCGTTTTTACTTCACTGATGTTTAGGTTTGGGGTTTGGGTTGGGGGACAGTTGATAAAATATGCATTCCTCTTCACTGTAATACAGCATGTACAGCTGAAAACAACTCGCTTTTGGCGCCCTTCCATGGACATTTCCCCCTGCAAAATGGAGCTCACACGTGCCCCTACACCCAGCAACACTTATTGCTTTGGCCACTTGGGGCAGTGTTTTGCATTTCTGTAAGACCAGACTGATTTTAACTAAAGAAAATTCAACCTACTGTTTCGACTTCATTGTGAATTCAGACTGAATCGATTCGGCTCAGAGCGTAATATGATATTTTGTCTTTCATTCTAGAAATAATAAAAAGAGTGAAGTATGCTTTATATTGCACTGTTTATTGTAAGATTTCGCTTTGCCTCCCATTTTTTCTTAAGAATTGAGAAAATTTGTCTCGACAGAATCTACTCTTGGAATGGATTCCAATAATTCTGAAAACCTGGAATCGGAATAAATTAGAACCTGAAGCTGCTCAGCAAGAAGCCACGGCTGTACTGTCCTGGAGAGCCGTCAAGCCTGAACATGGACAAATGGAATTGTACATCCAGGTATGGAATTTTGCACATCACAAACCAGAAAGTTTGAGAGCAATGAGGAACATTGATTGTTCATTTTTCCCTAACGTGGTTCACCTCAAAGGCCGAGAGATCTACATATTATTGCTCCAAGAGCTTAGTTAATTTTTAACACTATTAGACAGCATTCAAACATCTCATAAGCATGTTGGTTATTTCTTTATAAGCGTTCATTGTTATCTTATCAATTAGTCTCAACCAATTAGCTTGCATTTCTAATTCCTGGTCTGCTTTTTGTTCCTTTAATTACCACATTCATTAGTATAGTCTTGCATATTGTATGCCAAGAAGATGGGCGCCTGTACTGTATGTTTCAGCTCCCCGTTTTTATTATTTTAATGTGAGTCACAGCAGTCAAGGCTGTTTAAGTGGAAGATAATCAGCAGGAACTAATTGTCTAATTGCACTGATGAAGGTTATGATCATTAGCCTGTTTTGGAAGTCCAGTTAGTGGATGTCTGACCAGACGATCCAAACCCTACAGATGGCCTCACTGTTAAGCTCACTGCAGGACAAAATGATAGACATCTTCTACCCACAGGGAGCAAAACAAACGAGTGTGTGTGTCTGCGTATGTGTAAGTGCATATGTATATGTGTGTGTGAGTGTGTTTTGTCCGCAGGGAGTAAGATGAACGAGTTGAGGGAATGCTGATTCAATGCACTTCTTTTTGTTTCCTTGGTTGAGAAAGTCCCTGCCTCCACAAAAATTGAATGTCCACCATTTGAGAAATGAATTCATGGAAGTCACTGTCTTTTTTCCCCATTAGTAAGTGTTTAGTTCAACGTTTTAAATAATTGCGTTACAAGGAATGATATTTAAAATACATTTGGGAGGCAATGGGGCGGGAAAGTGCCTACATGTTTTGCTGATGATACCCGGGCCATTTGGAAGACATCAAAGTAGCGAGGAGGTAGCCCAGATGCATATTATAAACTCATTATGTGTATCATTTAAAAGGATGTACTCCAGCAGCAAAACAATCTTCCCATTCTCTGCCTCGCCTGTAATGTGTGTTCGCAAAGTCGCAACTTTTTGATGCCTTCAGTCAATGTGACAGCTATTACTGCATGGCAAAATGGAATAAATGTAATTTATATTCTTATTGGCAGTGTCATTAACAAATGGATAAGTCAGTATCTTTAGAGGTAACCAGAATCTATCAGTTTCTGGAAAAGACACGGTTGATTGTTTTGTCAGTAAGTGTTAATAATTATAATTATAATCATGTTTATTGCATTAAATGGTATTTCATTTAGTTTTTGCATTTTATTTGAAGGAAACCAGACAGACAGACAGACAGACAGACAGACAGATAGATAGATCTGAGCTGACATTTTGATAAAAGGTGCAGTTTTTAAGTGAGCAATGATTCACTGCCTTGGATCTGTAGCAGATATTACACTCCAAAGTTATGTCCCACCCATGTGACACTGTAAAAATAGTCCTGTATGCACATGTGGCCAAGTTCCTTCTCAGATTGAATATCAAAACAACCCCACAGAGCAGAATCAGAGAACTATTTAAAAAATCCCATGCAGGCTTGTTAATGCCTTGACCAAAAGACTTCTAAAAAGCTGAGATAAATACAGGAGTCAATCACCTCGGTGTTCCCTCCATTCCTGCCTCTAAAATGTCAAGAGGGAGTTCCTTCAACACTCCAAGTACTTTGTGTTCTTTAGAACAAGTAAGGCACCAGATGAGACTAGCTGCCCTGGCTCTCAGTGGCTACCTGTTGAGGAAGGAGGCCTGGGAGAGAGGGATATCTTCTAGGCAAACCGTGGTAGACCCTCCGGTGGTGTGCCGAGACCTTGTTGTTCAAAATGCCCTGTACACTGGAAATTTGGAAGCTGTAAAAGACGTCTTCTCTAAAGGCTTTCCTGCCAACCTGGTCATCCAGCCTCAGGGAGGAGCCATGCGCTTGGTTGCAGATGGAAAAGTGAGAGGTAAGAGTGGTATGAGTTGTATACGGCTCGAGTAACATTTTGCTAACCAACAAGAGGTTAAAATTCCTCCTAGAGGAACCTCAAGTGTGCTAGAGTTTCAAGTATTTTGGTAGTGCTCGAGGCTTCAAGTTGGGTCAGGTCGTCTCAAGCCAGATCTGATTATATTTTCAACATTACCAAACTGGTTACTTCTTATATCTAGTAGACCAGACAGCCTTGGGTTTCTGGACTATTCCAAAGGTCATTCCAAGCAACCTTAAAATAGCCCATCTCTTAAAACAGGCAACAGACTAAGCATACGTAATCAGAGCAAACAACTACAACATTTTGTCCAGTTCAAAGAAGACCCTCACGTCAATAAGGATAGTGTCTAAGTAGTGGCTGGATACGCAACTGCTAGTAGCTTTTGCTGTTCTCCTCACACATGGGGCCGAAGATTAAGATTTGTAAACAAAAGAAATATCGCAGCGACGTAATTGCAACAGCTCAAGCGTCGGGATTTATCCTTCAGTTCTGGAATGCGCTTCTTGTTGGAGATGACCTCACTATTATCAGTATCATTGATGACCCAGAATGTACTTATCTCATAGATGCTATATATGACACCAGCAACATAGAGGAATGGAAAAACTTCAGGTTCAACTACAGAGGGCTAAGTATGTTACAAGGACATAAATGACCCAAGTGTAATTATGTTTAAGAGGTACCTGATTTGATGGTGCCTGCTATGATTTAACAAGGGGTTAGCTCTGCTTTTAGCCCTGGGTTTTGAAGCCCTGCTCCAGTTTTGCCATGCCAAAGGGACACGGTGTTAATTATTAACCTAGCGTAAAGTGCAGTGTGAAATGTAAAATAAGATAACCCAGGATTATGTTAACTCAGGGTTAAAAATGACCCTGTGTAAACAATTTCAAGTGTGTAAAGCCTATTAGTTTATCTTAGTTTGTGCATGAATTCTTCAACACTTCATCTCATTTTTATCATGGCAATTTGGATGTGTTAGTCTGAGTATCAGCTCTGGATACTCGGGTGTATACATTAAAAACATTAAAACCTTCCACATGGCTTTGACGCACTGGCACATTTTCATTTTCAGTACATCCACATCAGACTCACCTGCTGTCAGCTATTTGTTCCTCTATATGTTTTGGTTACACATAGATTGCTTCTTATTGTGCCCACCCCGACTGTTTCTCTGTGGTTGCCTTGGGCTATTTTATGAGTTTTTGTTTACGTTTGTTCATATGAAACTTGATAAAGTATTGTTTACAAAAAATGTACATATTAGGTATGAAACTTTTCTTGTTAAACATTACAAGAACAGCCATTGTTTCCTATTCCTGTTATACACATAGCCAGTGTTGAGTAACGTTACTTTTAAAAGTAACTCGTAATAATATATTGCGTTACTTTTTAAAAAAGTAACTTAATTAAGCATTACTTTACTTTTGCATTGCTTTTTTCCTCACAGCCACTTTCTCTTCTGCTATGCTACGCATTCCATATAAATAAGCCATGCATTGCATACAAGAGACATTACAGGTCATGCTAGCTACTGTACAACGCTCATGTCAAAACAAAATAGTAAACAAACAGATATTTAGAAAGTAGGTCTTCACGTCATATTTATAATAAAGAATCAATTACATGAAGATGCATGATTTGTTTTCCCATCAACATGGCAGCTAATATGAATAATGAAGGATAACCACTGTCTTACCTAAAGCAGCAAAGTCCAACACTTGAACCTGCATCATATGTCATCATATGTGGTGCCCATCAACAATGCCAGACTCAACTTAAGATGTTTTTCAAAAGTCAGGATAAATTCAGTGGGGAATGCTAGTCTAAAATGTTCATGGAATAAGTCTGATGAATAAATGAATCTTTTTCACTTAAGTCATCTCAGTGCACGCTTGTTTTAAGTTGATCCACGGTGCGTACAGACGCCACAACTTCAAATGCGCATGTTAATAAAAATATAATATTTTTTAATGCTACCAAAATGTCATAAAAACGGTTTTTTCATGGATCAAACTACTTGTTTATTATAAAACAAAAATGTAGAATCTTTTTAGAAACTAAGACATTTTCTCTGTGTACACAATCGATGTAGAACGTTGCTCGGAGCCACAGATCCAGAGTCTTTTCTCATCCCATTCTCCCAGTTACAGGGAGCTGTAACACGGAGCAGTTCGGCTGCATAAGTTATTGAATTGAGCAAATATTTCACCCTGTGTATCATGTCATGGCCAGTGGAAGACTAGTCTTATAATCACTCTGCCTAAACGCGTTTACTGATTTTTTAATGCAGTGTGTATTAACACATGAATCAATCGTGTTTCACTCAACCGAATGTTGACCTCATATTGCTTTAAAACATGAGAAAGGTGTGTTAACGAGTTGATTAACAGGCGATGTCTGTATCTAAAAGGTGATTGGCTCTTGTACCTGCAAGGCGGGACTTTAATTTTTAAAGGTTAATTTGGTCATTGTTTAGAAGTACTTTAGCATGTAGACGACCTCAAAGCTAACATGTACAGATTAAAAGATACAAAACTCTATTTTGATTTCATGGGTTCCTTAAGGTGAAGTGTCATTTTTTTCCCCATTTTTTATGTTAAAAATGTTTTTCTCTTATCCTAACTTACAATATTATGCAGAGACATCTATAAATATGAGTGGGTAATATAGAAAAAATTATATTATGCTTTTCTCAATTTTTCTGGTCGACTATATATCGCAGAAAATTATATATACAGTGGCAAGAAAAAGTATGTGAACCCTTTGGAATTAGCTGGTTTCTGCATTAATTGTTCATAAAATGTGATCTCATCCTCATCAAAGTCACAAGTACAGACAAACACAATGTGCTTAAAGCTATTCACACATAAACAATTATAATCGTTCATGTATTTATTGAACACACCCTATTAAACATTCACAGTGCTGTGGTAAAATTAAGTGAACATTTGGATTTAATAACTGGTCGATAACAAATGTACAGTAAGACAAAATACACATGTTAAAAATACATTCTCTGAAAAACCTAAATATCATATGCAGTGTTGTTTCTAAAACAAGATAAATCAAACTGATCTTGTTTTAAGGATTTTTAGCCTTAATTTGATTTGATTTAGCCTTGAGTTTTAAAAAATTATTATCAAGAATATGATTTTTGCCCTAATATCAAAGGTCTTACTAGAAAAGAAGAAATTATGATCCAACATGAATTTTCTTGATAAAAAAATATGATCGTGCCTGGTAACACATGCATGTAAAATGGCTTGAAATAGCATTTAGTTTAGCGTAAAGCTGACAATTTACACAAGGATTATTTTTATCTCTTCTGCTCCAAACTTATTTCAAACTTACTTCTCTGTCTGCTCGTATGAATGAAACACATAATAAGAAAGTGTTTCACCGCTGTTCAAATGCACTTTGGATCGCATCATTTATATGTATAAATGTTTTCCATCTGAAAGGACTAAATATTAAATGAAACAAATGACAATAAAATGCAAAGTAATCTCTTCAGTAATCAAAATACTTTTTGAATGTAACTGTATTCATTTGTGGACAGGCATTAGCTTGGTTTAGGTCCTATCTCTCTGACCGCTACCACTTTGTCTGTGTAAATGAGGAACTGTCAGATCAAATTAAAGTATGGAGTGCCACAAGGATCAGTTTTAGGGTCTCTGCTTTTCTCCTTATATATGCTCCCCCCGGGAGACATTAACAGGAACCATGGAATTAGTTTTCACTGTTATGCTGACATTACCCAACTTTATAATTCTTAGAAACCCAACGAAATTTTACAATTTTCCAAATTAACAGTGTATAAATGATATCAAAGAGTAGATGGCTAGAAATTTCCTTCTACTCAATTCCAATAAAACATAAGTACTAATTGTTGGAACAAAAACCTAAAAAAATAAGATGCTGAAATATAATCTGAATCTTGATGGATGTACTGTAACGTTAACTTCTACAGCTAAATATTTAGGTGTTATGTTTGATAGCCATATAACATTTGAAAAACAAATTTCCAATATTTGTAGAACTGCATTCTTCCACCTTAGAAATATTGCTAAGTTACTACACATGCTATCTGTTTCTGATGCCAAAAAACTAATTCATGCGTTCATGACCTCAAGACTAGATTATTGTAATGCATTACTAGGTGGATGTCTTGCAGGTTTAATAAATAAACTTCAGTTGGTTCAAAGTGCAGCAGCTAGAGTGCTAATTAGAACCAAGAAATATGATAACATTAGCCCAATTTTATCGGCGTTACATTGGCCACCTGTTAAGTTTTGTTGTAATTTTAACATTCTGTTAATACTGACAAAGCTTTGAATGGTCTAGCTTCTAAGTACTTAATTGACCTTCTATCATGCTATAATCCATCATGCTCACTATGATTGCAAAACTCTGGCCTGTTAACAATACCAAGAATATCAAAATCCTCAAAAGGAGGGTGATCATTTTCATATTTGGCTCCTAAACTATGGAATAGTCTTCCTAGCAGTGTTCGGAACTCAGACACACTCTCTCAGTTTAAGTCTAGACTAAAGACTTATCTATTCAGCCAGACACCTAATTTATCCCTCAATTTATAGTTATGCTGCTTTAGTTAGGTCTGCTGGAACCAGAAACACTTCTCTTATTCTTTAACCCTGCTTTAAAGTGAATGGCATCTACGCTAATTTTATTCTATTTCTTTTCCTGTCTAAACCTCGGGATTATATCCTGAGGTTACCAGAGCCTGCCAGATCCGTTTCCAGTCCTGCCTGATGTCCGACTCCCAATGTGTTGCTGAGTGATGATGACCAACTGCAGCATGTGCCAGCCAGACTTCACTTCAATCTACTAAGACGGACTGCTCAGAGGATGAACTGATGCAAACTCAAAGACATGGGATTCTTCATGAGCCACTGTCTGAACCATGGGCTTAGGATGGAGTTCACCAATTCAAGGACTGCGATGCTCCTCACTGAATGATAACTATATCAACTTGGTCAAAGGAGGGACAACACTCTTATCTATGTGTATTTCCTTACTTAATTCAGGATGACTTCAAGGACTTTAACACTAAAACTAATAGTTCATACAAAAATTTTTTTTTAACTGTTGACCCACAACACTTACTTAGTTTACTAATTTTAACCACTAATAGTTCTAAACATAACAAATATTGGCAGTATGTTCATTCATTTTCTGTTCTAGCATAACTTCATGTTCAGCTGCTTTGAAACAATGCCTGTTTTGAAAAGCGCTATACAAATAAATTTGACTTGACTTGACTTAACAATTCTTGATCGTAGGCCTTCTGAGATCTCTTTTTTGTGAGGCATGGTCCACGTCAGCAAATGCTTCTTGTGAATAGCAAACTCAAAATGTTTGAGTGCTTTTTATAAGTCAAAGTAGCTCTAAACCACACCTCCAATCTCTTTTCAATAATTGGATGCCAGGTTTGCCAAAGCCTGAGTCTAAATAGCTTTTGTTGACATCACTGGCCTAGGGGTTCACATACTTTTTCCAAACTACACTGTGAATGTTTTAATGATGTATTCAGTATGTACAAGAACAATACAATAATTTGTGTGTTATTAGTTAAAACAGATCGTGTTTGTTCATTATTGTAACTTAGATGAAGATCAAAACAGATTTTAAGACAAATTTATACATAAATGCAGGTAATTCCAAAGGGTTCACACACTTTTTCTTGCCAATGTGTTATGGAAAAGTGATTAAAAAAACAGTAAAGAATTATGAAAGTTCCTTTTTTTTTATCTAAAATATGTCTATTGTCCAAACTAATGGACCTTTCACACATTTTTAAAACATATATTTTTATTTCGAACAGTCATGCACATTGCAATGAAAAAACTTTCAGTACAGTACTAATTATTAAAAAATATTTTTTAATCTATTTCATCGCCTCAAAATTGTTTTTCAATCCAAGCAAAAACTTTGTCTCCTTTAGTTGAACATTAAAAGCTTTTGCTTTGATTTTGAAGCAAATTAACTCAGATCCATTATTATTTGTAATGCAAATGCCGTTAGGTGCTGCTAAATGCATAGATATTTCACATTTCTATTTTAAACACAAGAACTTCAAACAAAACCGTAAAATTTGTATTTCTGAATAGCAAGTCTTTTAATTCTGCTCTATCCTCAGGACTGTGGTCATTGACATACGAACAGGAGTTGACCACACCGCTACACGTCACTGCCGGCAGGGGTTTCACTGAGTGTCTAAGACATCTTCTCCAGAGGGGCGCTCGAGTGGACCTGGCACCTGGGGGCACCACTGCTCTACATGAGGCCTGTGAAGAGTGCCAGCAAGAGTGTGCCATGCTGTTGCTGCAGTACGGCGCCAATGCCAACGAGGTGAACGAGGATGGGCAGATGCCCCTGCACGTGTGCACTGAGCTCGAGTCGCTTGAGTGAGTGCTGCTTCAGTCCCCTGATTGCAGGAAGCATTGTGGAGAATTTAGCTATTTCAAATGATTGACAGGTTGACACTTGAAATGAAGGGGCTTCATATGAATTCATAGACAGGAATAACTCCGGAAGAATGTAAACATTTAAACGTAACGTCCACATTTATACTCAACAATTGCCTATCAGCAAAGTTGATAGAGATAATGCAAAATCTAACTTCATCTTGTGTAGCCAGACTTTTGACATGCAACATAAAGTGTGGTCCACTTTGCAGCTCATTGTGCAACCTGATCTCATGAAAATTATGTGATTGTGACGATATTTTTGCAAAACGATTTCACATGGTTCATTACACGTATCGTGGTAGTTCAGAGCTGAATAAGGGAGTAAAATGTTTTCCCAAACAGATGAGGTTTTTAACGTCAATGCTTTATGGAGTTTTAAATCAACAAAACCTACCTGATATCTGAACTGATAATCTGCCATTTTAATAGTGATTTCTGTGAAAGTTCATTGTTCATTGTTCAAATCATTGTTGTTGTAGCACCTCTAGTATTTATTTCACCTGGAAACTGTTGCAATATGTGAAACAAGCCATGTAAAAATCATTTTGAAAAATTTATTAAATATAATCTACTCCAAATACAGTTAAAAAACTAGCTAACTAGATCAATGTGCATTGTACACTCACAAACTCTGGCAACAAGTGTCCATGTTTGAATCTTTTCTGTTTGTTTTGCCAGGTGTGCCAAACATCTAATCTCATCTGGCGCTGTTATTAATGGTCAAAGCTTGTATGAGAATGACACACCCCTCCATGTGGCCGCCCGCCATGGCCTTCCAGGTCATGTGGAGCTCTACTTACGTTATGGAGCGGCGCTAAACCTACAAAATGATGAAGGACTCACGCCACTCAATTCCGCCTGTTCCCAACCACAAGACCGCGCGTCTCTAGAGCGCTACACTAGTGTGTGCCACCTGCTAGTGTCTGCTGGGGCAGACATACATATTAGTGACGCAGACAAGCAGACACCACTGCATATGGCGTGCAAGAACGTCAACCCTGATGTGGTAGAACTACTGCTTAAACACAAAGCCTCGGTCAATGAGATGGATTACAGTGCAGATGCACCTATGCATAACATCCTGAAGGGGGTGGCCTATAAGGTAGACAATGAGCCTGAGAGGATTGTACAGGCACTACTCAACTACGGATCCATCAGAGTGTGGCCTGGAGCCCTGCCGAAGGCCAGTACTTGAGAAGAGAGTATTTGTTGCAAAAGTACTTAAGGCTGAAATGTGTAATTTCTGCACAACCTAGTGACACCAAATGGAATTGCAAAAATAATCACTGTTTTCAATCAGATTCCAGAAAAATCCAGCTGTCGTCCATTGGTTGTACAAACAGATAGTCCCGCTCCAAATTTACACCATTGGTTGAGCCAGTGTTGCTGTGCCAGGCTGGACAAGATGCTCACAGAAAGAGAGTAATGTTTTGATAGCGCCACAGTCTTTACACTTTTAGGTTACATTAATCGACAGATGGCTGTACAAATGAAATGCATTTGACGAAGAACTTCTCGACCGTTAATAAAGTATGTTGAGTAATATCAGAGACAGCATAGCTACTTGTATTAAAATGAATGGGAGAAATTGGAAGGCCAAATATGGAGGGTGTATAAAAGAAAGTCCCACGAAACAGGTAAAGGAGCCAGTCACCTTTTTGGTAGAGACGAAGCCTGTTAGTTAACTCAAGCATGCACATTAAAAAGGACCAGACTGACAAATAGTGTTTTCAGTGTGATCTGAGCTAAAGAAGCACAATTTATTATACCATTGTTGTCAGATTTTACTGCGTATTTTAAAATATGTTATTTGATTGTAATCTTGACCAACCATTTAGGTGATTTCAGTCTTTCCCCATTCAAGTAAATAAGAGTTGTACTTGTATACCGTTTGTAAAATAGCAGCCCTGGAGCTTTCCAAAGCTACTCCAAAGGTTCTCCACCATTTTTTAAGACTTTTAGACTTTAAACATATTCGCCAAGTATAAAATATACATGATACAGATGGAGATTCATTGTATGTATTTCTCACCTAATCTATGAATACTTACGAATACTGAGAATTCGGACACCAAACTCAATTGGCATACTGCTTTTGGGATTCTATGTTAAGTGGGGAGATATAAATATTTGGATGCAGGGCACGACTAAGCGCTACCTCAAAATGGAATTGGAAACTAACTTTGCCTTTTTGTTATATGTAAGGATCCAACCTAAATTTAAAAAAAAAAAATCGGTGTACATCTGCAGACTGTGAATTAGAGTTTTCTTTAGCAAACAATATAGTTATTCTTTTGAACAAATACACAGAAATGAATTAAGTCGAAACCAATCACTAAAGTTCACCACAAGCAACATGTGATATTTTAGTTGTCACAAATGCAGAAATAATCATTTTTTTGATGGGTTTATTTCTGTCTTTCAAAAGCTAACAGTTGATATCATGCATTCAATGAGTCCCACTTGTGCCAAATAAATTGCCTAAGTCTTAACGAGGCAAATGTTAATAGGAGATTAATTAGCACTAATTGCAGAAATTTCCCACAATCCCCCAGAGGGGAGCTCAATCTGTTCATCAAGCAGAGTAGTTAATTATTCTGTTCAATGTTCTCCCATAAATACAACATTCAACCTTTGACCTACACAACACTGGTGGAGCAATTGCTCCAGGTGGGAACTGACAAAATCCTGCTCATCTCTGGCCAGCTTACCTTGTTGAATTTTTTTATTATGATAGAAACAGAAACAATTTAATGATTCCTTGCTTTAGAATGTGAAGTGATTTTTTTCAAAACAGTATCAGGCCACTTGACTCCTATGTTTAACTTGTTGAGTTGAGAGTCTTCCAACAGCATCTATCTGGGATTTCCTGGCCAAACTAATAGATGAGAAAATGGGGTAAACTGGAAACTCTCTGTGTTTTTGTTACAGCATAAAGAGCACAATATACCAGATTCTAATATTAGATCATAGAGTGAGTATTTTGTTGCACGGGGAGGATAATACAGGATCTTGGTTCGAGTCCCAGCCAGCTTATCCAAGAAGGGATGCTGTCAACCTCTCGGTTAGAGTCAGAGTTGTAATCTCCCAGTTGAAGTCTGAGTAAGACGTAGCCTTTCAGTTCGAGTCCATATCATGAGGTACCTGGGTCGGACCTAGGATTTCTATGACAAGACTGTCCAAAACCTGAAAAAATGCTGCCTTCTACTTCATCTGGTCGATTTTTGAAGGCAGCATACATGTACATGTGTCCTGTTTTTCAAAGTAAGTTTCTATTTCAACCGAGAGATCAGTTTGAGAGTTGCAATGTAGTCTCAGAATGAATATTACTATAACTACATTTTTGAAAACTTATTTTTACGTGCTGAATTCTACATTTCGTCGCAGTTTACTGGTGAAATTAACACTAGAGGCGCGATGACAACCAGGGCCACATTAACGCACCGGCTTACCTGGGCTGAAGCCCAGGGCCACCAGCTTCAGAGGGCCCCTAACTCCCTGGTGGGTGGGGGGAGGCAGGGTGGGCAGTCGCGGCATCCGTCACCCTGTCAACTTTCATGGGAGCAAGCGCATATAAACGCGTGCAGCGTGAGCCACAAATGCAAAAATGGAGATGGTGCACAATAGAGACAGCGGTCCGTGTAGCGCATGGTCACTGAGTAAAAACTTCCTGCCTTCATCCCCCAAATGAACCGATAGTGTTGTTTTTGGACACTATTGGTTAGGTTTAGGCGTTGGTGTAGGGTAAGGATGTCTGTTCTCTGTCTTCCTCTCATCTGATTTTAGATCACTATTGGTTAGGTTTAGGTTAAAGTTTTAGGTTTCATGAGTATGTTTTACTCATTAGAACTGCCATCTAATATTCACCTTAAAAATCTTGTCTGATTACGACAACAGTTTACTCGCTTTTGGTGCCCCCTGCTGGACATTTAACTGGGAAACTGCAGCCAAATGTGAAATAGCCCTTACAATAAACAGAGTTGCCACAAACTTGTTGCCAGCTTACCGCAAATTCACCACTCATTCATTTTCACATGCAAGTGAGCTTTGCTGCAAACTCAACATTGTCGGCAAAGGTTTTCTGCAGGTTCACTAACTTGCTGCAAACTTCTGGCAAACAGCGAATAACAAACTCATTTGCATGTGAAAATAATGAGTGGCGAATTTGTGGCAAGTTTGCAGCAATTTTGTGGTAACTCTAGATTTTTTGTAAGGGAAAGCATGTAATTTTGTTTAGCAAAAATGTTGCCACAGTCATGTAATGTTCATGTGACCAGGCTGGAGAGTTCATTTGAAATTGTTCTAATTCATTACACATGGGATTATAGTGCCTTAGAAGCTGTTCTGAAACCAGTTTTCTTAGCAGGTTCCTTCGTACAAGATGCTGCCTGTTAAGTTTTTGACCTAATGAGCAGCAAGGCAGCTGCTACCATATTTGGTAGCTTCATTTTGTGCAGTTTTTGTCTGTAATATGTTGGCTCCATTCTCTAATTTATCTTGCATAGGTGCTGAAATATTGCTGCATATCTCCACGAACAATAGAGGTGCTCTTCAATGCCTATGACCGCCTCAAAATCACTGACGCCTGGGTAGAGGCAGTTCCTACTGGGGGTATTTCAGGTAAGATGTCAATCAGTGATGTTAGAACTCCAGCTGAATCAATTTTCCATTGACCTATATGTTTCAAACAAACACTATAATGAATGCTGTTGTATGTAGGTTAGTGTCTGAGTAAGTGGTAAACATTTCAAAACAACAATCAAGCTTTGATTGGTGTTATGTTTTGCTGATTGTGAGAACATTGAAAAGCAGTGCATTGCTTGTATTGTACAGTATTGCTAATTTCAGATATCTTCACTGTGGGTTTGTTTCAACACAGAAACACCAGGAATTCTACGAATCCTTGTTTGCACTGACACAAACGCCTCGATCTCTGCAGCACCTGGCTCGTCACAGACTCCGAACATTTCTGGAAGGTCGCTTGCACAGGGTAGTCCCTAAACTGGGTCTACCCACTTTTCTTAAAAATTACCTAATGCTGGCATTCAAAGGCTATATTCACTGAGAGAGACCATAAACCTGAGAATGTTGAATGTGTAAGTGTGCAGTGATTGAGTTTTATACGGTGACCTATTTCCTTTGGTCATGTAGATGGACAATATGGATGTTTAAAGAGAGAAGCAGGGGGTATTGTGTAACATAAAGTGGTGATAAATCTAGTATTGTGTGTCATTTTGAAGGAATTGTAAGAAAAATGGGACTGTCACCTTTCAGTTTAGAAGTTCAAATGAATGGTGATTTTATAGGAATTTGTGAAATGGAGGTGCTTAACCTCAGTCTGTTTTGTCAATGAAGACAATTATTATAATGTGTATAACTAGAATGATATAATTCAGTTTTTCCTTTGTAAAATATACATATATATATATATATATAGAGAGAGAGAGAGAGAGAGAGAGAGAGAGAGAGAGAGGAGAGAGAGAGAGAGAGAGAGATGAAATTTTGTTTATATAGAAGGACAGAACTAGTCAGTATACTACATACTGTATATTCGATGTAACACAATACAATTACAATATTTACCACAAGGGGGCGCAATGGAGCTCAAATGAAATCTGAACTCCATTGAACTTGAAAGTTCTCAAATCACTAATGAAAATTGAACTTCAAATAAAACTGTCAGTTTATGAGAAGAAAAGATTTACAGTAAATCATTCTGAACTGTCTATATTTTATTTTATTTTAGCATAAAGCTTTTAAAGTAAAAAATATATATATTTTTATTGAATAGTTTTGTATTTGTATTGATCTAAATAGTCGTACATCACTTTGGATCTGTAATTTTCATATCCATTCTGTGGTAATGATAATATTGCTTGATTTTAGTTCCTATGCTTAATTTACCTACTTGAGAATCCAAAATCCATAATGACACCAAACAAATTAGTGGTCAGCTTAAATGCATTCAGGAAATACATTTATCATTAATTTTGAGAAACCTGAATTGAAATAATTTTTGGGGACCTTGTTTTGCATCATCTTGATCAATTTCGGCTCTTAGTTTCTCTTAGTATCTGAACATCGAGGTTTTCCTTACAGAAAAGTACTGTGGTGGTATCACGATTTATTAATGATTAATTAATGATTACCATGTATGTGGTATTTACAAAGTACTTTAAAGTATACCATGCTACCATGTTCAAAAAACATGGCCATATGACCAAAAAGAAGCTACTTTTTTGTTAGTGTTGAACACCTTTCTCATCATTACCTTCAGTTGGCTATCTATCAGTACAACCAAAACTGATTTCATCTTCATTTTCCGTCATAGCTATTCATATACGGCATGTTTTGTCATCACAGTTGTTGACGGGAAACCTTACTTTTTATCTCTCTGAACGTATACAGATTTGTGCCATAATAATAATAATAATAATAATAATAATAATAATAATAATAATAATAATAATAATAATAAGAGTAGGCTATCACATTTCAGTTATAGTGATTATCATTATCAAGTCCTAGAAGATTGACACAGGATCATCCAGTCACATGTTAATTTTCTTTCAGAGAAACATTACGGAGATGAGAGTTGTGTGGAAGTGTTATGTTATGGAGAGGCACGCATTTGAATGATAACCACAAGTAAATGCGGAGAACAGAATGACGGGACAAGGCGAGGGTCTCGTGTTAAATGATCCTGTCAACCCTACTATTTAAAAAGCACCAACTTCTGAACGGATTTGTGAATAAAGAAAATATTCAACAAATGTTCATTTAAATAAATAAATAAACAAATAGCAAAAGTCATTAGTAGCCTATTTTTAATTAGAATTAAGAATATTATGATTTCTACAGCAATATTTATTAAAATAAGAATGACAATAACAATATTTATAGGCCTATATATATATATATATATATATATATATATATATATATATATATATATATATATATATATATATATGTAATAATGTAATATAATAATATTATATCATTATAATTATATAGATTTAATATTTTCTGTAATGTTAATAATAATAATTTATTATTATTATTATTATTATTATTACTATTATTATTATTATATATAATAATAACTATTGTAGAGAGGAACAAATGTGCAAAGCAATTGCCAGTGAACAGATCACTGATAAATGTCTCATATAAGGTGACGGGGGACTGATTGTCACCCATTCAGTAGTGTGTGTGTGTGTGTGTGTGAGAGAGAGAGAGAGAGAGAGAGAGAGAGAGAGTCTGGTTGGTTTCAATAGATCAAAGAGCACTGCTCCTGAATGGAGTCATTTGCAATTATAAGAATAATTAGCATCTGTGGCTCCTCCATTGCTAATCAGAGTCGGAGGTGATGTGTTTATGTCCTCGCGCAATCAGACGGCCAGTTGGAGAACTCGCGCGCCCCGCAGGACTCAATAGCGCCTAATCATCATCAGAAGTGAATTGGCATTTAAACGGTCAAATGATCTGCGATTAAATTAATGCTTAGCGGGAAAGAGAAACTGCTCAGAGGGTAGAATTTTAAACTTTTTTTTTTTTTTTTTTTAAATAAATACAATTATATATATATATATATATATATATATATATATATATATATATATATATATATATATATATATAATATTCCCAACTATCCTATTAAAACATATAGGTACTACTTTTTACTGTAAAGGTCTTTTGCTTCCTAAGTTTCTGTGCACTACTATCTTGTCAAATTAGCCTACCTGATGACATTTGACCAGAACTGAATTTATATAGGCTTATTTTCCGGCAAGGGTCTGTCCTCTGAATGAAGATTTATTGCATTAATATTTTTATTTTATTTATGTATTATATAAAAACATTTTTTTAAATAAATGTTAGGCCTATATATATATATAAACGTAAATATTTGCATAATTAATATAGGCCTATAATAATATAATATACTGTATAAATATATTATATAGGCTATTTTATAGTAATATGTAATTATTAATACTTTGTTTTTTAATCTTAAATTTAAAAAAAAAATTATAGTACACCCCCATTTTTTTTTTTTTTTTTTTTTCAGTAAAGTGTTCGCACAGAGCTCTACATTCGCACGTAATGTCATCAGTAAGATCTCTCTCTTGGGATAATTGTTGCCGCACTCCGAGAAGGCCAGATTCACTCTTTATTCCAATAGAATAGAAAAGAGACTCTCTCACAAGAGGGGCAAAACATCTGCCTCTCCGCCCTCACGACTCCGATGCCATAGGCCCCTAAAAAATCAACAAAAGAACCGTTGTTGTATATCTTCCCTTGAATACAAAGTAATTACTTATCATCAATCAAAATTAATAATAGTTGATTGGGTTGGTGTGGTCAGCGCAGTCCCCTCACATTCGCTTTGCAGTCAATGTGGACCGGGGAAAAGAGGAGGGGGGATTTGACCTGTCTATTGGGGTATCCACTGGGAAACTACCCCTTCCCAACGCGGCCTAAAAAGTCAGGAACTGAATAAGGAAATGAAGCGTAATTTGAGGAAGATGGATGAGTCTCCAGGGCAACTCCCCCTTCTATCCTCTTGTATTGATGATAACCGTTTGCGCCCTGGATGTGTGTGTGTGTGTGTGTGTGTGAGAGAGAGAGAGAGAGAGAGAGAGAGAGGGAGATAGAGGTGGGAAAGCGAGAGCGAGAGAAAGAAGAGTGAGTGTGTGTTTATGTCTCAGTATGTGACAAATAGAGGCTGAGATACTCAGAGCTCCAGACAAAAATACGCGTCAGGTCTCAGTCAGTTTGACGTCGAGGCGCGGGGACGGCGAGGTCCCGTTCGGCTCCATCGGGATAACTGTGGACCAACATTTGGGTGATTTGTCTCACTCACACGGCCACAATACGGAATTTATACTAGCAGACACCGCTCAGTTCACCATGCAGAGACCGAGCGGTCCGGGGACGGCGTTTTCCATCGATTCTTTGATTGGCACTCCACAGCCGCGGCCGGGCCACCTGCTCTACACGGGCTACCCGATGTTTATGCCGTACCGACCGCTCATGATTCCGCAAGCCCTGTCTCATTCGTCATTACCGTCAGGTATCCCTCCGTTAGCGCCTCTGGCATCCTTCGCGGGGCGTTTGACAAACACTTTTTGCGCGGGGTTGGGGCAGGGGATGCCCTCCATGGTTGCGCTCACCACCACGCTGCCCAGTTTCTCGGACCCTCCAGATAGTTTCTATCCCCCGCAGGAGATGCCGGGACCCCGGTTAAGCGCTAATGGGACGGGGATCAACCGGCAGGACAGCCCACACGAGGAGCTCAAGGGCTCAGATCTGCTGAATTTCTCGGAAACATTTCAGGCAGTTGCAGGTAAGCACTGGAGACTAACTTTAGGTCGCTGACAGGTGGTTTGCTGGCGTAGTTCAAAAGTTTTGGTAACACTTTATAATAGCCTACCTTTAATAACTTTAAAAACACAATTGCGTTATAATGTATAATGCTCAGAGTTAAAATTTTCCCCTAAAAAATGGGCTTCATGGTCACATCTAAATGAAGTGGTTTGATCACAACAAAATCTAACATCACCATGGCTAAATACAGTAGGTTACACCAACAAAACTTATTTTTAGGGTTAGATTTCCCCCTAGATTAGGGTAACAGTTTCAAATTACCACTTTTTGCAGTGTATGAAATAGTTGGAAATGTCATGAAACTTTGATTTATGCAGTTTCGTATAGGCTTGAAAGTTACTAGAAAGTTTCAATTAAGTTCTAAAAATGGGCTACATTTGATTTTGGTGCTAAACCAAAAATTCACCAAGTTTGTTGCATTGTTCCTATGAAAGTGGACTGAAAATTGACCAAGTGCATTTGGAGAAAATTAGCCTACTTTTTTTTTCTACATACAGCCTGTATTTCTCATATGTTGTACTGCTCTTCGGACGTATTATTAAAGGAAAATTGTTAACGTATTTTTTTTTTACATGAATCAAGCCAGTTAATTTAGATGTTACCACATGAAGCACATTTGTGAACATTTTATTGAGTGTTATAGGCCTCCACTTTGAGAGGTGTTCAAAACAATTCTATGCTCCAAAATGGATGGAGCTTTAGTGCTTTTATATGTTTTGTTACATTTCTAAATTACTTCTGTAAAATTAAAGATATCTTACATAGAATAATGCATTTAGCAACTGTTGCATGAGACACTCCATCTGTCCCATGATATCAAAGATGGTCAATGGTTTATATCATGATGATTTTCGCTCTCTTCAGGCGAAACCAAATTATACAGTTCAGATGACGAGAAACTGGACCTGAAATCAGCGGAGGCAGCGTGCAGCGACAGAGAGGACAGTTCGGCCGACAGCGAGAACGAAAGTTTCTCCGACGGAAACACCTGCGGTTCAGCGTCCCAGAAAGGGAAATTCAAAGCCAGCTCACAGGACGCGTTACCCCCGGGCGGTTCGGCGGGTAAGAGCCGGAGGAGACGGACTGCTTTCACCAGCGAGCAGCTGCTGGAACTGGAGAAAGAGTTTCACTGTAAGAAGTATCTGTCTCTCACCGAGCGCTCGCAGATCGCACACGCACTCAAACTGAGCGAGGTCCAGGTCAAAATCTGGTTCCAGAACCGCCGGGCCAAGTGGAAGCGCATCAAAGCCGGCAACGTCAACAACAGATCCGGGGAGCCCGTGCGGAACCCCAAAATTGTGGTGCCCATTCCCGTGCATGTCAACAGGTTTGCTGTTCGGAGTCAGCACCAACCGATCGAACAAGGCACCAGGCCATGAACTCAAACTAAAATCACATGACCTTGAACTCCTACAATTAACATTTACATGACCCACAGGTTCCTGCAGGTCTTGGATGAAACAGTACAAATGCATGAAGCACACCTAAAAGGAAACGATTCCACTATCTAGAAGGATATAAACTGACTTTATAATAACTTTCATTATGAAGTCATTATCAAATATGAGGCCTAGTCATTATAAAATGCTTGACAGATCAGCGGTTCATGTAGCTATACTTCATAATGCATACACCTATAATATATATATATATATATATATATATATATATATATATATATATATATATATATATATATATATTGTGTGTGTGTGTGTGTGTGTGTGTGTGTGTGTGTGTGTGTGTGTGTGTGTGTGTGTGTAAAGGTTTTATGGAATTACTTACTGTTCTTAGAATCAACGTGTACAAATGATCTGTTAGGTGTATTATAATAATATTTGTTAATGACTAAATGAAAGTTATTTTAACGTGTTACCGACTTTTATATCTGAACAGACGTTTACAAAACGACATTGTTTTCCCAGGTTTGTTCTTCTTTTCATTCTCTCCCCTAAAGTTTGTTTCTCTTTAATTTATTGTTTTGTACATTTGTAAATATCAATTGTGTCCATGCGACACACATGTGCACTATATGAAACGAGACTGTAAAGAGACATTTTTGAAAATAAGTATTTATAAGTTGCTGTCTAGTGAGTTTTTTGCATGTGTTGCTAATTTGTGTCTAATTTTCCCCATATGGTTCGAACGGGCCGTTTTCGTTGTTTCAGCCATTTTGCATGTGATCTTTAAAGCATTTTTGGCCCTTAGAGGCTGCAGTCCCCTAAGTTCTTTGTAAAAACCGATGATGGAAATAAATAAGATTAAAAAAAAAGACACTGGCAGAGTGATGTATTCCCATCGACGTGGCAATAAAGAACACAGAAATTCATCAAATGTAATATTGGTTTTATCACATTAAGAACTGAAAACATTTCTAAAATATCTGTTAAGGGGTATTATAAATAATAATAATAATAATAATAATAATAATAATAATAATAATAATAATAATAATTGCATGCAAGAATTAGTGTTTGTCAGCTCCGTAAATGAATTATTGATAAACTCTTTGACTCAAAGATAGATAGGACTGTTTTATCCGAAACATTAATCTAAAGCATTTGTTGACGAAATTTTCAATAGCAAATATTTGCTCTGTCAAATATTGAAACAAATGTCGTGCGTTATAGTTTAGCGTAACACGTTTCAACAGTTTTGGCAACTATTTATCATTTTTATTTATCAATCTGTTCATTCAGATTCATTCTCAAACAAATACATTTTGCATGCAATAAACATTTAAGAATCCAAATTAAATAATATGGCGGAATTATCACACATTCTTACTAAAATGAACGGAAAAGCACAACAACAACAACAACAACAACAACAGTAACAGCAGCAGCAGCAGCATCAGCAGTAAAAGGGATATAAATGGATAATTTTGTACCTTTACATCTGCGTCATAATAAAGGATGAAGGTCGGATGTTGCGTTATTTTCTAGTTTTTCTATTTTTTATTTTATTATTATTATTATTATTATTATTATTATTTACCATTTTGGTTTCTTTGATGGGTCTTTTTAAGCTTCAAGACATAATTTCACAAAATGTTATCCTTCAAAGATGTTTATTAAACCAGAGACATTATGCATAGCATGGGTCAACGTACACTGACATTAGCATTATCTGTCTTGTCTTTAAAGATGTCTACTCTCCAGTTGTCCCGCAGGCTTACTTTATTTAATGCATTTTGAACAGGCTGATGGGGTAAAATGTTTATCTTTGCGTTGGGCATAAACATGAATTTATTTGTTTTATACGTCTATAATAATAATAATAATTATAATGATAATAATTATAGTTATTAATAATAATTATAATAATAATTATTGTTGTTATTGTTATAATAATAATAATTATTACTATTATTATTATTATTATTATTATTTAAAAATAGGAAAGAATGTAACTTTTGGAAGCATCTCTTTCCTTAAAATCAGCATTTTTTGTCTGTACCATTTCTAATGGGCAACTCGTTTTCTGTAATACCAAGTTAGTTGGAAAATTAATTATCAAAGAGACCAAACAGTTTAAAAAGTCCCCTGTGGTTTCCTGCAATATCCGTGGGAATATAAGCATAGAATATACTCTAACTTCAGACCAAAAAAGTATTCTTAATTCAACATCAATCTATATGCTGAAATTAAAAAATGTATTCCTTCGACTTGAATCAACTATTTAGTCTAGACTGAAAACGCATTTGATTTTATTAAAAAAAAAAAAAAAAAAAGGTTTATCAAGATACAAGAAGCTATACTAACTTTAGGGGGAAAAAAATATAACATCCTTCTGATTATAAATGTTTAATCTCAGTTTACAAGCTCTTGAAAGTCACATATGTTGCTAAAACTTTCATACTACACAATTTTATCTTCAAAGCATTCAATGTGAGCAAATCCTTCACCATATCTGACTTAAAGGCTCAATATTTCCATATGTCGTAACAAGTAGGCCTATATGGCCTTCTTGTATAGGGGAATATGATGAAAACATACTTTTACAACCACACAAGTGCATCTGAAAAGACACTTTTTGATATTGATCCAATTCCAAAGACTCAGTGATGACCAATGGGAATCATATAAGAGAGAGAGAGAGAGAGAGAGAGAGAGAGAGAGAGAGAGAGAGAGAGAGAGAGAGAGAGAGAGAGATTTGTTAATGAGCATTGGAGTCATTTGTCTCTCTTTGGGAGGCCATGCTGTCTCAGATTAGACTGATGGAGCCCTATTACACTGGTCATATCTAACACACTGTAATGAACTTCAACATCAATCATTAAAGGAGCAAGCGAAGGACCGCGGTGGGTCTGTGTCTTTCTCTCTGTTTAAGGGTTCAGTCACATTCAGCCAGTGTCCCATTCAGTCACTATAGCTCACTCACACCCTCGAGTACGCCAACATCGTGACACTGGAAAGCTGTTTTTTCTCTTGAACAAACAATGGACACAAAGCCGGTCCAATGTCGTTTGAACGAAGGTAAACTTGACCTAGAAGATAAAATGAATGAAAACGTGTACAAGTCAGTAACACAGTGAAGAAAAAAATAAATGCGTCCTCAGTTTCAGCAACTGCACATTGAAAGTACTCAGAGGGAAAATAATTTCATTAAGGTATTTCAAGCTACTTGCTACTTTATCAAATATTCAGACTAACGAAAACTGTATTTATGTACAGCTACTTAAAAAGGCTCAGCTACATTATACGAAATGTTAGTCATTATAGTTTTAAAAATGATTAAAAAAAATCTAACATGATGGTGTTACATAAATAAAATAACATTATTTGTTATTTTTGAGTAAATATAAATAAAACAATTATAACACACACACACGCACTTGTTTTTATATCATTGTCGGGACTCTCTATAGACTTCCATGCAATTTATGGATATTATACAGATCTAATGATAATTTAAATCCCCTAACCCTAATCCTCACAGAAACCTTTTTGCATTTTTACTATTTTCAAAAAAAACATCGTTTACTATCTTTAATAAGCCATTTCCCTCATGGGGACCGCTGGCTGGGCCCCACAAGGTAGGTGATCTCAAGTTTTACTATTCTTGTGGAGACATTTGGTACCCACAATGTAGTATAAACATGTACACGTACACACACACACACACACACACATATTTATATATACATACCTGTATATACAGTATACACTCACCGCCACTTTACCTGCATCTACTTATTCATGCCATTATCTAATCAACCAATTGTGTGGCAACAGTGTAATGTATAAAATCATGCAGATATGGGGCAGGAGCTTCAGTTAATGTTCACATCAACCATCGGAACGGGGACAAAAATGTGATCTCAGTGATTTAGACTGTGGCGTGATTGTTGGTGCCAGATCTGTTACTGCTGATCTCCTGGGATTTTCACACGCAACAATCTCTGGAGTGTAAAGAGAACTGTGCAAAAAACAACCAGTGAGTGGCAGTTCTGAGGGTGAAAACGGCATGTTAATGACAGAAGTCAGAGGAGAATGGCCAAAATGGTCCAAGCTGACAGGAAGGTGACAGTAACCCAAATAACCACACGTTACAATAGTTCTATGCAGAAAAGCATTTCTGAAAATACAACACTTCGAACATTGAGTCGCATGGGCTACAGCAGCAGAAGACCCCTCCGGGTACCACTACTGTCAGCTTAGAACAGGAAACTGAGGCTGCAGTGGGCACAGCTTACTAAAACTGGACAGTAGACGATTGGAAAAACATCGCCGGGTCTGACAAATCCAGATTTCTGCTGAGGTACACAAATGGTAGACCCACTGCAGCCTTAGTTTTCTGTTCTTGACTGACAGAAGTGGAACCCAACATCGTCTTCTGCTGTTGTAGCCCATCCGCCTCAAGGTTCGACATGTTGAGCATTCTGAGATGCTATTCTGCTTAGTACAATTGTACAGAGGGGTTATCTGAGTTACTGTAGCCTTTCTGTCAGCTCGAACCAGTCTGGTCATTCTCTGTTGACCTCTCTCATCAACAAGGCGTTTCCGTCCACAGAACTTGCCGCTCACTGGTTGTTTTTTGTTTTTCACACCATTCTCTTTACACTAGTGACTGTTGCATGTGAAAATCCCAGGAGATCAGCAGTTACAGAAATACTCAAACCAGCCTGTCTGGCACCAACAATCATGCCACGGTCTAAATCACTGAGATCAAAATTTTTCCCCATTCTGATGGTTGATGTGAACATTAACTGAAGCATTAACTGACCCATATCTGCATGATTTTATACATAACACTGCTGCCACATGATTGGCTGATTAGATAATCGCATGAATAAGTAGATGTACAGGTGAACCTAATAAAGTGGCCGGTGAGTGTGTGTATATATATATATATATATATATATATATATATATATATACAGTATAAATACAGTATATATATAATAAAAAAAAAAAAACGCTATGAAGGAACTTACGAAAGCACTAACTTTTTCATGATGTTTAATATAACTAACAATGCGTCATGCACTTCTTGCGTAAGTCACAGAGCAATATATAAAAGAGCACTGCTTGCAGCTGCTTTCATGGGCAACAACAGCAACAGGATGCCAGTTGTAACCTACTATGATGCATGACACACCAGCAATGTGTTTTCTCTCATGGGTACTAATGGGGAGGATGAAACTGGCATTCAGACGTGATGGCACACCCTGGATAAAACTGTAGCTTGACCCTTTGAATGACACCATCACGAACTGTTGCAAGGATGATGAGAGGGATTAATGCTTAGATGCTTAGACTCTGATGCAATACTAAAAATAATGCCATTAAACCAGTTTCTACTATGTTAAATGTATGAAAAACACTGCTATAAATTATGTGCATAGAAAACAATCTCATAAACTATAATGGAGAATCTGTGAACTTTCTTGCCTCATATTGTCAGCATGTTGCTCTGACATAAGTGTAACTTAATTGTTTCAGCCTCCAGTAACTGCTAGTGGTAAATGCCTATAAGTATGAGCTGTTGCATTTACATATCCCCTCATTTAGAGACTCCGCTAATCAGCATTCTCATTATGCCAATTATACTAGCTTTAATTATTATAGCACCGTTACGAAAAAAAAAAAAAATGAATCTCAAACCAAATAGCCTACAGAGATATTCCACAAGGTGTTGTTCAAGGGATGCGGTGATGGGAGTACCAGCACAGCTTGTCGAGAGCGGAAGACTCTCATTAGGACAATCAGATTAATTGTTTAATTGATATCCGTGCATTGTTTCATTAACGGGTCATTAGGAAACGCAAGGCACCGGCGATTTGAGCTCCTCAGTGTGCAGTTCGCTGGAAATGAAAGGGAATGTACCACCTTCTCCAGTCCATAGAGGAGGAGTCGGAAATAGAGAGGCCTGAATCCTGGGAAATGTCCGGTGGACGCCCACGCCGCTGAAGTATGGGCAGATGCATCAAATCACACAGGATAAACAAGCGATGAATTTCATCAGTGCCATCATAGCCTTAATTTGGCTGCCTAATGAGTCAGAGCTAGTGGCGGAGATAAAAGTTGTCAGAGGCGCGGTTCTAATGAATTTCTTGCCACTTGTAATCAAGGTTGGCTGTCTGAGGGGCCATGATTAATGGAACCCTGGAGGATTCCCTCGGCCTTCAGCTCTCATTACAGCTAATGCATTCTCAGGCAAATTAACACACCGAGGAAAGAGGGAGCACAGGAGAGAGAATCCAAATAAGGAAGAGAGAGAAAAAGAACAAGTGATGAGCACCAGATTGAGAGAATGGGAGAAAAGAAAACATAAAATGACATTTAAGATGATCAAATATACACAAGGTTCCGACATCATTTGACCAATGATGTTTGTTTTAACATCAGCTCTACGACAACTAAGACAACTCGTAGTAATTCGCACGAGATTGTGAAATCGAGTCGTACGAAAAGTTAAAACTTTTATTCCCATAGAGACTAATGCTGCCTTCACATGCTAGCAGAAATATCATAAATACAAGTTTCCCACTAAGAAGTTGCACACAAACGATCCTTCAAGTCGTAATTAAGACTCAGAGATAATTTTGATACCCGACTTTCTGAGTTGGGAGGAGATGTATACTTTCAACATGGCGAAGAAGAGTATGTTTCTGGAGTGAATGGTTTTATTTAATTTTCTAAATATAGCTAATTGTTACCGCTTGCAGTTTTGGTCATATTACTTTATGTATATCAGCAACCATGTAATGCAAGTTGCACATTTTTATACAAAATGAGTGAAAATAGCTTGTATTTGACAAAAAAAACAATCATCATCAGCATGTTAAATGAGTAATATGTTCCTCATGAAATATGTATGAATGAACCTTGCATCGTCCATGTTTCCTGATCTTTCCGACAGCAAAGCACTTGAACGTGATGCACTAATTATCACTTCAAAAGTGATGTTTCTCACTGAATGATACATATATCAACTTGGTCAAAGGAGGGACAACACTTTCTTAAAAAAAATGAAGTACATAGAAAATGAATTAACCACTAACAAAAGCCTTAATCGGCCAAAATCAAAGGACAATGCATCTACGTGTATTTCCTCAGTTAATTCGGGATGACCAAGGATTTTAACACTAAAACTTAAAGTTCATACAAAATAATTTTGTTTAATCATTGACCCACAACACTAACTTAGTTTACTAATTTTAACCACTAATAGTTTTAGACATAAATAACTAATATTGGCATTATATTCATTCATTTTCTGTTAATGCATAATTTCACGTACAGTGGTGGCCAAAAATATTGGCACCCTTGGTAAATATGAGTAAAGAAGGCTGTGAAAAAAAATATGCATTGTTTATCCTTTTGATCTTTCAATTGAAAAATGCACAAAAATCAAACCTTTAATTGAAAGAGGGGGAAAATCTCAATATTAAATAAGTATTTTTCTCCAAAACACATTGGCCACAATTATTGGCACCCCTAGAAATTCTTATGAGTAAAATATATCTGAAGCATATTCCCATTCATATTTTAAATTTTTTAGTGCACCTGGGTGACTAGGAACATGACATTTTTCAGTCATGACTTCCTGTTTCACAGGGGTATAAATATGAAGTAACACACAGGCCAAATTCCCTTAATCATCAATCACAATGGGTTAGAATAAAGAATATAATTCTGTTGTGTGGCAAAAGGTTGTTGAGCTTCACAAAATGGGAAGTGGCTATAAGAAAACAGCCAAAGCATTGAAAATGCCCATTTTATACCATCAGGGCAATAATTAACAAGTTCCAATTAACTGGAGATCTTAAGAATCGGCCTGGAAAAGGATATGTGTCTATATTGTCTCCACGCACAGTGAGGAGGATGGTTCAAGTGGCCAAAGAATCTCCAAGGATCACAGCTGGAGAATTGCAGAAATTAGTGGTCTTGGGGTCAGAGAGTAAAAAAAAATTAAATTAAATTAAATATATATATAAATCAGACATTACCTACATCACCACAAGTTGTTTGGGAGGATTTCAAGAAAATAAGCCTCTGCCCTCATCCAACAACAAACTCAAGCATCTTCAGTTTGCCAGACACTACTGGGACTTCAAATGCGACCGGGTTCTATGGTCAGATGAAACAAAAAAAAAAGAGCTTTTTGGCAGAAAACACCAGAGATGGGTTTGGCGCACACACAGATTAAGAAGTACCCAATGCTCACAGTTAAATGTGGTGCTGGATCTTTAATGTTGTGGGGCTGTTTTTCTGCCAGAGGTCCTGTACATCTTGTTCGGATACATGGCATCACGGACTCTATCAAATACCAACAGATAAAAAATCAAAACCTGACTGCCTCTGCCAGAAAGCTTACAATGGGCCCTGGTTGTATCTTCCTAAATTTAGCCTAACACTTTTTTTTATAAGTAAGGGTCTGTGAACAAATACTCATTCCATATTTATAAAAAAAAAAAAAAATGTCAACCAGTAATACGCTTCCCTCATTTCATGACAAACCCCAATGTTTTCTTCCCTACGTGGTACACAAAACATATTTTCCCATTAAAACCATGGCTAGGTTTAGGGTTTGGGTAAGGGGTTAGACTTTATGGTTAGGTTTAGGTTAGAGGTTAAACTCAGGAAAAATCATTATAACACACTACACATATAACATTCCAAATGTTTGGAATAATGTACAGATTTTGCTGTTTTGGAAGAAAATTGGTTCACCAAAGTGGCATTCAACTGATCACAAAATATTGTCAGCACATTACTGATGTAAAAAACAGCACCATCACTATTTGAAAAAAGTCATTTTTGATCAAATCTAGATCGGCCCCATTTCCAGCAGCCATCACTCCAACACCTTATCCTTGAGTAATCATGCTAAACTGATAATTTAATACTAGAAAATCACTTGCCATTATATCAAACACAGTTGAAAGCTATTTGGTTTGTTAAATGAGGCTTAACATTGTATTTGTTTTTGAGTTGCCACAGTATGCAAAAGACTGGCATGTCTTAAGGTCAATATTAGGTCAAAAATGGCAAAAAAAGAAACAGCTTTCTCTAGAAACTCATCAGTCAATCATTGTTTTGAGGAATGAAGGCTATACAATTCTTGAAATTGCCAAAAAACTGAAGATTTCATACAAAGGTGTCCACTACAGTCTTCAAAGACAAAGGTCAACTAGTTCTAACAAGGACAGAAAGAGATGTGGAAGGCCAGATGTACAACTAAACAAGAGGGTAAGTACATCAGAGTCTCTAGTTTGAGAAATAGACACCTCACATGTCCTCAGCTGACAGCTTCATTGAATTCTACCCGCTCAACACCAGTTTCATGTACATCAGTAAAGAGAAGACTCAGGGGTGCAGGCCTTATGGGAAGAATTGCAAAGAAAAGGCAACTTTTGAAACAGAAAATCAAAAAGAAAAGGTTAGAGTGGGCAAAGAAACACAGACATTGGACAACAGATAACTGGAAAAGAGTGTTATGGATCTTAACCCCATTGAGCTTTTGTGGGATCAGCTAGACTGTAAGGTGTGTGAGAAGTGCCCGACAAGACAGCCACATCTATGGCAAGTGCTACAGGAAGCGTGGGGTGAAATGTCACCTGAGTATCTGGACAAACTGACAGCTAGAATGCCAAGGATCTGCAAAGCTGTCATTGCTGCACGTGGAGGATTTTTCTCTTTGAAGTAGTTTAAGTAAATATTTTTCAAATTGTAATAGTAATTTTTCACATTATTAATGTCCTGACTATACATTGTGATCAGTTGAATGCCACTTTGGTATATAAAAGTACCAATTTATTTCCATAAAAGCAAAATCTGTACATTATTCCAAACTTTTGGCCGCCAGTGTAGTTCATTTATTTTTCTCTATGGCAGTAAAAGTCTTATGTTTATGCCATTTCATTCTATAATTACGACTTGTCATGAGACCCATTTTTTGCTAGCATAATTTAATCTTAAAACCACTTACAGAGCACTTATAGGAACACCTGTACATTTACTTATTCATGCGATTATCTAATCAACCAATAGTGTGGCAACAATGCAGTGCATAAAATCATGCAGATACTGATCAGGAGCTTCAGTTAATGTTCACATCAACCATCAGAATGGGGAAAAAAATGTGATCTCAGTGATTTTGACTGAGGCAAGATTTTTGGTGCCAGTTGGGATGGTTTGAGAATTTCTGTAACTGCTGATCTCCTGGGATTTTCATGCACAACAGTGTCTAGAGTTTACTCAGAATGGTTCCAAAAACAAAAAACAACCGGTGAGCGGCAGTTCTGCAGATGCAAATGCCTTGTTGATGAGAGTGGTCAACAGAGAATGGCCAGACTGGTTCGAGCTGACAGAAAGGCTATAGTAACTCAGATAAACCCTCTGTACAATTGTAGTGAGCAGAACAGCATCTCATAATGCACAACATGTCGAACATTGAGGCGGATGGGCTACAACAGCAGAAGACCACGTTGTGTTCCACTTCTGTCAGCCAAGAACAGAAAGCTCGAACCAGTCTGGCCATTCTCAGTTGACCTCTCTCATCAACAAGACATTTCCATCTGCTGAACTGCCTCTCACTGGATGTTTTTTGTTTTTCCGCACCATTTTGGGTAAACTCTAGAGACTGTTGTGCGTGAGAATCCCAGGAGATCAGCAGTTACAGAAGTTCTCAAACAAGCCCATCTGGCACCAACCATCATGCCTCAGTCAAAATCACATTTTTTTTCCTCATTCTGATGGTTGATTTGAATATTAACTGAAGCTCCTGACCCATATCTGAATGAATTTCTACATTGCACTGCTGCCACACGATTGGCTGATTAGATAATTGCATGAATAAGTAGGTGTACAGATATGTCTAATAAGTGCTCCGTGAGTGTATATTGAATGGTTTGTCTCTTTAAAAAAAATAAAAAAAAATTTGGCATTAGCCTTTACATCACAACAAATGATTTGCTACTTGCATTGCTAGTCAGAGGTGTTATTAAGAGGCGGGACATTCTCATTAGAGAGCATCTTATTGGACAAAAATTTTGTATACGCTCCATAGTACAAGATAAGTCATTAATATTGTGGTGTTTTTCCAGATAAAAAAACAAATATTAAATGTGTATACAATATCTGCTATGCTATTAACTTTTAGGAGTGCAATATCATATAGATGGTCTTAAAGCTTACAGACGTGGACTAAATTATGCTACAATTAAAAGTAAAAGTAATGACTGAAAGCTACAATTTCAAATGGTCTTTTTTTGTGTGTGTGACTCAGTGTACAAATGAGAGCAGAGCATAACCTACTTATATATAATATATATATTCGCAATAGACATTTCCTCAATATTTGCTTAAAAATTTTAATAATTTCTCGGACTTTTCCAGGCCTAGAAATCAAAATTTTTAAAAATCCTTCCCATTAATGTTTTAACCATGGATTCAAGAAAAATCATGGATTTATAATTTTTATATAAATTCCCTTGCATTTTTTCATCATTCATTATTGTTACACATTTAAATAACAAACATCCATCAAACTGAATTAAATGATCTTTAACAAAACTATATATATATATATACCGATCAGCCACAACATTAAAACCACCTGCCTAATATTGTATAGGTCCCCCTCGTGCCGCCAAAACAGCACCAACCCGCATCTCAGAATAACATTCTGAGATTATATTCTTCTCACCACAATTGTACAGAGCGGTTATCTGAGTTACCGTAGACTTTGTCAATTCAAACCAGTCTGGCCATTCTCTGTTGACCTCTCTCATCAACAAGGCGTTTCCATCCACAGAACTGCCGCTCACTGGTTGTTTTTTGTTTCTGGCACCATTCTGAGTAAATTCTAGAGACTGTTGCACATGAAAATCCCAGGAGATCAGCAGTTACAGAAATACTCAAACCAGCCCATCTGGCACCAACTATCATGCCACGCTCCAAATCACTGAGATCAAATTTTTTCCCCATTCTGATGGTTGATGTGAACATTAACTGAAGCTCCTGACCCATATCTACATGATTTTATGCACTGCATTGCTGCCACATGATTGGGTGATTAGATAATCGCATGGATGATTGTTGGTGCCAGACGGGCTGGTTTGACTATTTCTGTAACTGCTGATGTCCTGGGATTTTCACTTACAACAGTATCTAGAATTTACTCCGAATGGTGCCAAAAACAAAAAAAACATTCAGTGAGCGGCAGTTGGATGGAAACACCTTGTTGATGAGAGAGGTCAACAGAGAATGGCCAGACTGGTTCAAACTGACAAAGTCTATGGTAACTCATATATATATATATATATCAAGTTTTATCAATTTACTGTAGTTAAAAATGACAATTAAATTCGAAGGAATTTTGTTGTGAAATTGAAATGTGTGAATCCGAAAAGCAAAAAAGGCTAAAAAAAATTGAGTGTTAAAAACAACAACATGAACGACCAAAAATGTCTCAGCACTCATGGTATAAATCATTTTATTGGAGTGTTTATTATGTCAATAGCCAGCCAAGCATCCGATCACACAACAGCTAACTCTCATGAAATCTCTCCATCATTTTCAGGAGAAGCATTAAAAACAAAGGCAAATTAAAAAAAAAAAAAAAAAAGATGATCAAACAGCTCAATAAAAGCAACATCAAAAGAATTATTTACATTCTGCTTTTATAAATATGTCAAATGTACATATAATACATAAGTACCTTAATGGCCAAACAATGTGGACACACTGAGACCCAAACCAGGTACCAAAACAACTGAAATGGAGTTAAAATGGCCTCTCTCTGGTGGATGGCTACTCAAGTGCGGGTACATCCCAAAGTTTAAAACACCTTTACAGGGAAGATGCACTAGTGGATTTGAACATTTTGAACTGTCATATTCTCAAAAGTCCAACCAAGCAAAATCATATCAAACACAGGAGCCAAAACTCAACGTATTCAAAAAAGAAAACTTTTTGTATTCACTTTATGAAGATAAAGGGGTCACAAAACGTACAATTTTTATTTAAGGGAAGTAATGTAATTTTGCTCACCACCATGAATTTCATTGCGTTATTTTATCAACATGTACGCGCACAAGTAACATCGAATCCATGTACCTTTAAGAATTAAAATTGGGTCTAAAATACAATTAAACATCAGATGCAATCACTTGCAGACATTAAAAAGCCTAATTAGAAGTCTAATAAGGCAAGTAAAGTTTCAAAGAAATTTTATGCTGTTAACAAACGTTGCATTTTTCTCCCAAAGCTTGCTAGATCAGGGCTGCATGTACAAATCCAACTCAAATAAGTAAGAAAACGTACCTACTATAAGGTGAAACAACTAAAAGTAATGTAAACATAAAATACTGTCTGGTAAGGACTTTGAGGCCTTTTATTAAAAGCGTCTAACATCTTCATTTGTTTCTGTTACCACTTTCCCTTATCATGTGAAAAATTAATCAAGGCCTAATGATCCTTTTATTGTTTCAAGTAGGCCAAAAACAAATGAGTGAGGAGCTCTCAGGCACAAAAAAGCCTGATTAGTCTTTTGGTTTCTAAAAGTTTACAGCTTATACACTAACAAATGAGGGTTAAGGCTGATAAGAGTTTTACATAGGTAGGTAATGGCAATTTTATCCATAAATTGCCCACACTACACACAGCTAGCTGCAAGAGGGAGGAAAAAAAAAACTATTTTATACACACATCTGTACATAATCCATACCACTCATCTGTTCATCCCATTCGATTAGAATACAACTCTCGTCTGGATTTTAATGAATACAAAACAGCCACACTTTCACAAGCAGCCCTTGTTCAAGTGTGAAGATTATTACACTCATTACACAAACACATGCTCTCACAAGAGCTCACAGCGAGAGCGTCTTAATTCTAAATCTAGCGTGTAGGTACTGTCCGCTGTACTTAATGGATGTCTCATTAGGCAGGAGTGCTTTAAACCGGAGAGTGACATCTGTGTCAAACAGTAATAAGACCACTTCAGAGCAGTCCTGAAATTATTTGCACAAGGCATCCGTAATAACACAGTATTTGTAAGGTAATCAAGCCTCTTAAGGTGTTTCTTTGCAGACAATCATGTAAAAGGTTAAATGTAAAATAGAAATGAATAGACGATTTGTGTTTTGTATATTCAACTGATGCTACAAATGGTAATGCCTTATCCAGCAGTCTTTAGTGTGATATGTTTCTGATAGGGCAGAAACCTCGAGCTTCGTCAATGGTGGCGCAACTGTTAAGTTTCATTTTAAAAGAGTATTCCAGGTTTGATACAAGTTAAGATCAATCAAAATCATTTTTGGCATAATACTGATCATGACAAAAAATTAATGACAAAAATCGAGGTTACAGTGAGGCACTTGTGAAGTGAATGTGGCTAGTTTTTGGAGGGTTTAAAGGCAGAAATGTTAAGCTCATCCTTTTGAAAAAGCACTTGCATTACTTCTGTTTAAATTCTTGTATTATTTGAGCTGTAAATTTGTTTAAAATGTCATTTTTACGGTCCTTTTAGGGTTTACTTCGTAAAGTCGTGATGTCAACAAAGTTGTAAAATTGGATATAACTCTACACAGAGAAGGTTTGTAAGCGATTTTCAAACATAATTTTAACGTGCATATTGTTTATGTCTTGTGGCTATACTTTTGAAACATTTGAGTATTTTAACATTTATGGAATGGCTCCATTCACTTCTATTGTAAGTGCCTCACTGCTACCCAGATTTTAAATCGAAAAAAATACATTTTTGTGGTAATCAACATTATGCCACAAATGCTATCGATTGAGCTTAACTTGTACTGAACCTGGAATATTTCTTAAAAAAAAAAAAATAAAAAATTCACTTTATAGTGTGGAATCTAACAAAAAAAAATGTAATCTCACAAAAAAACATGTCCCAGGTCACAAAAAAATAATAAAAAAATAAAAATAATAATAAAAAAAAAGTATTTATATCCTAAAGTTTAAATAAAGAAAATGTGTATATTAGACTGATAAAGATGTTTTGCACTGACATCATTTTCATGACAAATAAGCACATATTTTCTCCTCAAACTCTCATTACTGTAATGCGACTGGACACATTTATTTTATGCCCTATTCTCATTAATTATTCCCAGTGGATATTCTCAACAGATTTTTATTACAGTAATAAAGTAATCTTTCCTCTATTACAGTGAAAAATTACAATAACGCAATGATTTTTTAATTAAATCTGCATAAATTAAAGGCAGTACAACAAATTCTACGATTATGTCTAAATGCTTTACAATTTAAATTATGTCATAAATATATAATTATTTTGTTTGCATACAAAATAATGAGAATTTAAGGGAAAATGTGCTTAATTGTCATGAAAATGTAAAAAATGAATAATAATAATAATAAAAAAAAGTTTAATTTGCTTTACGCATTTATAATTTTCTTATTCATTTATTTTGATATCGGGGTGAAATGTGACCTGGAAAAGTTCTTGACAGGTTTTCTGAGAATAACCCATTTAACATAATAATATGCTTTGATGGATAATGAAACGTGTGCAAATTTTGAAATTGAATTTTAAAAATAAAAACTTGCTTTGTTTAGAACCTGTTCATATGTTGTTCTATACAGTACATACAACATAAGATCCTTAAAAAAAGACGTAACTGTCCATTTCTGTAGCTTAAAAAAAAACCTCACCAAATGAGCATTGATAATGTTAATACTGCTGTCTCCTTTTGTATGCTCACAACAGGAAGTTGTCATGGAGTAATGGGTTTACATGACACACATGACACTAAGCACAGTATTCCTAATAATGACAATATTGGATCTGCAACATACTGCTGAGGAAAGTGATTTCATTTAACGAGAACAGACTCTACGGGAACATCAAGATCACTGGCATCCACTGACACATGAACATTCAGTGCAGGGACACAAATGACAGAGGCATTGGGACACTGCACGCTTATAGTATGGAGCGCACAAGTATTTCCTGCACACAGTTACATGATGCTAACACTACGGTTCAGCTCGCATTGAGCGTTGTTGTTGATGTTGTGTTGGATGGCCGTGGGTGTTGACAGACTGCCTCCTTCGACAGGGCAGCCGTGTTGGATGAGGACATCAGCGCACTCCTGACTTCTTGCGCACTGGGCGTATGACAGGGGGGTCTGACCGCGGGCGTCACAGCTCTTTACGTCCACACCGTACTGGGACAGGACAAGAAAGATAAAGAGAATGCAAGTTTTATAAAGTAATACAATAACAATATGCAATGAAACAATATAATATACAAATATATTAAAGGTTCAGTCCACCTTAAGCTCACCCTCATGTTGTTTTAAACTTTCTTTCTTATGCAGAACATAAAAGAATTTCACGCAGAAAATTGCATCGAATTTAGCACTAAACATCACAAGTTCCTGCATGAACACGTGTGCCATTGTGAACAATCTTTTCACATAGCACTCACGAACGTGCAAGAGACATCAAGATTTTCACTGAAAAACGACTTAAATTTCGGGTTGTTTCCAAAACCTATTGTATGCCTTCAGAAGACTTGGAATATTACACACAAGTTGCATGGATTACTTTTATGATACTTTTGGGTCCTTTTAAAAGGCTTAAAGCTTTAAAGTGAGGCACTATCCACTTCCATTGCATTGACAAAACGTTCTGCAATATTCATTAAAACATCTCTATTAGTGTTCCACGGAACAAAGTAAGTCAAACGGGTTAAGAATGAAATGAGGGTGAAATTTTTGTGTGAACTATCCCTAAAATCACAGGGATATGATGATTAGAATGCTCAATTCCCAACTCAAGCCCTAAATCTAACCCTAAAATCTGATTGCTTGAGAGAAATGTTGTTCCAGGACCAACAATAACATGTCCTACTTGTAGCCGTACTACTTTCAAGAAAACGGCAACCTAAGATTTGATTCCAATCAGTTCTCTTACCCAGATGAGCAGCTGTGTAATAACAACATTCGCCATCGCGCAGGACAGATGCAAGGCGGTACGTCCATCTCCGTCTCCATACGTCTCGTTGACCTCTTCCTTGGTGCCGTGAGCGAGCAGGAGAACCACCAGCCTCAGGTCATCCTCCACTACTGCTCGCAGAAGCTGCTGTCCCAGTGGCACGTCAGACTGAGGAAGCACCATCAGGAACAACTTCTGCTCATACTTCGCCCGGATCCAGCGTTCCTTCTCTTCCCTGAGAGAGAGAGAGGAGACCCACAAGGTTCAAGTTTAGGACCTTTTCCATTGCATCGTTTGTTTTTTTGTTCTATTGGCACTCAGATGGCTCAAAAGCCAACTATCAGCTGAGATTTAATACTTCCAAAATCAACATCTCTAACAGTAGAATTAGGCTACAGGAGTGCTTTAAGATTTCTTTTCCAACAATTCAAATGCTATTATTCTGATCAATACTGAAGTGATTGGATTTCAAGGAATAGTTCAACCACAAGTGAAAATTCTCTCATCATTTACTCACCCTCATGCCATCCCAGATGTCTATGACTTTCTTCTGCAGAACACATTTTTAGAAAAACATCTCAGCTCTATAGGTCCATACAATGCAACTGAATGGTGGCCAGAACTTTGAAGCTCCAAAAAGCACATGAAGGCAGCATAAAAGTAATCCATATGACTCCGGTGGTTTAATCCATGTCTTCTGAAGCAATTTGATAGGTGTGGGTGAGAAACAGATCAATATTTAAGTCCTTCTTTACTATAAATCTCCTCTTTCACATTCTTCTTCTTTTGTTTTTTGCCGATTTGCATTCTTCATGCATATCACCACCTACTGGTTGGGGCTGGTCAAAGGAGGAGATTTATAGTAAAAAAGGACTTAAATATTGATCTGTTTCTCACACACCATATCGCTTCTGAAGATATGGATTTAACCACTGAAATCATATGGATTCCTTTTATGCTGCCTTTCTGTGCTTTTTGGAGCCTCAAAGTTCTGGCCACCATCCACTTGCATTGTGAGGACCAACAGAGCTGAGATATTCTTCTAAAAATCTTCATTTGTGTTCTGCAGAAGAAAGTAAGTTATACACATCTGGGATGGCATGAGGGTGAATAAATGATAAGATATAAAAAATGTCACCACGCAGGCCATCAAACGGGTGTTTAAATCTCATACACTTGCATTGCAAGAGGATCCTGAGCCGCATCTAGGGACCAGAATATCATAGAGACTTGGGGATGGGCTTTTAGACTTGGGCCAGTCAGCAACTACCTATCAACTAGAGGTCTATTGCCCAACCCGAGCATGATGAGAACTGACAAATAGTCAGGTTTTTAGGCTGGGTTCAGGGTTTGTAATTAACAAAGAATGAAGTGTGCGAACAGACGACTTAGGAGGTGTGCATGTATTTTTGCGTGCATCTGTGCGGTTTTTCAATTGGTTTTCTTTGTAAACATACGCTGGTTGGATGTCTCTGACCACTGCGCCACACTGCAGGACCGCCCCCTTTCTTAGACACCTTGTCAAGTAATAATGAACTTACATTTTTACAAAACACATCCAAAACAGACAAAATAGGACAGAAAAGTATGGTCAAGAAGTTGTCTTCTATCATAAACAGTAACTCTCATCCTCTCCATGAGACAATGGGGATTCTGGGCAGCACGTTCAGTGGAAGGGTTATTCATCCGTGCTGCTCAAAAGAGCGTTATAGAAGGTATTTTCTTCCATCTGCCATAAGACTGCATAATCAATATCACACGTGATTGGCTTGACTACTGTGCAATGCTTTTATGGTATAGTGCTTAGGTTGGTGCAATATTGTTTTTGGTTTGTTTTTATCACTTAGAATATGCTGCTGTAATGTGTGAATTTCCCCTTCAATAAAGTTTATCAATCAATCAATCAATCAATCAATCAAAACACCTGCGTTCTGTTTTTATTTGTTGCGATCTCTGCTACGGGCAGGGTTCGGGCTTCAACTTAATGTCCATGCAGACCTCTATTTGCAACTTAAGAATATCAGAAACTTCAAGAACTTCCAGAGTAATTCAGTTATGGATATGTCATGGTGATGGTAGAGGTCGCAAGGGAAGAAGGCTAAATAAACAATCACACACTTCTCACACATTCACAACTAGCTATAGTGCTTGCTGGCTTTCCTTCAGAATCTTGAGGGTTAAAGTCTGGCTGGCTATCGAAAGGTTACACATTGTGAACAGCATGTCTACTGTGGACAATAAAGAAGTGTGTGTGTGGGAAGGGGAAGCCGTAGTTTTTAATAGCTGCTGTCAGTGTTGTCAGTCCAGCCCGGTGGACCCCACAAAGAAGCCCTCTCAATGCTGGACCCTCAACCCTCTAGGGGTCCGCCGGCAGTCCGCCAGATCGAAGACCCAAAGAAAAGGGCTGAAAGAGACACATTTGGTTGGGTAAGAGAATGGAGTCCAACTCTTCACAGTGCACCAGAGATGTATCTGGTCCTCTCTATCACCCGCCTGCCCCCTCTCTTCTCTTTCGCTGGCATTCACAGTGATGGCGAGGGGTACGGTGCAAAATCGATACGAGTGTATCTGAGCATGCTCAGTGCAGGTCTGACCTCCTGACCCCGTGCGGTGGGTGATAAGGCGAGCAGAAAGGAGCTGTTGTTTGCCTTGCTTGGGTGAGTGACAGACAGGAGCGAGAGACAGAGAGAGAGCTGATAGAGGTAAAGAGAGTCTAGAAAGATGTCGGGTGACAGGCTTCCCTTGGGACGTGACTCCACAAAGCCACCATAACGGCAACGCCAAAGCTATCGCCAGTGTTTACAAAATAAAACCAACAAAGTAATAGAGGAGAATGACAAAATAACAACAGTTATAGCTATATAATTAGTCGGCTAGAGAAGTACTATTCTACACTTGCAAGTAAGAATGAATTATTACTTGCAAGGCAGAACTGTGTTGATGTTCTTCAAACATTCTATTTTTATTCATATTTTTCTCCGCAACAATTAATTGTGCAGTTAATACACTTTGGTTTGTAGCTAATTTCAGTCTTAGCTGTTCAAACCAAACGTGTTCTTGTGCTTAAAAAAGCAAGACTCTCAAAACTTTTTTTTTTTTAAGTTCTTTTTAAGCTCTGCCATCTAAAAAAGATGCTGAAAACACAGCGAAATGTGGCGCAATGGTCAAATACATGTGTTTAGCGCATGTATACATTGAAAAACAATAGAAAAAACTATTCGCGTTCAAAAACGTGGAGCTCCTGCGTGAGACGCAGTGGAACGTCAGCACAAAGGTCAAAGAGGTCAAAGAGTTTTACAGTATGTAAAAATGCATTCAAAAACAGCACAGACAGACACAAAAACTGGTTCAAAAACACATCTAAAACAAATGGCACTCCTAAATGAGATGCTGAAAATACAGAGGGATGTGGCGCAACAGTCAAAGACAGCCATGTAGCGCATATTTAAATGCAAAAAACTATCGAAAAACTGCAAGGACAGATGCCAAAATGAATTTAAAAGCAGCACGGACCGACACAAAATTTTGTTTAAAAACACTACATCTAAAAAAACGTGGCACTCCAACACAAGGCACTAAAAACCTGTGCAACATTAAAAGCCGTCTGTCTAGCATGTTTACATCGAAAAACGGCACGGACATACACAAAAACGTGACGCTCCTGTGCTAAACGCTGAAAAAACAGTAAGATGCAGCAAAACAAAGACGCCTGTCTAGCACCTTTACATAGAAAATAATTACTGAAAAATGGCATAGACAGACAATAAAATGCTTTCAAAAATAGCAACGAAAGACAAACACAATCAAAAACACGGCATCTTAAAAACGTGGCACGAGATGCTGAATAACAGTGAGATGCAGCACAGGGGAAAAAGACTGTCTATATCTTGTTTACATAGAAAAACTGTTGAAAAAAGCACAGACAGATGCAAAAATGTTTTCGGTGTGAATGGCCCCTTATTAATTCAGCAGGTAATAATATGAGAGAGACAGTGATTGAAGAATTTTTTTATTTTTTTTAAATTTCAGTTTAGGTAGGACTGGGTCAAGTGCTCACGGAAGAGATGCATCTTTACATTTTTCTTGAAGGTTGCAAGAGATGGGCGGAGTTGGGAAATTTGCTCCACCAGAAAGGAACGGTAGAAGTGAAAGTCCGGGAAAGTGACTTGGTGCCAATGAAATGGTACCACAAGTACCACCCTTAGATGTGCTCATTTTTATTATAAATAAACTTGAAACATTTAAAGAAACTGAAGATTGACATTTAAGTTTGTAAATCTCTCATTGAATTACATTTTTAGAATGTTCGGTATTCAAAACTGTCAGTGATGACATAACTGCATATTTGCATAATGAATTATGACTGGTCTTCTAAACAAACACTGCCTTGTGCATTTATGCATACTACATACAGTGGTGCTTATTACAAGGTGATACATCCATGCAGCATTTTTTTCATTTACTTCATACTACGGTTAAATTACAGCAGCAGTGATTGGTGGTACAATGGGAGTCTAAATGAAGACACGCCCCTTTATTATCCTCAGGACCAGAGCAATCAACAGACGCTTCCTCTGATGGGGAATGACTTATATGTCATGACTACATTTAGTAGTCTATTAATTGCAGAAAAAAAGCAATAAATAAAAATAAATAAATAAAAACCCCGAATCCAACCGACCTAACACGACCTGATTTCTAAGGCAAGCATAAGTATTACTAATGAAGCTAAGAGTTAGGGATTTGTACAACAACTTTTCTAAGCATTTGTACTTATGATTTTGACCTGGTGGAAAATAAAATAGCAATAAAACAATTGCACTGAATGATGGACTAAGCCATATCTATGAACCAGAATTTATTATTGCATATTAAATAAGGTATTAAGGATAGTCTCTTTTAACTTGTGTCATTAAGCAACCACATAGAACACCCTAGCAACCCACACCATCTTCGCATCATGGTGAAAAGTTTTATGCATTCAAGCACCACTCACATTTTCTTCAAAAAATATAAAAATCTAGCCCAAATCTTCTGATAAGGCCCTCGAAATAATTCTAAAGGTCTGTAATCAATGTCTTACGGGGTATAATGCACCATGCCAAGGTGTCATTAAAAAATTAATAACATAATAACCAACCAAACAAACCTGACCTAAAATACTAAAATGAACAACTTAATGGCTAATTAAATGACTCAATTCAGCAGTTACATTGCAGCCTTTTCCTGCATTTTAGAGAAGCGCTCGAAGATGGCGAACAAAACAGGCTTTATGGAGCAGAACAAATGTTGTGGCATCTCTTTACTGATAATCAGTTATCCCATGCCACTATTATATGCCCCCAAAGACAATTTCATGTGTACAAACAAGTGTTGCTTACGTCACTTTGGCAACAATGGCACGAGCTAATTAAGGAAGCCACATCTTTAATGCTGTTTCCCTGAAAATCTTGACAGCTCTTTGTGAACAAGGCAGAGAGCAATTGAATGGACTCTGGGCACAGTGAATCTTTCTTCACCGTGTGTGTGTGTGTGTGTGTGTGTGTGTGTGTAATTAGCCCCCCTCCTCCTTCAGCAGTCAATCTTTCAAAGCTTGTTTTTCTTCTGAAGAGACCCACCCTGTTGTTCTCTCTTTCACTCTCTTCATCTGAATTCTTTACAGGAAACCCACCGTGCCATCGCAGGGGTTTAAGAGGGTGGGCGACTCTCAAAACTTTTAAAGAGGACAATAAGGAGAGAAGTTTGCAAAGGATTCGGGGAAGGAGGGGTGTGAGTTTACACTAGTTTAACGAGGGAGAATGACTTTTGCTAAGTCGAAGGATAGACAGGCTAAGGGCCCGGTCACACCGAACACGTTTTTTTGCATCCCTCTGTGCTGTTTTTTTCATTGTGTTTCTATGTAAACATGCTATAGATGGATTATCAATAGACAGATAGACAGAATGATAGAACGATAGATAGATAGGCAGACAGACATATAGATATAATGATAGATACATATATAAAATGATAGATAGACAGATAGATCGAATGATAAATAAAATGATAGAACAGTAGAACGATAGACAGATAGACAGCCTGAACGATAGACAGACAGTCAGAATGATAGACGATAGACAGACAGAACAATAGACAATAGACAGACCGACAGACATTGAGCGATAGAACGATAGATAAAACCATAGGCCGTTAGAACTACAGACCGAAGAGGCTGACTACCACCTCTGGAGTCGCAAGTTCGAATCCAGGGTGTGCTGAGTGACTCCTGAACAACCACTGCTAGGGAGGGTAGAGTCACATGGGGTAACCTCCTCATGGTCACTATAATATGGTGCTCGTGGTGAGTTGTGCATGGATGCCATGGAGAATAGCATGAGCCTCCACACGCGCTATGTCTCTACGGTAACATGCTCAACAAGCCACGTGATACATTACATTTATGCATTTGGCAGACGCTTTTATCCAAAGCGACTTACAGTGCCCTGACTACAGGGACAATCCCCCTGGAGCAACCTGGAGTTAAGTGCCTTGCTCAAGGACACAATGGTGGTGGCTGTGGGGATTGAACCAACAACCTTCCACTTACCAGTTCAGTGCTTTAGTCCACTACACCACCACCACTCCATAAGATGCGCGGATTGACGGTCTCAGATGCAGAGGCCGAACGATAGGTAGAACAACAGACAGACAGACCGAATGATAGATAGAACTACAGATAGACAGGAAGACCGACAGGCCGAACGATAGATAGAGCGACAGACAGGAAGACCGACTGATGGAAAGAGAGATAGAACGACAGAACTATAGACAGACAGAGACAGAGACAGATAGATATGTAGACAGATAGATTTTTTTTTCTTTGTCAAGCCAACATGATAATCCACATCATGTCTGTCCACAGTTCTTGATAACATTTTTAAATGCTCTTTCACTCGGTCACCTGCTTTGGAAAAGGAAGGAGGAAGATTTCAGGAGCAGCAACAAGCGTCTCAAATAGCCTCGGCCATTGCCACTTGAAAGGAGACGTGTGAAAGAGAGGGGCTGGTAATCCCGCCTCAGACTTTTGTTTGAAATGGAGACCCAATCCAAACACAGGGCACTGTGTGGAGGGTTTAAGGGAGAAAGCAGAGAAGCCATGAAAAGATACTTCCTCTTGGCAGGAGGAAGGAAAATAAAATGTGCAGCTTTAGCGTGTCAAAAGCGAGGGAGGGATGAGGAGGCCACGAAAGAGTGATGGGATGGAGAGAAGATTCTCTCGGCAGGGGGAGAAAACCACATTCAGGAAATAAGGCCCATGGCTGCCCCTCACACACACACACACACTCACCACACTGGTACACACATATTTGCAAGAATATCAGGGTTGCTTGGGGGACATTGTGGGACTCTAGAGTGTAAGAGAGACTACAAAGCTGGAAAAGTAGACCAAATATTATATACTTTGACTATAGAACTAATTACAAATGCTGCTAACTGCTTCAGTGTGAGTAACAACAAAATTACCACTTATTAATATCGATATATCAAATTAAGTAGTTAATCGTTAAAGACTACAAGAAAACAAAATGGACACCATTTTACTTTCTTAATAAATATCTCATTGTGAATAAATGTCTTAATTTAATTTTGATAATTTGTTAATTTTGGTCCTTTATTGTATGTATTTTTATTTATTCATTTACCAGCTTATTTAAATATATGCAAATACTAATAAATAAATGTAAATTAAAATATTAAATAAATGTAAATAAATACAAATATATAATTGTAAATATATAATGTTAGTGTTTCCACAGTGGTGAAGCAACTTTTATTTACTTACTTATTTACTGATATACAGTATTCAAGTATGCATAACTAACGCATTAAAACAACCTGGTGTAAGCCTGGTGTAAGATAAATATATATATCTGCTGACATAACCAAGGCTGCACATGCAAGGAAAACGATATTATCCAATAATATTACAGCCCACTTTTCATAAATCCAATCAAATCCTGATGGATAAAATCAAGTCCCGCCCAACACTATTTCTAGCTGATTATTCTGTTTCAATCTGAAATGTGACACATTATGTGTTGAGAATTAAATTTCATTTCTTCTAGAATTTTTTTTTTACTCTAGTCAGCTAAAGTAAGTTGTAAAAGTAGGGGAATGGATCCATTGCTGTTCTGGCTTTGCTGTAATCTCACCTGACCCCAATGACCACGGAAGCCGCTAATTATTCCTCTATCCTGGCCCAGAGTATCAGGTACACATGAAAGCACACTAGTACGAAGGAAGAAACAACAGGGTAATTACTCAACCCAGGCTGAAGGGTACACAGCGATTTATGAGCCAACAAGGGACTTGGATGGGGAGGTGCCATTCTGGGTCCCAGTGAAGCGCACACTCAAGGGGAGGTGTCCCTCCAGGAAGGCCGAATAGCAATTGGACATGCAAGTGAAAATGGACCATCTGAGACACAAATGATGAGGGTGTGGAGTAAGGTGAATGGCGCTGCATAAAGTAACCAATCAGAGGGTAGTAAAAAAACAAAAAGTGAATGAGTTCATGGAGGTAAGTGGGGCTCAGAGGAAGGGGAACTTCTGAAGGGCCTCGCCGGCACATACAAAAACAAAACAACTCCCTGAAACTCTCAAAAGACACATCAAACAGAGGGGAGGGCACATTCTAACAGCCCTCCCAGCAGGGATGGAGTGTTTGTAAAGGAGAGGGAGAAAGAGAGAGAGAGAGAAAGGGGGGTGGTGCTTGCAATGACATTGTATTGCCGTGGCATGCATATTTTGACTTCTGACAGTGGCAGTGTGTGTAGTCCACTTTTATGAGTGACAGAGAGTGTTTTCCATGTATTAGGCACTAAATGCTAAAAGTCTTGCTCACAAACAAATGGCTTTAATGTTTTACTGTGATTGTAACTGATAAAGGTCTCGTTTTGCAAAATGAATATGAAATACAAATAATGTGATGTAAAGACCATCCCAAAACATTTATTGGAATATGCCTACCATCAGAGCCATTCAAGCTTGAAGTACCACCTGTTTTCAGCAGGGGGCAGTAAGCGAAACTCCAGCTGTAACGAGGGAGAATGACTTTTGCTAAGTCGAAGGATAGACAGGCTAAGGGCCCGGTCACTCCGAACGTGTTTTTTGCATCCCTCTGTGCTGTTTTTTTCATTGTGTTTCTATGTAAACATGCTATAGATGGATTATCAATAGACAGATAGACAGAATGATAGAACAATAGACAGATAGGCAGACAGACATATAGATATGATAAATACATATACAGAATGATAGATAGACAGATAGATCGAACGATAGATCAAATGATAGAACAGTAGAACGATAGATAGACAGACAGACAGACAGACAGAACGATAGACAATAGATAGACAGACAGACAGTCAGAACGATAGATAATAGATAGACAGACAGACAGAACAACAGATAGACAGACGGACAGAGCAGAGAGACATAGAGAGATAGAACGACAGATAAAACCATAGACCTTTAGAACTACAGACCGAAGAGGCTGACTACCACTCCTGGAGTCGCGAGTTCGAATCCAGGGCATGCTGAGTGACTCCAACCGGGTCTCCTAAGCAGCCAAATTGGCCCGGTTGCTAGGGAGGGTAGAGTCACATGGGGTAACCTCCTCGTGGTCGCTATAATGTGGTTCTCGCACTTGGTGGGGCGCGTGGTGAGTTGTGTGTGGATGCCGCGGAGAATAGCGTGAAGCCTCCACATGCGCTATGTCTCTGCGGTAACGCGCTCATCGAGCCATGTGATAAGATGCGCGGATTGATGGTCTCAGACACGGAGGCAACTGTGATTCGTCCTTTGCCACACGGATTGAGGTGAGTTACTACGCCACCACGAGGACTTGGAGTGCACTGGGAATTGGGCATTCCAAATTGGGGAGAATAAAAAAACCTCTATATGCAACGTGCAGTTAAACAGACAACAAACCACACTCAGGCTTGCTTGACACCAGTGACTAGGGTTGCCACTTTTGAAGTTGTAAAATAAGGGACACTCAAATGGGGGGTGGGGGTATATCATGGCCCCTTACAACATACTCCAGATTTTGCAATAAATGCAATCATTTTATCTTTAAATACAGGACGATCCTGTATTTTATGGGACGGGTGGCAACCCTACCAGTGACAGCACAAGATGAGAACATGTTCTTTCGTTCAAAAACAGCTGGACCGAATGCAGGGATCTCAAACGTTTCAAACTACGTTTAACTTGACACAGCAACTTAAAAACGCTGTGTTTATGACGCAACATAACCAAAGCGCTCTAAAAGTGTTCGCTTGATGCATGTGTACATTGACACATCCTTAAAAAAGCCCATATAATAAACATATCTCTCACAGATTGACAAATTAAATTGCAAAATATATTGCTGTGGACTGTAGGCCTATGATAGGCTTGTTCAATGCAATGTTCAATAATATCAAAATAAATACAGTTGTGCTCAAAGTTTTCATACCCTTGGAGAATTGGTAATATATGTACCATTTCTAAAGAAAACATGAGTGAGCAGGCAAAACACATTTCTTGTATTTCTTATGGGATTCATATTCAACTGTAGGTTATAACAGAATGTCACAATCATAAAACAAAACATGGCAACAAAGAAAAAAATGAAATGACCCCTGATCAAAAGTCTGCATACCCTTAGTTCTTAATACTGTGTATTGCCCCATTTAGCATCAATGACAGTGTGCAGTCTTTTGTAATAGTTGTCTATGAGGCCCCAAATTCTTGCAGGTGGTATAGCTGCCCATTCGTCTTGGCAAAATGCCTCCAGGTCATGCAAAGTCTTTGGTCGTCTTGCATGAACTGCACGTCTGAGATCTCTCCAGAGTGGCTCAATGATATTAAGGTCAGGAGACTGTGATGGCCACTCCAGAACCTTCACCTTTTTCTGCTGTAACCACTGGAGGGTCAACTTGGCCTTGTGCTTAGGGTCATTGTCGTGCTGGAAAGTCCAAGAGCGTCCCATGCGCAGCTTTCGTGCAGAAGAATGCAGATTGTCTGCCAGTATTTTCTGATAACATGCTGCATTCATCTTTCCATAAATTTTCACAAGATTCCCCGTGCCTTTAGAGCTCACACACCCCCAAAACATGAGTGAGCCACCACCTTGCTTCACAGTGGGGATGGTATTCTTTTCACTATAGGCCTTGTTGACCCCTCTCCAAACATAGCGCTTATGGTTGTGACCATAAAGCTCTATTTTGGTCTCGTCACTCCAAATAACAGTATGCCAGAAGCTTTGAGGCATGTCAAGGTGTTGTCGGGCATACTGTAACCAGGCTTTTTTGTGGCATTGTCAACTCGACCATGCAGCTCATTTTTGTTCAAGTATCGTCGTATTGTGCTCCTTGAAACAACCACACCGTCTTTTTCCAGAGCAGCCTGTATTTCTCCTGAGGTTACCTGTGGGTTTTTCTTTGTATCCCAAACAATTCTTCTGGCAGTTGTGGCGGAAATCTTTCTTGGTCTACCTGATCTTGGCTTGGTATCAAGAGATCCCCGAATTTTCCACTTCTTAATAAGTGTTTGAACAGTACTGACTGGCATTTTCAAGGCTTTGGATATATTTTTATATCCTTTTCCATCTTTATAAAGTTCCATTACCTTGTTACGCAGGTCTTTTGACAGTTCTTTTCTGCTCCCCATGGCTCAGTATCTAGCCTGCTCAGTGCTTCCACATGAGAGCTAACAAACTCATTGACTATTTATACACAGACACTAATTGCAATTTTAAAAGCCACAGGTGTGAGAATTTAACCTTTAATTGCCATTTAAACCTGTGTGTGTCACCTTGTGTGTCCGTAACAAGGCCAAACATTCAAGGGTATGTAAACTTTTGATCAGGGTCATTTGGGTGATTTCTGTTACCATTATGATTTAAAAAGTAGCCAAACAACTATGTGATGATAAATGGCTTCATATGATCACTATCCTAAAATAAAAGACTTTTGCATGATCAGTCATATTTTCAAAATCAATGCCAAAATTTCACAATTTCTGCCAGGGTATGCAAACTTTGAGCACAACTGAATATTGCCTTCTAAAGCCACTTTTTGTCTTATCAGTGCTTTACTCGTCTGCCACAATAATGTAGTGCATTTTAATTATCTGATGTATTACTTTTAGAATATATAATATTTATAATTATTTAAATAAAACTACTTAGAATTATTTGATCATTATATATTGAATTATTGTTATTTGAGCAAGTATTTACAGTATATATGCGATTAATTACTGAATTACTGAAACGCCGCCTCGAGTCGTGGACGCATTACCATCTCAGGGTGTGCATTATTTTTCAATAATTCAATGGTCTGTCAATCATTCTTTACATATACACAGTAAAATTATATGTATAGTATTTTATATAATAATGTACATATAGTGTTTTTGCGCAATAGGCTTTTGTGGAAACAGTATTTTGAAAAATGTAACGCAACAAAATGTGCAACTTCATGTAATGTGGGAGAGAAAAGTCACTAAAGCAATTCATGTCAAGCATTTATCATACCAATATTTAAGCCATAAAACACATATGGCTTGTATGTTGAAATGTGTATACTGTAATTAGGGTGAACTACTGTATACGTAAACATTGACGCCTTTATTGTTATATTCTGTGAACGTTCATGCTTTCTTCAACCTTCGAGTGCATATAAATACAATTACTCTGCAAAAATTGATTTAATTTGCACATTACACAGTTTGAGAGTGCACCCAGATTTATAAACAGAGTTTTACACTCAGAGCAAACCTTTATGGCAAAAAAAAAAAAAAAAAAAAGTAAAAGACTGCTAAGACATGAAAATAAGGAGGGGTGAAATAAAAATAAGATGAACAAAGTCCTGCAAAGAGAAGAGGGGCGGAAAAAAAAAAAAGAGGAAGATTGACGCCATATAAGAGAGGGAAAGAGGTTACTGAAGTGATTTATTTGTATTAGTGCCACTGCCCTGTGGCGAAGACGCAATGGCAAATTATTTCTGAAACAAACTGGAGGATCATCAGAGCTATTACCTGCTCTGGCCGAAGGCCACAATGTGTGCGTGTGTGTTTGAGAAATCACGAAAAGCACAATCGCTATCTATTTCTGTCCAGACTCAAACAAGCAAAGAGAGACAGAAAAAGAGAAAGAGAGAGTGATTAGTGATAAAGAGATGGCATAGATATATAGACACAGATAAGAATGTAGATATAGACGTAGTACTTTAGTTTTAATAGTTTTAATGTTACAATGCTGTAACCCTAGGGCTTGTAAAATAATTGGGGGCTCATCAAGGATAACAATACTAACAAAATAGATTAGCATCTGTGCTGGGATGTGTGTGTCAAGGGCGTAAATCGTCAGCGTGCCGTCTTACCAACAACTGCAAAAATTCCCTCAGCCTTGTAGCATACGGGTGCCAGGCAATTAGAATCTACACGAAAACACACACAACTGCCAATTTCTAATTTAAGCAGTAAACACCCTCCAATGAGCCAACCTCTGGAGTGTCTCTCTCTCTTGGATCAAGATTTATAGCCACGCAAGAATTCATGACAAAACTGTGTAAATTTATCATAAATCTATCAATCTTTTTAATGGATTACCTAGAGAGCTCCTTGATCAATTGATGCAACTCAGTAATTAAAACAATATTTATAATTGGAACTGCTGGAACACATCAGTAACTACAGTAGGTGAGACGCATTACATTTTCCATGTTGTCAACGACAGCCAAATCTGAATTTTAATAAGTAGGGGAAATGAAAATTGGATGTTTAACACCAACAAGAAAAAGACGAAAAAAAAAAAACAAACCTAAAATTACAAAACGTATAATTGTGACACTAAATTCTGCTCAGATGAGCCACTTTTAAAGCCGTTGTATAATGCTGATAAACAAACTGACAACCACACATTCTATATTATGGCATGCTCACGCTGTCGCAATTACTGTAATCATGAGATGACAACTCTGAGATTTTACTCAGAGCATTTCACATCCTTGGACCTCGGAAATTATTAGTTTCTATGGCAACACTCATAATGCTAAAACGGATCCATGTATGGCTGTTTTGTTGATTGCAACAAAATATTTAATCTCTATTAATTCATCTCTGTATGTTTTAAAATGTTCAAGAATAAAGAACGCACTCCAGGTAACACTGGCTTTTATAAAATGTTATATCAAACCAAAATATATGCAAACTACCTTTTACTGTTGGGGCAGATGCCATTTCAGTTGTTTTTACATGATGTCACAACTGTCAAGTTAGAGTTTCCAACTTGTAATTACAAGTTCTATGAAGACGTTAAACGTTTTCAAATGCCGGAAAAAAGTGATCCTCCTACACAAGGTGCTGAAACAGGTGGACGCACAAAGATGATAGATGTATTCAGTGTAAACGGCCTTTGAGAGTATTTCTGTTTAGCTCAAGAGAAAATGCATTAGCAGTCAACCAGAGTCCATTAAAGAAGCACATGGCTTGTGTTATGGGGTTTAAATTAGTCATCATGGCAGTAAATGAGCTCAGAAAACACTGAGACGTGTCACTCTCACTCAGCTGTTAGTTTTCACCTACGTGATAAGAATTAAATCAATCCCGCCTGAACACACTATGGTAAAATGAGCACTATTACTCATCGCACTGATGTCAAACAACATTTTGATGATACATATATAATTGACAGACCAAATGCCCCATTCATAACTATGTGTGAATGACCAACGTGAACCAGAAACAAACTTTGATAACGTGACTTGGACTATGATTGCTGCGATTTTAGGACTCTTCTTTGCTAAGAATGAAGGTTTTAGGAGTCTTTGAATGCTTGACAAAAACTGAAATTTATAATGCTTTTCTTAAAGACCCCTTGAAATGGCTTGAGAGATGTAGATTTCTTTCCTTGACGTATTTGTTATTGAAACAGAAAGTTGGGGCGGGACTTTTTTTAATAGCCAAAAGCCTTTAGTTTACGATTCAGCTGTGAACCATGTTTTGCTACTTGCTTTTGGTAAAAAGTGAGACATTCTGATTCTAGAAATCATTTTATTGGACAAAAACACTGAGTATGCCTGCGAGTGCAAGATGAGTCATCAATATTTTTGCTCTGTTTTCCCATAAAAGAAAGACTACATTTTAAAAGTAAATTTCATTTTTGTCAACTGTGAAAGTGACGTCTGTAATTTCTGTGCCACAAGGCTGGAACTGCTAAAATAATTATTGTTTTCAAACAGGTTTCGTGGGACACTCCCCTATCTGCCATTGGTTGCACAAATAGGTGGTCCCGCCCCAAACTCATGTGATTGGTTCAGCCAATGTTGCAGTAATGGGCTGGTGGGATTCTCAAAAAAACAAAACACTTATCAATGTTTTCATAGCGCCACAGTGCTTGCGCTTTTTGGGGAAATCATGCTACAAAAAGCTTCCTTATTGTCTCTAGATATTGAACTGGAATAGGAAAAAGTATTTAAATATAGATGAAATACCACCTACACGGAGTACCCTAGCATTTAGATTGCCTCAAGGTAAACGGACATGAATTGAAATCCACAAAACTCAAACTTTAATTTAATGAGGTTTAAGACTTCATGCAACAAATTACCTGGTAATTATTGTCACTTTTAGGGAAAAACAAGCATATTCTGCCCTGATAACTATATATTGAATATATATGAAATCTCAACACCCAACATGTTGTAGCCATTATTCTTTGGCTAAGGAAAATCAGTTATGACGGTAATGAGATTTTCAGTTTTGTCCGAACGAGTGGGAGAATGAGTGAGCAAGCGAGAGAACGGGAGAAATGGAGGATGCCATGAACCATCAGATTCTCCTGACAATGAAAAACATTCCCTCCTCCGGCGGTGAGCCAGTCCTGACGACTCAAGTGTGAGGGGGGATATCAGCATCAATAATCTTTCATCAAGTCAAAGGCACTCGGCTGCAGCCCGCCAACCACTCAATAGATAACTGTGAGACATCACTCGCCAGTGAGTGAGAGAAGAATGAAGACGGAGAGAGAGAAGGGGGAGGGGGAACCCCAGGTGGAGGGTAAATCGAAAGGGCTATCTCCTTTTACACGCTATCTCTGGCATGCACAATTTTGTAGTGTAGTTGTTACATCTTTGTTCACACTCTCCACTGAGGGAAATCCAACCAGGTCACTTCACTCAGTACACATTTACATGTACTTTAAAAGTTTGATTTCCTTTGGACTAAAACAATCACTTGTCTTTTTAAAATGTCTGTCACTAACAGCGATTGTAGTTTAGCTTCATTCAGCATGTATGCATGTCAACTAGACCACAATTGGCCTCACCGTTGTGCGCATACATCCTCCGAATGACAGAAATGACACAAAACATTTATTTAATCTGCCGTATTTGATGTGCTTTCTTCAAATATTCGATTATGCATTGTATATGCTTGGACGGACAGATTGACAGTAGCTCGACTACGCAAAAACCCACTGTAGCTTTATTATAACTGCTCATCTATACACTAAATTTAGTTGCCAGATATAATAGTATAAAATCAAAGCGAAATAGATACATAATTTTACTAATATCTTAGTAACCACCACTTTAAAAACCCTCAGTATATCAAAGAACAACACTATTTATTAAAGATGCATGATATATTTGGTACACAATCATATCAAGCATTGGTTCACAGTATTCTCTTTTGCGAAACAGTATAGATTTATAGCATCAGCAATCATATCGTTTAATGGCTATAGCATAAAAGTAATTATCGTCTTTGGTTATCAGCCCAAATTTTTGTTGATGCATTTAACAAATGTACACAGTATTCTCTTTTGCAAAAGAGTATAGATTTATAGTAACAAATTCACACAGTAATCTTTTTAGTGAAACTGGATAGATTTATAATATCGGCCATCATATCAGTTATCGCACACACACAGATGCACTAGGAAGCCGTTGTATTAGAGCAGGTGGAGGGCGGGGAGTCATTTCGCCGTCCGACCACGATATTTTCGCAGGAGCAGGACACCATACCGACACTTATATAAGCATATATGGGTTGCCCTGTGAACGTGCACAATGATTGACAGGCAGACAGTCTTCTGATTGGCTAAACAAATGATCTGACCGCAGCCATCTATTTCGCCGCGTTCTACCGAGCTTAGGGCTGTTCCAGAGACAAGTGTGATATTTCATGGCACCTATTTCAATGATCTGACAGGTAATAAGGACGTTTTCTGCATGTCATTTAATTTAAAAAAAGATCACTTACAGCATCTTTAATAATGTGGACCTCAAGAATTTACTATATACTATAATAAACAGGCCTACCTTCCAAGCAGTTTTGGGGATGTAACTAACTAAAAGTAGCATAGCTACTTTTTTCAACAACATTTTTAAGCAGCATGACAGCAGCTCAGCTGTTTTCAAATCAGTGTAGCTTTCCCAGTAACAAGCTATTTATTTCAACTAGTAGCAGTGTATTGCGAAAAAAAAACGTTACATCACTATTTTTCAATTTCGAACATTGTACTGCACATTCTGCTTTACAGCTAAATGAACTGAGCTAATAATCAAATGCGCTCACCAAAATGTTTATATTTTAGTTATAGTTATATTTTCAAAGATAAAGATATTACCCCTTAAATAGCAGCAATATTGCCCACCCACCAAAACCACTTCAATACAGTTAGCTTCTTTTATAAGTAGCATGTTGTGTGTAGCTAAGACATTTTTTAAATGGTAGTTTGACTGTATTTGAACTCATTTGTCAAGTTTCAAAGCAGCCTCCCTAACACTGCTGGACAAATGGACAAAGGAAACTGTTCAGTAGCTAATATGACTAGTATTAAAATTGTACATTATGATGTATTACAACAAAATACAGGCCAGGCGGTGTCAAAGTGTCTGACTGAATTTATACCCTCAGGAGTGACTGATACACCCCCTCTGAGTGATAGATAGCTGTCAGAGCCATTTGGGGCTCTCAATTCAGCCCCAAGGGGAGTGGTTTGGCACTGTAATCGTGTCCTTAATTGCCACCAAAAACACCCTTTTTTACAGGTCATTAGACAGATTGGGAATGTGGGGGGGGACACCTCAAAAACATCGCCTGGAACCAGAACAGGTGAACGGCTACAGACAATGGCCTATAGACCCGTACAGGCATTATCTCCTGAAACATTTCTCATCTTCTTCAAAAAGCACTAATGGACCAATGATTGGGTGAGGAATTTGTCACTATCCAGTCATTGATCAAGTTACTGACACTTCATGTAGTGCTTGCTTGAATAATGCCAGGAACTCCCAAATGTTATGGGCTTCCATAGTCTAAACAAAGAGCCTAACGTTTACCTCATCAAAGCCGTCATGTTCCACATCCGACTAAGCAGCTACATCACTTTCTTCATGCATTTCATTGTGCAAGATTTACATTCATGGATTTGACAGACACTTTTATCAAAAGAGACTTTCATTTATCTACATAGTACATACTGTATGTCCCCTTGGGAACTGAACCCACAACCTTGACGTTGCTAGTGCCATGCTCTACCTGTTGAGCTACAGGAATAAAAAGTCCAAACCTGGCAAACATCACTACCATAATATTGCCATACTCTACCAGTTAAGCTACAGGAGCATATTACTAAATGCTCCTGTAGCTTAACTGGTAGAGTATGGCGCTAGCGGCGGCAAGGTTATGGGTTCGATACCCAGGGAACACACATAGTGATAAAAAAAGTAAATGTCAATAAATGTAGAACTAATCAAGAATCCATTTTAGGGGCCTGGGTAGCTCAGTGATAAAATACGCTGGTTACCACCCCTGGAGTTCGCTAGCACGCTAGTTCGAATCCCAGGGCATGCTGAGTGATTCCAGCCAGGTCTCCTAAGCAACCAGAATTGGCCCGGTTGCTAGGGAGGGTAGAGTCACATGGGGTAAACTCCTCGTGGTCGCTATAATGTGGTTCGTTCTCAGTGGGGCATGTGTTGAGTTGAGCGTGGTTGCTGCAGTGGATGGCGTGAAGCCTCCACACGCGCTATGTCTCCGTGGCAACGTGCTCAGCAAGCCACATGATAAGATGCGCGGACTGAGGCGAATCACTACGCGACCACAAGGACTTAAAAAGCACATTGGGAATTGGCCATTCCAAATTGGGAGAAAAAAAAAAGGAATCCATTTTAAAAATAATTTAAGATAACAAGGGTAGAAGGTTAAGCTAGCACTTTGGTATCTGTCCACAGAGACAATGACATTCAATGCCTTTTATGAGAACCTACACATACCGACTTCAAAAATATTTTGTAGACTAACAAAAAAAAATGTACCTGCAAGGTTACCAGCAAATATCTAGTACTTTGTGTTAGCAAAGTGCAATTTTGTTTCCCTGTGAACACATACAGTTGAATAACAATAAAGCTTGTCTTAACTTTGGTCAGGCAACCATGACTAGTCTCACCTGGTGCTGTCTACACTGGGTTTGGTGTATCCCTCCACGCAGCCCTCCCACACACTGTTGGCCACGGCATTCCCAATGGCCGTCATCACCATGCTGAGCTCCACCGGCCAGTCATCCAGATCTAGAGATCGTACACGGGACAGGTGGGTTCCGAGGTTCCTGTGCATCCCGGAACACTCAATACAGATCAGAGCACCAAGATTCAGACTGGCCCAGTCTGGATCTGCAAAGAAAAGCGGTTTGGGGATGATTAGTTTTCAGTTTGCAACATCAAAATGGACTTTTATGCAATTCAACCTCTGCTGGCATAATGGGTAAATTTCAGCTATGAGGTTTGACGTCATCGATGTAGCCACCATATTTGATTTTAGCACTTTAAAAATGATTTGATTTGAGAGTGAATGACGACTTATATTTCATTCAGTTCATCAGACAAAATGAATGAATGGCTTCAGAAGACTTGGAATGTAGTGCACAAGTCGTGTCGATTACTTTTATGGTGGTTTTCAAATGTTTTTGTCATTGTCACATAAATCTTGTGAAGAATTTTTAAAAACTCACCTTTTGTGTTCCACGGAATAGAGAAAGTCAAACAGGTTTGAAATGACATGAGGGATGAACTAAACCTTTTAAATCATACCTATTTGGCATGGAGTTATATTCTTAGGCAGCCTATGGAAAGAGGAGGAATAACTATAACAGAAGGAAAGACTAACAGTCGTAACTAGATTTCATGCTTTACTCACTGGGGGCATCACAGTCTGCACAGAAGCTGTTTCCCCTCACGTTTCTAATGGACTGGATGGTCACCGCATCACTCTGACTTCCTAATCGAGACTGCACATGTGGAAGGAACAGAAATATACTGCATGTTTACAAAACTAGCAACATTCTCTCAATAACAGAAGGTGCATTGCTTCCATCCACACTGGCAAACCAACACTCACAAAGAGACTAAAATCATTGGTTTAGGAGGTGGAGTAATCATTCCAAACACAGCTTTCTCACCCATAGTGACACATACCAATCTATTTCTGCAGTAGCTTCATGAATGTAATATAATCTTACCTTATTCTTGCTGCTCTCACAGGACTGTAGACTGGCGAATATCTGGCTCTCGATGGCCTGCACCCAAAGTTCTCTTTCCTCATACGTAGATGCCTCAAAGTGCCACATTTGACTCGTTAGGGATACTATGATGAACTCATAGGACTCCTCTTGCTCTGAAACACACAAACATTGTGATGGGTTTAAATACACAGTAAGCAGTATTTCATGTAAATGGTTGTGGTTGATAGTAACACAGTCACTATAAAACTTTAATTTGAGAAATCTCATATCTAATTTTTGATGTTTAATATACAGTTACGTAGAGCAGAAATGTTGATCATAACGTTTCATTGTGGGCGGGGCTACCCAGCACAATACAGGGGTGGGACTTATCCATGGAGAATTGATTAGATCAAAACAATTGGTCTGTGTATAATACAGTAGGTGGTTGAATGGGAGGGGTTAAAAAAAAAGAAGGGCTTGTTGACATCAGTCGAAAAGGAAAGTCGTTTCAGAGGAGGAGCAAGTTATTATATTTTGATGTAAGATTACAAAGAATTATGTAATTAATATTGTAATTAAAGTAAAATAAGGTCACTTTCAATCAATGTTGACTTAAATTTCGATCAATGTAGACGTGATACAAAGTTATTTTATTTTTTTTTACATTTTTAGTGATATACTGTATATTTTATTGAAAAATGTGACATATATATATATATATATATATATATATACAGTATATAATGTCCGTCTAAGCCACGCACATGTACATAGAACGACAATTAAAAATAGGGCAGACGGAATGCAAGAACACGTACTGAGAACTGGACACATTGACTAACTCAATGCAAAACTGATTGCTGTCAACTGTAGGCTTCCTCAATGATTTGAGAATAAAACAAACAATATATTGAGTTCTTTAGCCACTTTTTGTATTGTCTAATTGATGCTTTCTTCTTCTGCCACAATAATGCAATTTATTTCAAACTGAATTATAATCCATATCATGTATTCTTTATATGCCCTACATATTATTGTGGTAATGGGGGCATGGCCGAGCGACGTCTGTGGAGAGCAATGATGCGAGAGGAAGAACGGTAAGGATTGACACCTGTGGGAAATTATCTCTAACAGCTGTTTGTTTTGCAGAGAGGGATATGTCCACCGGAGGAGGGAGAGAGACGCACGAAGCTGTGTGTGTGACTGTGTTTGACGTGCTGCTGAAAAGCAGAACGTTTTGTGTAGAACACTGAAAAGTGTGTCAAATAGAAGAGTTACGTTGGACATTTACCCGGGCCTCGCTTCCTCCTTTATAAGAAAGAAAGAAACCTGTCACAGTGGTGCCGAAACCCAGATTAGGAGGAAGAAAATGCCGTCATGGAGTCCTCAATGCTGGCCGAAGTATTCAAGACCCTCGCCAGCATCCACCAAGCCCAACATCAGTCTCTGCTTGAGCTGCATTTGGAACAGGAGCAGCTGTTCCAGGCGCTCTTCCAGGCTCAAGCGGAGGACCGGCAGGTGCTCTGGAGCTTGGTACACCAAGCAGGGTCTTCAGCCGTGAACCCGGACCCACCTACGGTTGTACCGCATGTCACGCTGATGAAGATGGGACCTCAGATGACCCGGAGGCATTCCTTGAGCTCTTCGAGTGGATGGCTGGAGCATGGAACTGGCCCAGCGCTCAGTGGGTGGCCCGCCTCGTGCCACTGTTGTCCGGGGAAGCCCAACTCGCGGCCCACCAACTACCTGCGTCCAACCTCTTGGTGCACAAAGATCTGAAGAAAGCCATCCTGCAACGGGTCAGCCGAAGCCCAGAGCAACAACGCCAACACTTCCACTCATTGACACTTGGTGAGCTCGGTCACCCGTTCGCATTCAGTCGACAGCTCCGAGACAGCCGCCGAAGGTGGCTGCTGGTTGAAGATCGCAGCGCCTAGGAGGTACTCGATCTGGTGGTATTGGAACAGCTCATCGCCCGGCTACAGGAAGGGACAGCGGAGTGGGTCCAGTTCCACCGACCGGCGTCGCTGAATGGGGCAGTCCAGCTGGATGAGGAAAATATGGTGGCGTATTCGGGGGCCGGTGAGCCCTTTCTCTTCTCTTTCTTTCTCTCCTCCCTCCCTCTATCCTTCCCCTCATCCTGTCCCTGTTCCCCGGAAATGGGGAATTCCTAGCCCAAAACGGATTTCAATGTCCCGTTCATCCCAAACCTTCTCCGCTCTCCCACTGCAGGGAACCTGGGCATTTCTGGGACCGATACCCTATGATGGAGGTGGAGACATTCGTCCGGGTCCCCGATCGAGCAGGAGCATACTGGAGGATACAGCCCAATTGTTAGTACTGAAGAGCTGTCGGGAAATGTTATTCCAGATGGCTCATTATAATCCAATGGCGGGTCACTTAGGGCAGGGAAAAACACTAGACCATCTGATGGCCCGGCATTTGCGGGGATGTTTGCAGGTGGTGTGCGGCATGACGTGAATGTCAGTTGGTGAATCCCACGGCCACCCCAAAAGCGCCATTGCGCCCCCTCCCGTTGATCGAGGTCCACTTCAAAAGAATTGGCATGGACCTCATCGGGCAATTAGAGCGGACGGCACGCAGACATCGCTTTGTGTTTGTTCTGGTGGACTACGCAACACGATATCTGGAAGCAGTGCCACTGCGCAACATCTCAGCACGTAGTGTTGCGGAGGCACTCTTCAGAAAGAAATCCTCACTGATCAGGGCATGACGTTTATGTCACGTACACTACACGAACTGTACGAATTATTGGGGATTAAATCGATTCGGACCACCGTTTACCACCCCCAAACGGATGGCTTGGTTGAACGATTTAATCAGACACTAAAGAATATGATTCGTAAGTTCGTGCACGAAGACGCTCGAAATTGGGACAGAGTGGCTCGAGCCCCTATTATTTGCAGTACGAGAGGTCCCGCAAGCCTCCATGGGGTTCTCCCCATTCTAATTATTGTTCGGGTGTCGACTGTGCTGCGTGCTCGACGTCCTATGGGAAAATTGGGAGGAGGGACCATCAAACAGCAAAAATGTAATTCAATACATTATTGACCTGAGAGCAAAACTCCACACACTGGGGTAATTAACACAGCAGAATTTGCTTCAGGCTCAAGAACGTCAAAGCCGGTTGTATAATAGGGGTACTCGGCTACGGGAATTTGCACCGGGAGATAAAGTCCTTGTATTACTCCCCACATTGAGCTCTTAATTACTTGCCAAGTGGCAAGGGCCCTTTGAGGTCACACGGCAAATCGGGGAAATCGATTATGAGGTTAAAAGAATGGATATAGGCGGAGCACGTCAGATTTAACACCTCAATCTCTAAAATTGGAGTGAGGCGATGGTGGTTCCGGAGAGGGAGGAGCTCAGACCGGAGGTGAACTTAAAAGCGACTGATCAAGTTACCCCGGTCACTTGCGGAGACCGCCTCTCACCATCACAAGCTACGGAGGTTGCCATGTTTCAAGAAGAATTTTCTGAC